>NW_026067956.1:3188531-3635438 GCF_014885135.2 Alexandromys fortis
AAAAAAAAAAAAAAAAAAAAAAAAAAACAACCAAACAACAACAATAAAAAAAATGACAATGGAGGCAAGGTAGTAGCTTACCAGGTAAAAGTGCTTGCTAAGCAAACCTGGAAACGAGAGTTCAATCTTCAATCCCTCAAACCCACAGTGTCAGGAGAGAAATGACTCTCAAAAGTTGTCCTCTGACTTACACACACACACACACACACACAGTGACACATGCATGCTCTCACTCACATACGTGTACTACACACATCATCACCATAAATAGAAGATTTTTCAAGTGTGCTTTGGAAAGAAGGTTTAGCAGCTCAGAGAAACAGAGGTAGAAAATGGAAACCGCTCACCTAAATACACTGTTAAGGTCCTTTAAAAAGTTCTTCTGTTTTGCATGCAGCATAGGAGTTTGTGTGTGTGAGTGCGTGTTTGAAATATTAAACCATCACCCAGCTCTCACCTCCCCATCTCCTCAGCTCCTCATCCCATTCCCCTAGGAAACAAGCTTTAAACTTAGTCTTTTGGGACCTTGCAAGGTACAAACTTGCACCCGTGTCTGAACTTAGTAGCCTTCTCTCACAAAAGAGCCAGACAGAAAGTCTCCGGTGCCATTCTTGAACTGCCACTGAGGCAGAGAAGAACTTACCAACAAACCACTAGGCAATGTGCATGAGCATCTATGTACTCCCAAGAAGGCACTGACTCATCACTGCTCCTTACACCCGGCCTCCAGGACCGCTGGCCTCAGGGACACACTCACCTCTGTCTTAGTCATAGCTCTGTGTGTGACGGAGGTTCTGAGATGCCATTGAGTCAATGTGTGTGAGGGACCTGATAAGACAGGAGTTATGGGACAATGGGTAGAGGGGGCATTGTGTCCACCTTTTGATACATAGACAGTGTTCCTGGGAGTCCACAGCTCCTCTTAAACCCACCGAAACCTATCTTCATAAAACATCGACATTTATGATATCCTGATCTCAACTTTGGAACAGACTACGAGGCAAGCAAACGTGTGCAGGACCCCACACCGCTCCTCACTATCCCTGTTAGCAGGTAATTCCATCCATTGACCCATTCACCTCCATATCTACGATTGCAATCTCAGCAACCAGTGAATCATATTTCCTTACTAATGTTGTGTGGAGGCTAATTTTTTTTATTTAGGTATGTTAAAACCGACTACATGAATGAAGGCTCTTGGGATTCTGTGCCGGGGACCAGGGTAGAGACAGAGCTGTATGAGTGGCTTTAACAGAGATGACTTAGTGAAGGATCTGTCAGCTAGTGTTCTAATTAACTATTGTCCTAGTATTGATGTAGTAGACACCATGACCAAAGCAACTTGGGTGAGGATGGATTTATTTCAGTTCACCCTTGCAGGTCAGAGTCCATCGTTGAGGGAAGTCATGGCAGAAAATCAAGCAGGAACTGAAGCAGAAATCAAGGAGGAGCTCTCTGGTTCATCCACATCTGGCTTTCTTACACAGCTCCAGACCACCTACCCAGGGATGGCAAAGCTTACAGTGGGCTGGGCCCTCCCACATCAGCCAGCAACTGAGACAAACCCACAAAGAAGACATGACCACAGGGCAATCTAACAAGGCAAATACCCCCCCAATGGGGACCCCCTCAATTACTCTGGGCTATGTCAGGTTGACAACTGACTCGAACTAGGACAACTAAGTTTGAAAAGCTAAAAAGGCAGCATAATAACCCTAAGATGTCATCTAGGCAGAAACCCAAAGGCAGACATCACTCCTAGGGCAATCCTTGAGCAATCCCTAGGGAATGGCTGAACTTAGTAGTCGCTAGACACCTAGAAAGATTGGTAGCAGATCCCACACTGCTGAGGAGGCGTTGATTGACAGATGGCACCTGCAAAGAGAGAGAGGAACACTAAGACTCAGCTGGTGTGTTGCCAGAATTTAGAGGCTAGATGACACATTGACAGGGACAGGAAGCAAGACACCAAGAAATCCCCCCTCACCCCTGCGCCCCTCACTCCTGCTGGCTGAGTCCCCTCTATAGCTCCAGGGTCAGGAATGCTTCACAGTCTGAACCAAAGCATCCTGGGGCAAATGAGAGAAAAGTAGGTTGAAGCTCAGAGGCTAGGGCTTAAACTTGCATCCTGTGCCTATTTTGCTTCCTTCTTTCAGTGTTTGTTTGGTTTTGTTTTTTTAAGATAGTGTGAGTTTGTAGCCCAAGGTGACCTTGAACTTCCTGCCTTGGCCTTCTAAGTGCTGACGCTATAGGCCTGGACCACTGCTCCTGACTTCTTGCTTCTAATTTCCCTATTCATTTTTTCTGACTTGCACCTATGTAGAAAGCTGATGACGGCGTCTTTATCCCACCAAAGCTGAAGTCATCTACTTAATACTACTCATTGGCTCACTTTTATCCCATTATAAAACTACAGTCTGGCCGGGCTTTGGTGGCACACGCCTTTAATCCCAGCACTTGAGAGGCAGAGGCAGGCGGATCTCTGTGAATTCGAGGCCAGCCTGGTCTACAAGAGCTACTTCCAGGACAGGAACCAAAAGCTACGGAGAAACCCTGTCTCGAAAATAAAAAAATAAATTAAAATAAAATAAAATAAATAATAAAAAAATAAAACTACAGTCAAAGTTCTTCTGAGGTTCACTTTCATCAGGAAAAGATGCTGAATTGTATTAAATATCTCTCTATTTGTTTCTTAATATTAAGGCACTTGGGTTTCTAGAAGTATGAGTTTTTGGCATTGATGCCTTAATTTTTAATATAGTGCTGATTTTTGTCTGAGAGTATCACGTTCATTTCAAACTGTTACACCAGTCAGGTGTGGCTCAGGTTTGTGAACTCAAAACTTGAGAGGCTGAGGCAAAAGGATTACTATAATTAAGACTAGTCTCAGTCAAAAAAAAAAAACAGATTATGGTTTCATGGTTCAATATTAAGAAGGCTATTGTGGGATAGACATAATAGTGGCGTATGCCCTTAATCCCAGCACTTAGAAGGCAGAGGCAAGCAGACCTCTGCTTTTTTGAGGCCAGCCTGGTCAACATAGAGAGGTCCAGACCAGCCAGAGTTACACAGTGAGATACTGTCTCAGAGAAGAGGAGGAATGGAGAAAAAAGGAGATGAAAATAGTTTGTGGCTGCAACTCAGTGATAGCATACTTTTACCTGAATAGTATGTGCAAGGCCCTGGGTTCAATCCAATGCAGAAGAAAAAGGAGGATGGGCTAAGAAAGGGACCTACAGTAAAATAACCTCGGGGGTTGGAAGACAGTTAGTTCAGTAGTAAATCATCCTAAAATGTGCAAGGTCTTAGATTCCATCTCTCTTGAAAACAAAGAATTTGAATTTATCTTATTTTGTCTTTTTGTTTTGCCTTTTTGAGATAGGGTCTCTGTGTAGCTCTGGCTGTCATGGAACTCATTCTGTAGACCAGGCTGGTCTTGAACTCACAGAGATCTGCCTGCCTCTGCCTCCCAAGTGCTAGGATTAAAGGCGTGCGCCACCACCTTCCAGCTAATTTTGCATTTTAACAACTCAAACCATACAACTGTTATTGTCCCAAGGATTTCTGAGTTGAGTCAAGCTTTAGTTTTCTCCCAGATTCAGTGAGACCAGATGCCATCTCTGCAGTCTGCCAGTTGCTTTATGAAATGTCCCTAGCTCTTCCTTTTCATTAAATCCACCTCTAGGTCTAATCCGTTCATTTGTCTCTTCAATCCCCCATAAAGGGATGGGGGTAGGAACTACACACACATTTACCACATGACCACGAGATTCTGCTTTTTGCTATTTGAACTGAGAAGGAAGCAGTCACATTCTCAGAAAACCTTTGCACAACTGCTGTGAACAGTTCTATATGGGGAGACTCCCAGGAGCAGATTCAAAGGCGGGAATATATGAAAAATACCTGCCGCTCAAATGCTTGGGCTGTGGGGAGGGTCACACCAGGTGAGAGACGGGAGCACTTGTAAACTGCCTGCCGCTGCACAGATAGCTCCTCCCGCTACTCAGCTGGAAGCGTGAGTAGAGGAACCCAAACCCAATGAAGAACAGGATGGACCTTGCACAGCAAGGAAGCAAGAGTGGGAGCCAGAAGACCCGAATGCAAGGCCTTTCTGTAAAATTAGACATAAAGGTCAGAGAACACACATGGAGCCGAGTGCTTGTCATGGGTACAGCCGTTTCCTGGTGTGCATAGGACCCTGGGTTCCAATCCCAAAACCACACATGTGCGTGTGCACACACACACACACACACACACAGACACACACACGGGGGGGGGTGGTGTCAGTTAATCCAGTTATGAAACGTCTCTCAAAGCTCATGTTTTAGATTGGTTCCCACCTGGAGGAACTAAGAACTAATCAGTAAGAAGTGATTGGCCTCACAAAACATGCCTTAGCTCACCCTGACCCCTTGTCTCCCTCTGTTTCCTGGTTGCTGTGTGATGGGCCACCATGCTTCTATAGCCTCTCCACCCTAAGCTAAGGATCACGTATTCAAGCACTTGAGCATATAAGAACATGTCACACTCAAACTATAAAACCCATCTTACCCACACATAATATTAAAAATAATAGCTCTTTGTCAAATTTTTGATGTCAGGAATCATAGATTGTGAATATTAACAGGAGCCCTGAACAATAAAAAATATTACTGTACCTATTTTATAGACTTGAAAATCGAGGCTTAAAGATATTCACTAATATCAGTCATGGTGGTACATGCCTTTAGTCCCAGCCCTTGGGAAGCAGAAGCAAGCAGATCATTGTGAGTTTGAGGCCAGCCTGGTCGAAACAATGAGTTCCAGGATAGCTAGGGCTATGTAGAGATGCCCTGTCTCAAAAAGCAAAAGCAAAAGCAAAACAAAAAAATATCTACTAATGAGCTCCCATGGAGGAAGAAATGTCACTTCTAGAGGCTTTCTCTTAAGTCTGGGATCAATGTCAGGCCTTCTAGGAAAAGGAGAATCCTGTTAGGGAAGCTAAAACTTAAGACTGTCTGGTGAGGGAGGAAGGGGGAAAGGCCAAAAGGTAAGGGACGGTCTCGTTTCTACTGCCTACACTACTTTTTAAAGCAATGAACACTTAACATTTTGATAAGAGAAACCAATAAAGGTGTGTGTTCATGTCAGGGAGTGATGGTGTACATGTTTAATCCCAGCACTTAGGAGGCAGAGACTGGTGGATCTCTGAGTTCAAGGCCAGCCTGGTCTAGAGAATGAGTTCCAGGACAGCAGGGTTACATAGAGAAACCCTGTCCAAAAAAAAATATATATATATATGTTTTTATATGTGTGTGCATATGCAGGTGTGTGTGCATGTGTGTGCAGGTGTGTGTGTATGCATATGCAGGTGTGTGTGTGTGTGTGTTAAAAGAACAAGGAGAAAGGCTTCAGATGGGGCTTTCTCTCTAAGTCCCTCTGACCTCTCCTGTGGATTGTTGTCTTTGAGACAGGGTATCACTATGTAGTCTGGCCGCCTAGCATCCACTATGTAGACCAGGTTGGCCTTGAATCCACAGCAATGCTCCTGCCACTGCCTCCAAAGTACTGGGATTACACAAGAGCACCACCATATGTGGGTCCACGTGACTTGTGCTCTGGCTGGAGTTGTTCGTGCCCACAGCTCTGCCACCCTCGTGGTCCTCATCCCTGCCTTGTCCCGCTGACCCAGGAGTATAAGTACAAATTCAAGGTATCTTCACTGAGGTCAGGCAAGAAGAGTTCCATCACAACCTCATCTAAACTTCTCTAAACAATGACTTCTCTTCGTCATCAGAACCAGGTTGGTCTAGCTGTGGTCACAGAACCACAGGCTAGACCCCAAAATGTTGGAGTACCAGGTCCTCCCAAAATATATGAAGCTGCTCAGAAGGTAGAAGCCAAGAAAACAAAGCCAGGCTTCCTTCCACTTCACAACATAATAACTCAACAGAGAGGGAAATTAAAGTACGGTATGTGTCATTAGCAACCGCAGGTTTGCCTAACCCTCCTTCTTTTGACTGAGTCTCATTTAGTTCAGGGTGGTCTCAGACTGGCTAAGCTGCGGAGGATGACCTTGAACTCCTGAGCTTCCTGCCTCTACCTCCCAAGTGCAGGAATTACAGACTGAGCCACACACCCAGTCTTCATGGCTGCCTTTTAAAAAAAAATCTTTTTTGGAGCCCCGAAAATGTGGGTTTTTTTTCTGAATATTGAATCTGGGCTATAGAAAACTCAGATTCTTGTTGTTACATGGAGTGGCGGGGTTAGCATCTGAGCCTGGGGTCTCTTGCTGGTAGTGCACTACAACACCCAAAGTTTCCTGTCGGTGTCCTCTCAGCTTTGGCGCGGTTCTGCAAAGAACATCACACCATCTCCTTGACTACAGGACTCTTCAGGAGGTCTGCAGTCTGTCCCTCAGTGAGGACTCCTCAGAAGGTCTGCAGTCTGTCCCTCAGGGGGACACCAACTGAAGTGACTATATATTGCCGCTCCCAACGAGGAAAAGAGAGACCCTCTCTAATTTTAAATCAAAACGCCATAAAACGCAGAAAGTATTGTAATAGTTACTCAGGAAAGGAGACACAAAATTACCATCTGGTTCAGCAACTCCACTTTTGGAGATAGTCACAAAAGAAGGGAAAGCGGAGCAGAAAGCAGTGTTTAAACCCTGCTACTCGCAATGGTTAAAAGTCGCAACATCTTCTCCAAGAAAGAGCTCATCAACTGATTATCCAACACCAGATGGTAAGCTCTGAAAACACACATGTAAGTAACATTATACAGACTGTGCAGGCTGTACTTATTATTAGGAATATACATAGGCAGATATAGACACACACACATACACATACACACGTTTGCATGTAACAACAGTTCATGAAAAAGAGGCCATGAATTTGAAAGAAAGCAGGAGGAGGGGATATGAGGGGATTTTGAGGGACAAAGGGGAAGGAGAAAATGATGTAATTACATTATAATCTCAAAAAGTAAAGGAAATCATTCTTTGAGTTGGCAGCAGCCCCAATACCCATCAACAGATGGATGGAGGAATAAAATGTGGTCTGTACACACGGTTCAGTGTCATTTTACCTTAGAGAATGAAGATGCTAGTGTGTGCTACAACATGGGTGAAGTACGAGGACACCGTGCTAAGTGAGACAAGCCAGTGACTAAAGGACAGAAAATGCAGGACACCAGTCATAGGTGGCAGTGGTTATCAAATTCATTTAGGTAGAAGGCAGAAGGGCTTACTGTAGAAACACAGGCTAGACTACAGAATGGTGGGGTTTCAATTCCACCTCCCCCCACCCATTAAGAGCTTCGGGTTTCATGAATGAAGCTGTTTGATCCCCAGTACTGTGTAAACTAAACATGGTAATGCGTGCCTAAAACAACAGGTGGTAGCAGGGTCGGGAATTTCAGGTAGTGCTACTTAGCAAGTTTGAAGCCAGCCTGGGCTGCAAGAGACCTGTTCTCAGAAAGAAGAGGAGAAAGGGGGGAAGGAGGGAGCAGGGACAGGAAGACACATGCCTGCAATTCTAGCACTCAGGCAAGAGTGAGGGAGGAGGCTTGGACATCCAAGGCCAACTTGAGATACACAGTAAAACCTTGTCTCAAATCCAAACTAGGCTGTTGGAGAGATGGCTCCGTGATGAAAAACTTTTGCTGCTCTCCCAAGGGACCAGAGCACCCATATCAGCAGTTCACAACTCCCTGTAACTCCAGCTTCACACACAGATACACATCTGAACACATAACTAAATATTAATATATATTATATATATATGGTAAAAGTGGGGCTGGGGTGGAGTTCAGTGGTAGAGTCTTGGCTAGCACATTCAGGGCTTGTGTTCAACCCCAGTAATGGCAGAGAGAGAGAGAGAGAGAGAGAGAGAGAGAGAGAGAGAGAGAGAGAGAGAGAGAGAGACTGCCGAGGAATATTGTTGTACATAAGCGTCCTTAATGGCACTGAACCCTACAGTGTGAAGTGGTTGAAGCAGTAACTTTTGTGTTTTGTTTATTTTACAACGACAACACTAGAACCCATGTTACCAAAGCACCCCGCTGGTGACAGTTGGCCCACTGGACAGGGAAGGCCTGTGCCTCGTCATGTTCAGCTCACGCTTCAGGAATTTTAATGACCTGACGCTTCGGGGAGTTTTACATGATCATCTTCCTGCGGAATAGTTTCTGCAAGTCATCTGGTGAGGGCAGAGCATAGAGAAAGAGGGCCATAGTGGACACCTTATTCATCACTCTGAAAATATTCATAACAAACTTCTTGGAAGGGAAAGGCAGTCCTGGTTCTTCCGCATCTTCCCCTTTCCCTCCTTTCTCTCCAGCTCATATTTTATTTTCTCCTGGTAGCGCCCTCCCCCCCCCCACCCCGGGCTGGTCTCTTCTGTTCCAGGTTCTTTGCAGATCAGTAATAACTTGTCTGGGTTCTCGCCACTGTACAGGAACTGTTTCAAGGAACTCGGGAAGCTAAGAACTGGGAAATGCATTAAAGTATGCAGGCATTGTGTTTATTCTTCTTGTTATTATTAATACGTTCCTCCGGGAGACACCAACTCCACAGGGGCCATCTACCCTGAGTAAAACCAGAGAGATCTGTTTGCCTGGTTCCCACGGCTGACTCTGTGAACCTTTCTTGGTGCCTAGCCCTCATTCCTGGGTCATTTGGGGGCCAGTGAGGACCCCATGCCTAGGAGTATTCGAGGGGAGCTGTCACCTGGCAGAAGAGTCCTGCTGCATGTGGAAGGAACAATTCTGATGCTATTCCTATGCTGAGAATCCACAAGTTATCACCGATTAGGGGCTCAACTGATGGGGAATCTGATGTGGGTTCTATCCTTCCCTTGCTGTGTCACGTGGCCCGCTCTCTGAGTCTGGTTACCTCAATCAGCATCAGAAGCTACACTCGAGAGGATCCACTGGCCCTGGTGCTAACCAACAGTGTCTAAAACATCCACTGCTTTTCACTGCCATACTAGGTGTTTGGAGAAGGACCATTTTCTAAGGGCAAGCCTGGGGTGCAAAAGCAGGTTGAAGGAGGAGCATTCTCACTGTGCATGGTGATACCCGGGGTGTGTTCCATCTGTGTAGAGTCCTTCAGAGTGACCTTGGGCAGCCTGAGCAGAGCCTCTTGAATGTAGACTTGTTATTAAAAAAAAAAAAAAAAAAAAAAAAAAAAAAGTCCGGTCAGAGCTCTATGCCCGCCAAGCTTCCTTCCACTTCCACACGTACCAACAAGAAAAAGCCAGCCACGGGACTCACTGAATTAATGAATCACTTCTCTTATCTATTTTTGCTGTTATCTAATTCTGAGAGGAAAGCTGGGAGCAGAGGGAGCCGGGAGATGTAGCTCACAACGTCTCCCTCCCACCCGGCTGAAACAGGCTGGAATCTCTGGGCCCCCGAGGCTGATCTGTCCCTGAAAACTGGCCTCCAATAAGCCTGGAAGAGCTTTCTACTCCTGGGTGAGTCACCACCGATTGGCCCTCCTGCCAGGGAAGGCCGGGAGGAGCAGTTGAGGGATGGAAGGACTGTGCGTGGTGAAGAGGAACCTAGAAAAGGAGGGAAGGAAAGGCTTCGTTCCAGTCCTGGGCACCCACCCAGGCTTGGTGGGGTGGGAGTTCTTCAGCTTTCGCCTAGAGGGGAACGAAAGAATTGTTTCAAGGACAACCTGCTGAGGCAGCTTCCTGCTTCTCTCTCTCTCTCTCTCTCTCTCTCTCTCTCTCTCTCTCTCTCTCTCTCTCTCTCTCTCTCTCTTTTCTGTCGCTGTTTTTTTTTTTTTTTGTTGGCTGGCATTTTAGCTTCTCTCTTTCCTGGTTCACTGCCAGAAACTGACATGATGGTGGGCTCCCCTAGGAGAAACGGAGAGAGTGAAGGCAGGCAGGCTGACCCAAGCAGGTGTCACTGGGCCTTTGCTCCCTCCAGTACCAGATCTTACTGCTTTTCCCGGGGTCCCCCTATGGCTACCCGCGTCATCTTAAGGACCCACCGTGGCGAACTCAGGCAAGCCCTTCCCAACCATGCCAGAGTTCCGCACTAATTGTATTGGGTTAGTCGGCAAATGGGTCTTTCTGGATTTGCACCCCCTTTTCTTTGCTCAAGTAAGCCAAGGGTCAGTCAACCGCCGAGTGGGTTTGAATTTTACTGATTCTGGGGTCGGACTTTATTGGGATAAAAGTGGGTCCTGCAGGTGTATGGAAGCAAGCATGTTTTCTCTTCCTGTTCACTCTGCGCGGAGCGGGGGAGAGCCTTGGACTGTGTGTACTTTTGCAGCTGAGGCAAAACTTCCGTCTCCTGCTTCTCAAGACCGAGGTGGTGGGTCTTGAGCGCTATTTGTAGCAGAAAAGCTGAGGAGAGGGCTCAATTTAAAAGAAAAGGAGTCAAGAAAAGGAGGTAGTACTGTCAGGACCCGGCTTAGAAAAATGAAATCGGAGGGCCTTGGAAGAGCTGCAAACAGCCCAGACAGGCAACTTAAGGCTTCCAGACCTCCTCCCCTCGCTCAAAGGTTGACAACAGACATTTGCGCATTTTTGATACTGCTGCCTTTGGTGTTCTTCTGACGTTGGGTAGGATTTCGTAGAAAGTGTCTAGGTTCCCCTGCACTGCTACAAGACGCAGTGCCTGGGCAAAGCAGAGGGTGGGATCTTATTCCTCGGCAGTCAGTCCAGCCCCTCCCCAGCAGCTAGTGCCCACGCCAGCAGTAAACTCAAAAGCTGCCTGGAAACTTAACACCTTCTCCTAGCCTGCATCCCCAACACCTCATTTCCTCTTATTCTTATTCCCCACAAACTCTCCAAAACTAAAGGAAATTCTCAGATTAGCTAGAGAAATGTTTTTGTTTTGTTTTGTTTTTTAAAAAATAGTATCTATAATGGACTCAAGGGAAAAGTTACTGTACAGGGCTTCAAAAATTCTATGAATTCTGGTCACTCGGCTTCGTTGTCCACATTATTGGTATTGCTGCTTAGACGTCTTCAGTGGTTCATTTCTGCTATCTTTATTTTAATAAATCAGTATAGGGTAAACAGTATCTGAACGTTCCCATTTATAAGCTGTATTTTACGGGTTTATTGTCACCAGTTTCGTTCTTCTAGGGACGTGTTCTGAACATGATTTTTGTTATTTTGGATCAAATTTAAGAGGATCTTAAAGACGACTTTCTGTGATTGCCACGGAAGAATTATTCACGAGCTGTTCTTGGTCCCTGTTGTGTCTCTCGGGGCCAATCAAATAAATACCCATTTCCAACGGCTTTCTGCCTAGTTCGGTTTGCACCGGAAGGGAAGTCCTGTTTAGCACCCGTGAAGTCTGGGGAGGTTCGGAGCTGAGAACTGCACTGAGAAAGGGGTTCGGGGCTACAGCCATAAATCTCCAATTGTCTAAACACAACGCTAAGTGGAGATTCGAGGCAATTATCCCAATAATGGGGGAGGGGGCACTTTCACCTGCTTTATCTGGCTCGAAAGTGCGCTGTGGGGGCAAACCCGTGATGTCTTTAGGCCCGGAGGGTTCTCAGCAGTCTCGGAAATTTGGATAGCTTTTCTGTAGGTTCTGGGAAGGAAACTGAGGGAGATTTCTAGAAAGGCTTGAAAGGAGATGGGGGGGGGGTAGTAGGCGGGGGCGCCGCATGACGCCCGGATCCCCGGTGATAAAGGCCCAGAGCAGATCTAAGGTCAACAAACCCAGCGGCGTCAGGCTTGGGCGGAGGGTAGGAAAGCTCAGAGTTGGACGCCAGGAAGAACCAAGATCCAGGCAGCCCGCTAAAAGAAAAAGAGCCGGGGGCGTTAAGCTCCGGATCCGTTGCACCCGAAGAGGGAGTACGGGCCGCCGCTGGGAGAGGCGGCCTTGTCGAGTGTCAGTTTGCGGGTGGAAAGGCCCGCACCACCCAGCGTGTACAAGCGGGTCCCGCTGTGTCACAGGGAGCCCTTGTGCAAACCCCGCCACCAGTAAGGCTTCGAGAGGATCAGAAAGTGACACCCTTTTAAAGGGAAGGGTGCAAAGTGAGGGGACCTCATTGCTCAGCACACATAAATGTCCCCAAGTGAGAGAAGTTAGTATCATTAATGTCAAATCTATCCTTGTTACGCGGCGCTAGGCGGCTTACAAACACCTCTTGTATCCTTGTTTGCGTTGTTTTTTGTTTTTTGTTTTTTTTTCACTCACGGTAGAAGTAGGAGAAAGATAGGATATGCCCAAAGTCAGCCTCAAGAGAGGCTTTGTCTAGTCACTAAGGGACTTCAGAGAAAGTCTCCCCTCGAGGAGATCAGGAAGCCCGCAGGGAGCGTGGCCCTGGAGCCTGTAAATTGCTCTACTTGCCCCCGGGCTCCTGGGGTTCGTTTGACCTACCCACTGTGGGCCTGAGCTGTCAAGGCAAGCCAGGTGGCCAGGTGGCCAGGTGGCCAGGTGGCCCGAAGTGGCTCAGAGCAGGCTCTTCCGCTAGGTTTGGAGAATCCCCGCAAACGGGTTAACGTTCCCGCGTCTGGCTCACCACTTAGCTCTCCGTGGTAAAATCCGAGGCCGGAATGCTTGGATTGCGTTTCTGGCCCGTGGCAGCCCAAGTCACTTGGGTGGGGAAAGTGGCACTCGAATGTGCCAAGGCTAGAGAATACTAGCGGGTCCGCTTCCTCACGTACAGAGTTGGTGGGCTAGGGAGGTCGAGCTACCCATAGGTTCCAACCAAGGTCACTCTTGTGACAGGCCTGGGCCGTCGTCGCCTGAGACTCCTTAGCGGAACAAATCCAAAGGGCCAGATGACTTGGGACCACAAGGAGAGCGGGCAGTGTGCCTGCTGCTTACGGTGCCTCTCCGGAGTCGCTTGCGGTATTTAAGACCTCACCTGCAGGCATAGCCATCGCCATCTAAATGGAGAAACTCCTAGGAAGCCTAGGACCCATTCCATGAGGACCCACTCAAAATGGCTCGGTGGGAGCCTGCTCCCACGGAAAGGAAAGGAGAGAACTGTACATTTAGAGCTGATGTAGGTCAATGGTAGAGCGATTGCCAAGCTCTCCCCTCAAAGTTATATGTGCGCCTAATTTGACTATTCTCAGTACCCCTATGGAAAACATACAATGGAGGGTCTTAGCCACCCCTGGCTCCAAGACGCTGTGCGCATTTTCATTCCCGTCTTTTCGCAGCCAAATGTGGAGCAATATTGAGGAAGTGACAATTAAGACCTTAATACGAGGGTTCGGAGTGTCCGAGGCGGGTGGTGGGTGAGTGGCCAGAGAAAGTGGGCTTCAACTCAGTTCTTGGTTCCTGGCTTTGACAAATCCAGAGCAATCATTGAAAGTGTAAATTTCTTCAACTTCGGGGAGTCTGGTCCATTTGGGAAAGCCGCCGCATCCCTCTCTAGCACCAGCTCAAGGAAAAAAAGGACCATCTCCAGTCACTCCTCCTTCCACTCGCGTCCCGTATCTTACAAAAACTCCACCTTAGAGAAATGCCTGGCAGAGCCAGGCTGAATGCTGGAGTGGTAGCGCAATCCCCCTACCCCTGAAACCCCTAAGCAGCTAGCTGCACCACCGCGCACAAGGCTGTACTTGGGCTGGGTGGGCGCTGGCACTCCTCCCTTGACCCGACGCTGTGGTTTCATTGCACCGGGAAAGGTGCCTCTAGCTCCGCGTCGCAATTGTCATTCTTAGGGGTGTCTTTATTCCTGCTGTTGATCGCTTGACCTGGTTTTCTCATTTCCATTCCTACCTTCCCCCCCTCCCCCTCTCTCTTACTTTCTTACCTCTCCCCCACCCCGTTCTTCCCTACCCCCAATTCTCACTCTCCTCTTCTAACTTTGTTCTATAATTTTCCGGTTTCTTATTAATGAAAATTCTCTTCCCTCACTTGCCCCTCTTTTTTCTAATTTTGCTCCTTTTTACTCCCTGCCAATTACCTCCAAACACACTGGCTGCCATTAAATTTCCCTCAGGGACTTACTGGGCCTTTCCACTTCCAATGGGACACCATCCTTGCTCTTTAGAATACATTTGTCTTGTTCATTTTCATGAGTTACTCCCCTTGCATTGGGTGAATCAAAGGTCTTCCAATGGTGAATTGTTATTTCTTTTTCAATTTTTGAACACCAAACTCCATAGCAGCTAATTCGTTTGCCCTTGAGGAATTTCTGAAGCCACTACCTCTAAATAGCTATAAAAAATAATGTTTTTCCGAAGACTCCACAGTAAGTTTTTTTTCAAAGTGGGCTGTAATATAAACCGAGGCCAGACGCTCTATCCTGTCACAGTATGTATTATGGCTCCAGAGATTTAGCAGGAAAAGGACAGGCTGCAAGTGTAACTCCTTGGTCACCAGCTAAGATTATATTTGCTTTCTGTTAAATCTCGGCGGTTCTATCAGAATAATGATAGAACAATTAGCAGTTCTTTGTAGATAAATAATGATTTTTGAGTGCCTATTGTTTGCTTTATGTAGGATCTGTTGTTAGACCACACATACATGAGGAACATTTTTTATAGAAGAGTCTTGATAATAGACGAATTGTCCTCTCAGAAACTGACTCGAGGCAGAGAAATTAGCCTCTAAATCGAAAAAAAGGAAATCTGTGTGTGTGTGTGTCTGTCTATCTGTCTGTCTGTTTTTTTGTTTTTGACACAGGGTCTCACTATGTAGCTTTGGCTGTCCTGGAACTCACTCTATAGACCAGGCTAGCCTCAAACTTGCAGAAATCCTCCTGCCTCTGCCTCCCAAGTGCTGGGATTAAAGGAGTGCACTACCACCGCCCAAAAAAGGAATTTTTTTCTCTTAAGAAGAAAACAAAAAAAATCATTAACTCTTAAAACAAATCTATAACAAACTTTAAAAAAACAAGATTATTAGCCAAACGTGGTGCCTCTCCTCATAATCCCAGCACCAGGGAGACTGGAACAGCAGCATCACCATGGTTTTGAGGCCAGCCTGGGTTACAGATTAAGGACCATCCCTTCTCCAAAACACCAAAACCAAAAAGGAAAGGAAAAATCAATAACGGAGAGATATTTGACATAGGAAACTTGGGCGGTGGGGAAAGCCAAGTGTGAGTATGAACACTGTGCCCTGTCTCATGATTTGAAACAGCAAAAACGAAGAAAGTTGGGCTCAATGCTGGCAGTCTTAGACCCCGGCTTGGACAAAAACAGAAAGGGTTATGGGGGAGGGGCGTCTCAAAGCATTTCTGGACCCTTAATGTTGAGAACAGAATCTAGAATCTAAGAGTTTCTATCTTCCTCCTGAAACCTCACTGACAGCAGCGACCCACCTGACCAGGAACTACTCAGGGAGTGGGGAAGACTTGAGATTTGGGGGAAGTGAAAGGGCCTTGGTGTTCGTCACTTTCTTAGCAAAGTCTCTGGTTTTTGTGCCTTCCTGGTTCCCCAGCTTTCGACCACCACCACCACCACAGCTGGGGTTTACTTCAACTGTGATAACGGAAGGGCTGCTATCTAATCTGGTCAGCAGCAAGAACAATCCATTAGCCCTCAGTATTTAGCATTTATCCGGAGTGGGGGGAGGATGGAGAAAACTGTGCTTCTGGGTCCTACTGCATGCCATTGGGGATGGGGAAATGAATGAAACTAAAACTCACCAATGAGATGGTGTGTCCTGATTCTGGATAAATGACGTTTCCGCCCGTTGTCATACCTCTTTGAGTTGGAGAGACAGCTTTTCTTTTAAAGAGATCTGTATGCTTTTACATTCTTACTTAACTAAACATCCGAAAGACACCTTAAAATTCCATTTTTCAGCAGTGTTCCTTGAGAGAGGCCGCAGAGTCATAAGTCCATCCACCCATTCTCTCGTTCACTCATTCAGCAAACATTTGTGAAGCTTTACCCCGTGCCAGACATTGTGCCTTGTACTGACAGGCTAAGTTATTTGCCTAAGATGAGGGTTATGCTGACGACTGGGGCGGGACCCTAAATCAACTATTGCAATCCCATGACTGTTCCTCTCCCCCAAGGCATACAAATCAGAGACGTGGGGAGTGGAGAAGGTTCCAGAGGTTATCTGGTCCAGCCTTCCATTCAATGCAGGAATCCCCTCCCCAAACCGCTGCTGATCAGACCCCTGCCTCTGCCCTCCACCAGTGCAGGGAGCTAAGAGCCGCCTTCTGGGAGTCCCCTTTGAAAGAATCACAGCAGTCCAAGGTCCTCAGCAAGATCTAGGCTTGTTCTTGCCTAAGTTCAGAGTGCCAACCCCTTTCTGCTCCTGTGACTCTGCATCTTGGCAACTTGTACTCCAAGAGCCAGAGGTTACTAATTCTCCTGCCCAAGCGCCATTGCTCTCCTTCTGTTCTGGAAATGGAAATTCCTGGGATGTTGGCACTGCCCCCTTGAAACTTGAAAACGTGATGGACCTTGGCCAAGCTGCTTTTCTTCAGTACCCACAGGAGATGTATGCTGCCAGGTTAGATAAAACACTGGGCAGTGGTCAAACAACGTCCAGCACCTGGATTCTAAACCCAATACACAACTCAGAGTGACAAGCTGAGTGACCTTCGAGAAGTTCTTTCTGTAGCATATCCTAGAAATAAACTGCATGGATGCTCTCGGTAGCTGAGCCTGCCACCTTTTGCCAAGATAAAATTGATCTCCATAAGTTGTCTGAGGTCACAGAAAGCAATTCATGGACACAAGGAAAATTCTGGAAGTTTTCCCATCACTTTCCTGGCTGGTAATCTTAGGCAAATTATCTAAAATGTCTGTGCTTCAGTTCTCTGTATTTTAAAGTCCCTCCCCAAACCGGAGCCTGCAGACAAGCCTCCAGGTCCCTAGTCGATACAGTAAAAGCAGTCAGCTGGACATCAATAGCTTCCATGTCTTTCTTTCTCTCTCTATTTTGTCTTTTTTTCTCTAAACTTACGACTTACAAACTCTTTAGATATCAAATATGCTTAATAAGAAGTGGACATTTTCCTAAATCAACGACTATATCTTTAGCTATCTTATCGGGAGCTGAGTGCCATGGGAAGCGCTGTGGCAACTGTGGCTGTGGGCTTTTGGAAGGCTACCGGTCAGTCTCCAAGCAAATCCCTGTGATTCTGTGCCTCACGTTTTTCCACCAGAAGACATGCACCCTAAGGACTGCTGAGAGTCCTATGAGAAAAATGCATTAATAACTAAATCTTAGGACTTGGCAGTCACACCTCAGAAGTGTAGTTAGCAAAACAAAAATTGATAGCAACCTGCGCTGTAAACAGAATTTATTTCATAAGTGACTAAATCCATAATGTGGTTATCGCTATATTTTTTTAAATGTTTCATTACATAGCAAAGTCTCATGGGAGCTTATTTTTATATTTTTCTGATTGTTTGCTAGCCATGATATTCCAACCCTGGGCCTCCTTCATGCCAACTATGTGCTTAACCACTGAGCCCTACTTTTAAATTAAAATGGATTGGGAACCACTCTTTAGAATGTAAAACTCCCTTGAGAAGACTGAATGAATTAGAATGTTCTTAATGGTTCTTTCTACAGGAGGGGTTAAAAGTGGGGCTTTCTGTTGTTATGCTTTTTGTATTTTCAAATGAGAATAATAGACCTGTGCTTATTTCAAATTTGAAAGAAAAAAAAACTGTTTTAGAAGAAATGGGTCAGGCTTCCTTAGATCTTTATGACTTAGCCAAGTGGTGGTGGAGCATGTCTTTATCCCAGAGGCAGAGAGGCAGGAGGATTTCTGTGAGTTCGAGGCCAGCCAGGTCTACAGAGTAAGTCCCTGGAGAGCCAAGGCTACACAGAGAAACTCTACCTTAGGGGGAATAATTTTAAAAAGATCCTTGGGGCTGTTTTCAGGACAAAGGCTATATGGGCCCCCAACTCAACGTGGTCAGATTATAAAATAGTCCCAGAGACTTCCTGCCTGCTGAGGTTCCTGCCAGAAGGGATGATTGCTTCAGAGGCCTCCCTCCCCCTCTAGGGAGGCCCAGGCCTCTAGACAGTCGCGAATCTCTGCTACAGCCTTGAGTTTCTGAAACCGACATCCCTCTGTTCTGGTCACTTTTCCTTGGACTCATACTCCCTTTGCTGGCAGGAAGATTTGGGGATGCCGAGCCAGGTGCTGGGCCAGCTGGGAAGTCAAGCTGATTAGCCCAGCCTGGGAAGAGGAGGAGGATGCTTTGGGGGTTGAGGGGAGGTTAAACTTTGAGCCAGGGCCAAGAGGCCAGGGATGTTCAGAAAGGAAGGCCTTGGTGAAGACCAGAGAATTACAGCCAGAACTTCAGAGACCAAAAATGCTTCAGGGTAACTAAGCACCAGGTGCCACCAGGTGCCTTTCTTTTCTGACTTTGAAATCTCTTAGCAATTTCCAGAGGCCAGCAGTCCTCTCCCTCTGCAAGCAAAATGTGTGTGTGTGAGGGGGGGGGGGTAGGTAACAAAAAGAATGAGCAAAGGAAATCCCACCAAAAAATATTGCAGTGTGGATCCTGCGAAACTAAAAAAGCTTTAAAAGATCACGTGCTGTTTGCTATGTCAAAGTAACATGCATAGTGGGTGAAAACACAAGCCACAGGTACTACCCTTATCCCTGGCTCCTTAACTAGTATTGTGGTGACTAGGCTGTGCCATGTACTTGCACGGGCTGTGAATGACACTTGGAGCATCTTTCTCCAAGTTTTCAACTTTTTTTTTTTTTTTTTTTTTTGTAACTTCAGGATCAGCCAGTGGCTAGATGGTTCCTACAAATCGCAGAATTTTAGGTTTCTGTGGTGTAGTTTTGACCCTATCTCTGTTCTAACCCTTCCCCATCTCTGCTAAGGTAAGCAAGACCCAGCCAGACTATAGCCATCATGAGTCCCCTTTCCGGAGTCTCATGGAGGGGGCAAGATCCAGAAGCTTTTGCTGACAGTCCCAAATTTGTAAGTGGCCAATTCTATCCCATATTTACAAAAAGAACCAAACCCATAGCAAGAAGCATTTGTATGACCCTGCAATGCAACATGGGATACCATGAAGCAAGAAGAGCTAGGTTGGCAGGGCTTCTATCTCCCTGGCCCTTGGAAAACAGACTAAGCACCTCATTCCTATAGCTGGTGTTGCCGAGTCTGTGAGTCAGTGTGGACCCTGACTGCTACTACAGTACCAGCCCAGGTTTCTTATTAAACAACCACAGACCTCAGGGAAACTGCCTAGGCACCCAATCTTTACGTGATAATAAAATCATTTTCATTTGTAATCATGGAGAACAGGGGACTTCTAAAAAGCCCTTTCCCCTGCTCTGCTTCCAGTGCTAAATCCCACGGTACTAGCCCCCTCATCTCTGCATTGAGAATGGTATTGACGTTTTTAGCGGATCCAAGTGCTTTCAGGAATGTATTATATTTGCCCCTCTCAGCAGCCCTCTGGAGTAATCAGTGTGGGTATTACTGTGCTGGTTGAGGAAACTGAGACTCGGGGTTGTCCTGCCGAAGGTCACATCACTAATAAGTAACAGAATTAAACTCTAATGCTTGCTTTAACTACCCCAAACGGCCTCCCCACCCTCCATGATGCCTGAGATCAGATGGCCCTTATCAACTGCTTTGTAATTGCTCTAATAGGGGTTATCAGGATCCCTTATTTTGCCTATCCCAAAATCAGGGAGTTAAAGAATAGCAATAGCACAGTTCTAGGCTCCTAGGGCTGGTAGAGCCCTTCCCCGACCCACCCTTTTCACAGGTGTGGCCCAGAGGGGTTAAAGTGATCTGTCAAAGGTCAGCCAAGTGTAAGGGGAGAATGACCAATGTCATTTTAAAAAATTAGCTAAAAGAACTGCCTACCAAGCCCATTTTTATGGCTTATTTTAAGCAAGTTAATGAATATACCAGGCACAGCTTTAACCCCTACTGAGCAAATGCTGACACTCGTTTATAGATCGAGCAGATAAGTAGCAATAAGGAATTATTCGTCTCCCATTTATCATCCAGCCTCTACAAGTACAAGTTATAAAGTGAAGCAAATAGCAGTTTCAGACCCCACACAGGTGAGGACAGAACGGCTAAAAATTGCGTGGTCTACAAAGTTGCTCATTTAGAGGGTGTCTGGGCCCCGGGTCACGTGGGGCAAGAAAAAGGAAAATATTCAGGGGACTTACATGCATTTCACAAACAGGCTGTAAAAATTAATCTCTTGGGGAGCACGTGCCATGTCGTACGTGTGGAGGTTGGAGGTCACCTTCAAAGGGGCAGTTCTTGCTTCTCACTACGTGGGTCCTGGATACAGAGCTCAGACCCTCGGACTTGGCAGCGAGTCTTTTTACCGGTTAAGCCATCTTGCCAGCCCAGATGTGTTTTGTGATTCTTATATAAAGCTCAATATTTGGTTTCCATATGAATTCAGTCACTAACTCATTCTTCAAAGTACTATTGAGCACCTACTACATGCAGAGCACTGTGGGGAATTACATTATTAATTACCAATTATTTCTATTTCTGTTACCTTTTAAATTCAATGGGATGGAAGGTATACAAATGCACACACCAGAATCTCATTCTCATGAGCCTTTGGGATGAACAGCTTGTATAATGGGTCAACTGGAGTCCGAGGAAGGTGTGCCTGGGAATGACTAGAAAGAAAGAAAAGGCTGTCTGTCAAGTCTAATGGAGACACAGCCTTGTTACAAGTCTTCTGTCCCCAAAAAAATGAAGTATGAAGGGGTTGGGTGACATCAGAGCTAGAAGTGAAACCACGAATTGATAGCCTCAACCAAGAACCTAATCCCAAAGGCCATGAAACACCAACAGCCTAGAAGACAGCAGATGGAATCTGTCCACTCATTATTATCACATTTGGGGCATGCGTTGAAAAACGAGTACACTTGTTGTGGGGGAGCACTGGTGAATTCGCATGCGCTATTCAGAAAACTGGTTTGCCTTTTTATTTATTAATTTTTTTATCAGTCCCAGTTCACCAATAGTAGACCTCAAGCCCAAAGTTCAACATCAATAGCAGAGCAGCCACACATCTAGTAAGTGACTTAGCTCCCAGCAGCCATGAGACCCCACATCAAGACACCACCACGTGACTCTGTTCGCTTGCCCAGTGTCTGGCCTATGTGTTCAGACACATGACCACTGACTCTACTGGAAAGAGAACAGGGAAAATGTTTGCTCAAAACCCCAGACTCACTTGGCTCAGCAAATTCAAGTAACTTACACAGAGGCTGAAAATACAAGTGCGTGCTAGTATCCCTTGGGCCTGTCTCAGGCCACACAGGACACTGTGTCACCTGTGGGTCAACAATGAGAAGGGGAACAAGGCGGATCCAGATGCCTGGGTGCTAATGACTTCCCTGCACCCATTTTCTTTATCACGAGCATTGGAATATGTATTAATCCACAGGACTATTGGAAGCTAATCTAGGAATATAATACAGGTCTGATTTTGGAATGGCTTGAACTCAGTCTAAGGTGGGCATAGGATGCTCATGAATCTTTATAAAACCTTCCCAGAAGCTCCATGACTGACTGGGCCAGATTAGTGGGCCAGCTCTTTGAAAGGGATGAAAGCTAAACTAGGTTCCCTGGCCTTCAGGCCCATGCCCCAGAAGCCAGAGCTGCCCTCCTCCCCTAGAGGTTACATAAAAGTAAAGAATATTTGCTCTTTGGATGCTGAAATGAAAAAGCAAGTTGATGACCACTCCAAGACCCCTAGTTTTGGCCAGCAACAGTCCTAGCTATGGTACCAAAAAAGTCAGTGACTAAGGAAAATCTTGTAGGCCCACACGGGCCCCAACAAGTCTGCAGTCCTCTCTGGGTGCTATTTACATCATTGGGATTGGACAGAGCTCCACAGTAAGGCTGGAGAGGCTGGCTCAGAACTGATAAGTGGGCCAAAGGTACCCGGTGCCATGGTTACCACTAGCAGGGGACTCTGGCTATGGTGCTGATGAGGCATCATGTGGCAGTGTCCCTACAAGAGCCTCTCTGAGATAGCACACAATGAAAGAGACCATTATGCAATTGTTTCTGGTACACCCTTGACCGTGAGGAAGATTTGCACAGCATAGAGGTAGGTTGAAACCTCCAATTTTCTGAATTAATTAATTCCAGGTTGCATGTACCTAAGGAAGGCTGGTTTCAAATTCATTATGTAGCTGGGGATGATCTTGAACTTCTGATCCTTTTAAATGCTGGGATCACAGAGCCTAAACCCCCTCCCCCCACCACACACACACACACACACACACACACACACACACACAGAGTTTGTATTTGCCTAGTGGCCTTGGAGGTCAGAAGAAGACTTTGAGTGACATTGCTGAGAACCACCATGTAGGTTCTGGCAATGGAACCTGGGTCTTCTGCAAAAGCAGCCCGTGCTTTTAACCACTAAATCATCTCTCCAGCCCCTAATTTAACATAAAAACAACAACAAACGCTACTACATGTTAGACGCTAGGGGAGATAGGTAGAATCTTCCCCCTCCCCATAAGGAGACTAAAACTTAGGAGAGAGGTGTCCACATACAATTAGGTGTGGAGAAGGTAAAGAAATATAATACTTTAAAGGTTGTTGAAGCACAGGCAGAAGGAGGTTGACTCCGGAATGGGGGTGGCAATTTTAAAAAGAGGTGATACACTTCCCTCCTGTATCCCCCACGGTATTGATACACAGCTCCATAAAGCAGTGTCCGGGCACTGGGATCAACCCACTCGAGTTTTGATCTTAATCTTGGTTTTGCTCATACTAAACTGGACAAGGTACTGGGTAGCTATGGCTGTCCATCTCTTTTGCTGATAGACTGGGAAAACAGACTGGGTAGAGTGAGGTGGCTCAGACACACACTTGGCAACATACAGGGAATAGAGTAACAGCCGAGTTAGCCATTACTCAATGAATGTTCACCCAGGGAACGGTTAAAAGTTTCACCTGCAGTTCAAGCCTTTTACCAAACACATTCAAAGGGGCCCGCATTTGCAGTTTCCTTTATTTTTGTCTTATGTATATGGGTATTTTGCTTACATGTGTATGTGTGCACCATATATGTGCATTGTCTACAGAGTCCTAGAAGAGGGTGTTGGATCCCTTGGGACAGGAGTGAGTCAGCTGTGACCTGTCAAATAGTTTCTGAGAATCGACCAGGTCCTCTGGAAGAGTAGACAGTGCTCTTAACCACTGAGCCATCTGTTCAGTCCCCTTCCCTTTTGCTTTTGTTCCTTTGCTTTTTTGTTTTAATTTATTTATTTTTTTGAGACAGGAACTTTCTGTGTGTCCCTGGCTGTCCTGTAGCTCACACACACACACACACACACACACACACACACACACGCCTGCCCGCCTCATCCTGCTGAGCCCTGGGATTAAAAGCATGCACCCCTATTCTGGGCTAGGCCTCCCATTTCAGGTTCATCATAGAACACATTATCTACCGTTAAGACTGAGTTGGACCTTAATGGCTAAGTGTTCCCCCACTATGCATTATGTGGGACTAAGTGTGTTCCTGGAGATGGACAGTGGTGGTCTTTAATCCTGAGAGTCAGAAGCAGATGGATATCTGAGTTCCAGGGTCTGCATAGAGAAACCGCGGGGGAGGGTGGAGGGTGGAATGTATCCCTGGTACAGAGTCACTTGACTGGTTGGCAGAAGAGTAAAACTTGGCGAAATCATTTTGTGGAGTTCAAAGTCACAGAATGGTGGTGTGTGACGGAGATGACTTTCTGTGACGTCACACTCACCTGGCAACAATGCCAGAAGCCACCCAGGAATCTGAAGTCCCAGACCACCAGTTGCTGCGTCCCTGCTGTCCCTCATCTATTTCTACCAGTGCCTGGGGTCACAGCAGTGGAGTTAGGGAAAGATGTCTTCCCTCCTTTTCTTTTCTCCGGTCCCAAAGAAAAGTTTTCTAGTTCTTGGGTCGCACTTCCTTTTTCACAGCTGTCCAGGAATTTGATGTGGGTGCTGGCGGGAGCGGGGGGGGGGGGGATCAGCGCTGTTTCTGCATTAGTTTGCCTCAACTGAAAGTGCTTGGCAAGACATGTTCTTGCTCCACTGTTCCCACAGAGAAGGTGCTCGCAGGGCGCGGGTGGGAGGCTTTCCGTAGAAAACGCTGGACAGGTAAAGCCCGCAGGAGCTGGGGCGACTGGCTCTCCAGTCTGTTGTACTTCAGATTGTAAACAGTCAGAAAGCCTTCTTCATCCAAAGGCCAAGGGAGGAAAGAACCTGGGCTAGCCAATATGGAGGAGGGCGCAGCCTGAGGCAATTGGTAGACAACAAACTGGGTACCGAAGGGACCTTGCTGTCTTCACCTGCAAAACGACTTAGCTTTAGTTACCGGGTCATCTTATCTGTCATCTGTCGCTGTAGTCACAGGCATGAGCGGGATATTATAGTCCTTTGAGTTGCGAACGGAGGACTGGGCACTCCACGCCGCGGAGTCCGCCTTGACCGTGAGCGGCGCTGCGGAGCGGTAAGAGCCGAGGACCGGGCGCACTGGGCCGGGAAGGAAGCGCGGCCGGCGAGCGGGGCGCCAGGCTCGGCTTCCAGCGCCCTCGAGCCGGGCCGGGGCGCGCCAGTGGGGCGCTGGCGGCGGCCGGGGGCTGACCTCGAGCGCCGGCGAGTCTGCGCCCTCCCACCGGCCCGCGCTCGCCTCCCGCCGCCTCGGGTTAGGCGGCGGCGGTCAGCGCGCACCTCATCAATAAGACCTGACAGGCCGCCGGCTCCGCGGCCATCCATCAAGCCCGGGCAGCGGGTACAAGGGGGCGGGAGCCCGGGCCTCCCCGAGGCTCGCTGCTCCGTGCTCACGCCACCGGGTGGCAGGCAGAACTCTCCTGTCCAGCAGAATACTTACACCTCATTGGGTTCCCCAGGTCTTAAAGAAGCGTCAGATTGCTTAGAACTGATCAGCATGACCCCCTGCACTGTTCAGGCGAGGGGGAAACAGAGGCTAGACTGGGTGCTGGCACACCTTGGGCCTCACAACCATGCTGTGCCGGAAACCTGAGTCGAGCCTGTGGCACTTCACCTCGGCATCTAGATCCTGCAGCATCCACGCTGGTACAATCGTATGACAAATGGAATAGGCTAAGTGGAGCTGTCAATAAAACGCCTACACATTAAAAATAATAAACTTCTGGAACTCGAGGTGTAGCTTAGTTGGTAGAGAGCCTTGCTTAGCAAACCTGAGGCACTGGATTGTATCTACTGGGCCCCATACACTAGCCACGATGGTCTTGGGCAGTGGAGGCAGGGGGATCCGAATTTTAGTCATTCTCCATTTTCAGCTACACAGGTCTTCTAAGCTAGCCTGGATTACTTGAAGCTCAGTCTCAAGCGGGACAGGGAGCTCCTTGAATTTATTATTTCCAGTTTCACACTCCTTTTCTCCCAAGAAGGGAACATGCTAACCCCTCATTTATCCGTTCCTTACTCACAAGAAGAGGTCGATGGTAGAGACTTGAGTTTGTAGTCACACCTACAGAGTTTGCCTAGCACATAGCAAGCAGATCTTGTAAGGGAATTGTTACCATGCAGCTTTGTGGTAGAGAGGGACTTGGGACCTTGTGCTGAGCCTCACCCCACCCCAAGGAGGCTCACAACACAGTCCTGATTTATTCAGGGCCTTCCTAGGGTGGGTAGAAGCTGGTGTGCCCCCCCCCCCAAGGAGCCCTTCCTTTTCTCCCTTCCCAAACTGTGGCTGGGCCAAAGTGCTCCAGCTGCAAACCCCAGCATCCACTTCCCCCCCTCACTTTTTGCTTTCCCACCTCACCTTTTTATTTTCCTACTGCTTCCTTAGCAACCTCCAGAGGCTTGGACAGGTACCCCAGGCAACAAACAGACTAGGCCAGACTGCTTCACGTCTAACAGGAAACACAATGTTTTTTAAGGGGGGGTTGGGTTGTTTTGTGTGTGATTCCTCCTACACTTCACCTGAGTGTGATGGCAGTGACAAGGCGTGAGAGCACAGGCGAGGGCAGGATGCTATCTTGTCCTGGAAATGCTGAGTTTCCAGTGGTTTTTCTTGCCCCATTCAGCTGCTGCTGGCAGGTGGAAGGAAAGCCTGCCAGGTTCCCTCAAGCTTTGAACTTGGCTTACTTAGAATTTGGCTGTACAAAACCAGTCTTGCTGACTGCCTAGGCTTCCCAGCCCCACTCTTCCTCCCATGTAGCCCAGAGGTTGCTGCCTGAGGACGGCAGAGTGTGGCTGCAATTGCTGTCCAGGAGGTCAGGGTAGGATCACATTAGCTCCTGCATTTGCCTTTATACAGCTGGCTGTGGTGTGTGTGTGTGTGTGTGTGTGTGTGTGTGTGTGAGAGAGAGAGAGAGAGAGAGAGAGAGAGAGAGAGAGAGAGAGGGAGGACGGGGGGGGGGGTGGATGTGGGTGGCACACCCAAGATGGAACCTTGAGTCAGTTCTGTGCATCCAGGCTGAGCAATGAGTGAGGACCAAGGCTGGATGAGTCTGCATCCCTTAAAAAGAAGTCCCGAGCCTTCTGTGTATCTAAATCACTCTCCTGGAGAGTTGGAAGTGGGAGTCAAAAGCGTACCAGGGGTGTGAAGCTCCCTGGAGACAGAGAGTCAGGCAGAGAAGAGGGGACTGAAGAATTTTATCTTGCCTCCCCAACACACACACAGACACACACACAGACTCTCTCTCTCTCTCTCTCTCTCTCTCTCTCTCTCTCTCTCTCTCTCTTCTGCTTTTTACTGTCAGGTTTTTTTTCTTTTTTCTTTTTGGTTTCTCTGTGGTTTTGGAGCCTGTCTTAGAACTAGCTCTGTAGACCAGGCTGGTCTCGAACTCACAGAGATCCACCTGCCTCTGCCTCCCAAGTGCTGGGATTAAAGGTGTGCGCCACCACCACCCAGCTTTACTGTCAGATTTATTGACATGTTCTCTCCATATTGTAAACCTACTTCTTTTTATCATACATTCTATGTGTGTTGGCAAACACAGCAATCCTGTAAACACCAGCACAATCAAGACATCAGGACAGTCCTAGCCTGCTCCTAATTCTCTGCCCTCACCCCTTCACATAACTCTTTCTTATTCTGTGGCCCTGGCTACCTCTAATTTGTCTTCAGCTGCTGTGGTTTTGTCTTTTCCAGAATGCCCTACATACATGGTTCTTAACATTTAGTCCACTGAGTCTTCTTCCATGGCACTGAACACATTTTAGATTCTTCATGTCCTTGGGTGTAGAAGTAGTTCATTCATTTTTGAGGCTGAACTCTACTCTGCTGCACGGATGGGCACACAGTTTATCTCTCACCTGAGCGTCTCAGTTTGGAGGAATTATGAACAAACCTGTAGGCTTTTAAGATATCAGGGATAGTTTTTGGTATGTGAAAAAAAACATTGAGAAGCTGGACGTGTGGCTCAACTAGTATTGGAGTGTTTTCCTAGCATGTGTGAAACTTTGGATTTAAACCCAGCTCAGAATAAAACTGGGTGTGGTGGCTCATGCTTGTAATTCTAGGACCTTGTAGGTAAGGGCAGGAAGATCAAAAATTCAAGGTCATCCTCTATCTTCAACTACACAGCGAATTTGAGGCCTCCATGAACCACATAAGATTTTGTTTTAAAATTAAAAAGAAAATTGCCAGGCAGTGGTGACACATGCCTTTAATCCCAGCACTTGGGAGGCAGAGGCAGGCAGATCTCTGAGTTTGAGGCTGTCTTGGTCTACAGAACAAGTTTCAGAGCAGCCAGGGGCAACACAGGAAAAAAAAAATTATGTGTTTATTCACAAAGCTCTTGTTACTCCAATGTAAATGACAGCCAGTAGAGCTGCTAAACAACCGCAAAAGAAGGGACCAGTATGACTTAGTCCCTAACAGAGTGTAGCCGGTGGAGGAGGGTGGGGAGTCCATTTTGGATTAAACTAGTCCTGTGCTTATTGCTTGTCCTTGTCGAGCCCTCAAGGTCTCCTAAGAAAGTCCTTACCTGTTCCGCACTTCTCTGCCCCACCGGTTGGAAAGCAGTGTAGCATCAGGAAATGGGTATCTCTGGATACTTCCTGGGAGATAGATATGGATTCTGCCCCTCTCCCCAGGAAAGGTCCTTCTCTCTTTTCAATGAAGTGAAAAGTAGAGGTGGCTTCCTGGAGCTGGGCGCCTTTCTAGGGGCACCGTCAGCACCCCCACACACATAGAAACCTATCAATTCTTTTTTTTTTTTTTTGCTTTTTGGTTCCCTTCAAATCCTTGTGTCTTAGCAATTTGTTATACATTAGCATCTCTGGGGAAGAACCCAGACTTTAACCAAGGAAGGAAAAGTTGAAGCCAGTCACTGAGCGCTGTGTGAGGGCCCATGGTGTAAGACTAGCCTTACTGAGTTGTGACTGCCCTAGTCGTCCAGACTCCGGGCTCCGTGTCCTCTTTGTGTGGAAAAAAGGTGCGGACTGTTTCCCAACTGAGAGGTACTGGACTCGGGGAGGGGAAGGAACGGGCACTCGGAGGGCACCTGCCGCAGTGGTGGGAAGTAGATGGACGTGGCTTTGTTGCTGGTCCTCGACTAGAAAGGGTCAGCCTGGGAATGGTTGGTCACTGGCTGGACGGCGTTTACCGACAACCTCTTTCGCTCACCCCCGCCCCCAGCCAGCTTGGGACTGGGCCTGAGTCAGATGGCTGTTTTTGCACTTGGGCTTCGGGCTTCCTTGACACTTTCCTGTCTCTCCAGGCCCGCCACGACGCGGCGCCTGCTTGGGCGTCTTCTCTGGCTCGGAGTCACCTCTGGCTCCGAGGGTGAGGTGAAAGGTGCTGGGGTCGGCAGCGTTCTTTCCGGCCACCTTAGGGTGAGGGGGAGGCTACCATACGGAAGCAGGTCCAAGCTGGGGCTGCAAACATCAGGTCCTTGGGGACTCCCAGGGTTACCCCTATGTTTAGAGTTCTTGGGTGGGGAGTGCTGGTGTACAGCTGTAGGGTTTGAAGATTCACCAGTCCTGTAGAGTTTTGTCCTGGGATGGTCCGCTCCTTTAGCACCTAGTTGTGTGTCCCAAGCTTCCACCCTAAGCCCCCACACACTGTATCTGCCGTTTGACATTCTGCCTAATTGATGTGTTTTTCATTTGTCTTTATTTTACGGAAAGAAGCTGACCAGGACAGCACCAAGTTCCACCCCTATAAGTTCTGTACCACACAACAGTACCCAAGAAATGCAGGTCGAATGACTGAAATGGACCCTATCTCTTTTTGACTTTTCCTAGCCTTGGTACTGCACCTGAGGTCTTCCTTCCTTCCCCATTCCTGTCTCTGCCGGCTTCATTTCTGTCTCTTCCCCTGTCCTGGTGTCTGACAGTCCCCCGCTCCCCCAGAATTTATGGAGGGCCTTCTGAGATGACAGAGGCTCCCTTGGCGGGTTGCCTTTCTAGGATCGCTACCACCTCCCTGTCTATCACTGCTGCCTTGGTGCCTAGCTAGCTTCTCCCGTTAATCTTGACTCCAGCATCCAGTCTAACCCAGACATCCATCCCAGGGCTTCTACTGTTTGTTTCCTGAGGAATAGCCTAGATTTTGGTGGGCAATCTGTAGTTAGGGATATGAGCCACTCTGCAGATCTCCCCTTGGCCCAGAGTCCCTCTTCTGGGACTGGGTGAGAAGGCTGTGCATCACCCAAAACCCAACCCGTTTAAAAAGAGCTTTGGGTTCTCCCAGCAACACCAGAGATGCTAGTAACAGCCCCTCTTGCCTGGGCTACACAATTTTAAGGGAGAAAAAGCGAAGCCAGAGAGGGACAGCTCTTTGAGTTTAAGGTCTGCCTGGTCTACACAGCAGGACTCTGCCTCAATCAAAACAAATGAACAAACTTCTCCCCTGTTTTTGTTTTTGTTTTCAAATTCAACCATTCCACACTCATTGAACACCTACTGTGCACTGGCCTTGGTTTTCACCTTAGGGAGCTTACTTTCTGGAGGGTGTGCTGGTGTGAAGGTGTCTGTCAACAAATACCGACAAATGAATTTCTAACCCCAGGAAAGAAACACCTAAGGATAAATTGAATAAATATATTTAATATCACCATACGGAATTAATGGTGTTCTGTCTTTGGTTATAATACTACCCCTGGGCGACTTCAACCATATAAATGGGAAGAAAGGAGATAACCATGCGTGAATGAATTGGGGTACCAGGTCACCAAAAGTATCTAAGAGGTGGCAGGCCTTACAGTCAGCAGTCTGAGCCTGTTGTCTCAGCTGACTGTGCTTACTGGGAACTCCTGGGCACCCAGCAGGTGTCTGCAGCTCCTCCTCCGCTTTCCCGAAGGCCACCCTTCTCTAAGGAAGGGTGAAGGAGTCCTTAGGGAAGCCGGAAGAAGGGGGTCTGTGGAAGGAGGGGGGGGATATCAGCAAGTCTATTTCGGGATGACAGATCTAGGCTCCCAGACCCGCTGGCGACCTTGCCAAGACTGGGACTCCGAATTGAAGAGCGTCCTCCTCATTCATCGTTCACAAACTTAGCAAAAAAAAAATTTACACAAGACTTTTCGGGTTTCGTTCTAAATAAATTTTGCATTTTTAAATATCAGACACGCGCAGTAACGGAAATTTAGAGAATAAAAAAGTAAGACGACTGTTATAGAGGGCATTTTACGGCTGCTATGAAAATATTAAGAAGGAAGACGGTTACTCTCGTTTGGAGACCTGCAGCCTTCACACACACTCAGTCACCTAGAATTTGAGTCCCGATCTTTCTGGGCCGGTTTAAAGATGACGAGGGTAACTTCGTCTTCCTCATCCTTGCTCGGCGGTGTTGTTTTCCCAAAGAAAAATGAAACAGGAGAGTGATCTGTAATTTCGAAGTGACTGTAAAATGAGCCACGGACTGGTCTCCAGACCTGAAATATTTCCCGAGGTCTGTGAGAAAGGCGCGGCTTTGGCTTGCAACACTGAACAATTCTTTAAAAGCGAGACTGTTCTTAAAGAGTTATTTCTTCCTGGGGTGGACCGGTGGCAAGATTCCACCCTTGGTGTGGGGCTAGTTCTGGGGTTTGTATGAATGTGTAGAAGGCCCAGGGTTGGGGGAAGAGTGCGTGCGTGGGAGGGGGGGGCTACACCGGCGCGGCCTTTATAGTTAATTGGTTCTTCATTCTTTCTTGAACAGGATGGGGTGCGCCCAGCTGCTCACTTTTTCTGCTTGTTCAGGGGATCTCGCGCTGTGGGCCATCAGTCACAGAGGGATGGGAGATGGTGTCTGTGGCCTCTGGCTCCCCCTGGGGAATTGGGGAATTCCAGGACACTGTCAGGCAGCACACCGCTTTCGTTTGGCGCGGGTCTCTTTGCAGGACGAACCCAATGCCTTTTGACTCAGGGGCACATCTGCATCAGGGATGCGCGTTCTATGGGGCCAACGTGGACTTCTGTAGTCTTCCCTCTGGCTCCTGTTTCCGATTACAGGACACTGGAAACTGTCCAAGCTTCAGATTCTTTCCAGAACTCGTTTTTTGCTCACTGCGTGGCTCGTGAGTCGATTCCTGCCGAATAGTCATCCGCCTCCAGAAACGCTGGCACTGTGGCGCTCGGTTCGACGTTGCCCACGGTTTAAAACAAACTACACGGTTTTCAGGGGGCACGCGTTGGTACCGGGCTCTGGGAAGGAAACCTCCCTTGGTCTCTGTGTGAAGTCCAACATCTGCTGTTTCTTTTGTTTTCTTCGAGGGAATTCGAGTCCCAATTCCTCCGTACGGTCGAACTCAGACTACAGTTTCATTTCTGCTAGTTCACAGATGGGCTTCAGTCTCAGGATCCTCCAAGGAGCAAGAAATAAATTCATTCTTTGGTGCTGCAAGGATTATTGAAAAGTACAGCTCACTTAAGCCCGTCTTATTATGGAAAACTTCAGACACTCCACCTCCCCCATGAGCAAAAAAGATTTAAAAGGTGGCAGGTGAGCCGGAACGTTTCTGCCCAAAGGGCAGAAATCTTGAGAAAGGAAAGCGGAAAGGAGACAGGAGAGAGGTTGGGCCACTTTCCCCTGTCCATCCCAGGGACGTCTTCCTTAAAAATAGCCAAGTCTGAACCCTAGAGTGCCCAGCCCCCCTCCTCCCAGCGGCCTTCCTTAGCCTGAGAGGAGCCTGGGAACCTCTAGAGGCAGCCGATAACCACCTTCCAGCTCCAGCCAGCAAGGCCTTGAAATGCTCCCCGCTCCTGGCAACGCATAGAGGTCGCCTTGGTTCCTCTGGTTCCAGCAAAGGAAGGGAGCAACTGAAGGGTCGGAGGGAAAGAGAGGGAGGGAGGGAACGGGAGCAAAACCAAAAGCACCCAAGAAACACGTCTGGTTTGAGACTCAGCCCACACACCGGGAGAGATTTGGTGTGTGGGACCCAAAGTGTGGGGGTTAAGTCACAGGAAGCTGGAACAAATGTCTCCGTCCCAGGCGCCTGGCAGAGTCAGAGAATTGTCTGAGGCTTTGGGAGAATTGTCACAGCTCTTAGCCCAGCAGGAGAGGGCCTGCTGGAGGCCTGGGAGGGAAATTGGCCTAGGAGAGCCCGGGTTGTAGTTGGCAGCAAACAAAAGCTGAGAATCACGCGACTCTCTTAGAGACTCCACTCGAGTTTCTCAACAATCACACGGAGCAATATCCCCAGCTTAACTCGAGGGCATTCTCCTTTTATTTTATTTTGTTTTTCAAGACGGGGTTTCTTTGTGTAGCCCTGGCAGTCTTAGAGCTCGCTCTGTAGACCAGGCTAGCCTCAAACTCAAAGATCCGCCTGCCTCTGCCTCCCGAGTTACGGGGGGGGGGGGGATTAAAGGTTTGGGCCACCACTGTCCCCAGGCAAAAACAGGGCTTCCTGCCTGCTAGGTTGAGCAGTCTACCAGCTGAGCTACGTCGCCAGCGCGGCCACACTCCTTCTAAACCGTTAGGAGCTTAGTTTATGGGTGATGAAAATGCTAGGACACCACCTCGCTAAGGCCCATCCCACACACCAGGGAGAATGTCCCTGGCAGCGGCCAGAGACCTTGGGGACCCGGAGGAGTGACACTTGGTTGCTCCCTCAGACACTAAACCTCAAACCTCAGGCTTCGTGGTGACAAACAAAATCAGAAATGCTGGCCCTAGTCCCCAATCTTAGTACATTTTGATCTATGAGGGTTGCTACAGAAAGGCAGATCTGAGACCTATGGCACACAGGTGGGAGACGGGGAGGGGGGAGAGAAAGAGGGACGGAGGGGGAAGGAACGAGAGACTTTTCTTCCGTGGGCCGTGGGCCTTTGGCTTCGCGTCTCTCCTGCTCACCGGGTGACGGAGGATTCCTTGTAAATAAAGCAAGGGCCATAACATTCTCTTCGCGCATCTGAGAAGCCCAAATCCGAGTTTGCTCCGGGAGGTCTCTGATGCCCAGCGAAGGCCTCTGAGATCCCCCCAGAAGACCGTCCCTAAAACTACCAGACCTTGAACCCGTGGCGCCTGATTCTGTCTAAACACTGTTTAAAATGGGGTGGGAGGTGGGGCGCTAGACCCTAGTCATGGGACCCCCGATTCCGGGGCGTCAAAGGGCTCAAACTGGCTGCACCCCAGGCGATGTCGGTGAGTCAGACCAGAGAGAACAGGACTTCAGCAGTTCAGGAACCCTGACAGCATCAGTTTTCTCTCCTCCCCTATGGCCGCTGTGGACCTCGGCCCCTTGAGTTTGGAAAAGAATTCCCCCAGCGCAGCCGCGCTCAGTCCTTCCTCTGGGATTTTCCTGAGATCCCCACGGGTTGGCCAAGGTCCCACGGGTTTTTCCTTTCAATCCGCTCAGCGTCCCAACCTGTCCCTAACTCCTGCGGTGCCTGTGCACCGGCCGGCGCGTTGGCAATCTGCTGTTGATCTCCAACGACGGGAGCGGATGCCATCCGGAGCTCTCTGGCTGCAACAGGTTTCTTAACGGGTGGTATATTCCAGCCCCCTTCTAGCTCCTCTAGTCTTGTATGAGAAACCAGTGCTGGGGAGAGAAATGCGGCCTTAAAAAAAAGTTAGTTTAACCCAAAGCGTGAGAGCCACCAGCGAGTTGTTATCTGCGGCTGAAGGCTGTGGTAATCGATGGGGTTATTTTTACGCGGTAATAGGGCCCTGTGATTGCTCTATTAACCTTTAGACCTGTCTGAGGGACTCTCCCCTCACCGCCCCGCTGCGCCAGGGCCTGCAGGCCCTGACGCCGACTCCAAACTCTGGTCTGACACCCTCCCTGCCCCCACTCTGGGGTGGGGGGAGCTATAGCCCCCTAGATGAGTTTTAACTTTGGAGACAGGCTCCTCAACCCCCTCCTCGTTCTTTTGATTGGATCCCAGTCGCGGTGGGCCTAAGAGAGCACAGGGACAGATGAGAAGGGACAGGAGGCCTAAGGAGTTGGAAGCAGTATGGTACGCGTTTTGTATAAATACATAAACTCCTGCGCTGGTGGCGGGTTCTCGGCGCCTTGCAGTCTCCACCGGCTGGTGGGAAGGTGAAAAGGACTCTTGGGTCTCTAGGCACAGACCTTAAGGTACAGTTCGGGTTTTAGTACCTCCTGACGCTCTCTCGAACGCATTTCAGGGGCACGGTAGATCTGAGGCCAGCCAGGCACCCCGGGTGACCCAGTGGCCCCACGGGCAACCAGGAAAGAGCCCAGCGCTCGGGGTCACCTTCCCATCTACCAGCCCCGCCCCTTGCCCCCAGAAAGTGGAGCACTGAAGGTGAGAGGAAAGAGGAGGAACTAGTGACTAAAACAATCCTTGGCGGAGCAGCGCACCGCCAGGTTGTCGGACAGGACCGTGGGCCGGTGTCGGCACCGGTACTGAGCGCTTTTGGTTCTCCGAGGTCCGCGCGCGTGGACTTTGCCTGCTGGGAGAGCTTTGGGAAAGCCGGGTTGGCGGACGCCCGGCAGAGGTGCAGCCACTGCCGCGCACCCCCGCCCCCCGCCCTTGCACGTGACTCCTCCAGGCCAGTCAGCGCCTACGAGCCCAGTGCGGGGGCCCGGGGCGCCGAGCCGGGAGCTAGGGACGAGCCGGAGGCCGGCACAGTGGCCGCCTGAGGCTCCGCCGCCGCTGCTACTCCGCGGGTGCTCGGAGGTCGTGCGGGCTCTCCGAGAGGCTCGAGCGGGCCAGGTAGGGCTCCCCCACCCCCTGCTCTTTTCCGGGGCAGGCGAAACTCACCAGTCTCCTGCCCTGGTTTGTCTGGAACAGGGAGGGAAGTAGCTAGTAAGTGGGAAATCAGCCGCCGGTCCCTGCAATGCCCCCAGATTGGCTAAAGCCGGCTCCACTTTTGACTTTGGCCTAGCAAGGACTTTATTTAAATCGAGTGAGAGCAAAAAACTTATGGGTGCTCGCGAGCGTGCGTTTGGATTGTTTGGGAGAAACATGATCCCTTTTAATCGGTCCTGTGTGCAGATTCTCCAGTTCTGTTTTGCACCCCACAGGCCAGGGCCCGTGTAATCCCTCTGACCGACCGACCTGAGACAGGCCGCATAGCCCCCACACTTTTAGGGGCGCAGTCGAAGGAATATCTCCAACCTGCGACGCGGGGAATGCGGAGCGGCTGTGGCAGGCGACAGTAGGTCCTGGGGGGGCAGGGCTAGAGGCACTCGGAGGTAGGCTCAGTGGCCTCCCGACCTTTTCTGATTTCTCTTGCTTTCTAGTTAACCTCCGCAAACTCTAGACTAGGGCCCATGGTTTGTGTGTGCTGCACACTGCTGACTAGCGCCCACCCTCACAGCTTCAGAGAGAAAGCAGCCCAGGGCCGAAACCCCCACGGCGGCGGACAGCAAGGATGTTCTTGGCTAGCCACCTCTACCTCCCTCATCCATTTATTATATCGCTTGGATGTGGCCTAAGAGTGAGCGAGCAGTTGTTACCACTTGGGAGAGAAATGTCTAGGTGGCCAAGTTTCACCAGGTGGAAGGAAGAGGGGCTTTTCGGTTCTAAGGAAGAAGGTAGCGAGGGACCTGAGCCGTTGGCAGAGCTAGGGCAACAAGGCCGCGCTGCTGGGAAGCACCTGGGAGTTTATTTCCTGTACCTTTGGAAAAGGAAGGCAGGCAGGAATGACGCTTCGTGCGTCCAAAGAAAGAAAAGCTGCATGGTGAGGCCGGCCGAGCTTCGTTTCTGAAGCCAGTATATTAGTTGGTTGGTGACAATTCTCAGTGTGGCGGTGCTAAAGCGACCGCATGAGCGCGAACCGCAAAAAACGCAAGCCGCACGAAAAAAATCTGTAAAGGGACCCTTTATGGCGTGTTGCATTTTCCAACTTTCAAAAAAAAAAAGGCTAAATTATGAAAAGAGAAGATATTTGTTTTCTGTTTGGGAACTTGGGGTGAAGTTCGTGGAGTGATTCGAAAGGCTGAGAAAACTCTGGGCCGGGCTGGACTACTGTGAGAATGTGGAGGTCGCTGGGCCCACTCGCAGGCGGGAATCCACTTAAGGGAACTGTCTGGCCTTTCCAAAAAGAGAACAAGAATTTTCTCCACCTTCTATTGTTCTAGTTACCCAGCTTCAGGTTAAAGTATCAGCCATTTGAAACTGCAGAGCACAAAACTGAGATCCCAAACTGATTTAGCGCTTGCATTTTTTTCAAGCCTGCAAATTAGATTACAGAACTAAATCTCTTCCTTTCTTAGTCGAGAAAAGAAAATTTACAAACCATTTTTTTACAACTTCCTGAGTTGAAATTACAGAAATTACAATTAATTAGGCCAACTACTTGATATAAAAAATTGTATGTGACCGGGCTGGCGGTGAGGGTGCACACCTTTAATCCCAGCACTCGTGTGGCAGAAGCAGGCGGATCTCTGTGAAATCGAGGCCAGCCTGGCTACAAGAGCTAGTTCCAGGACAGACTCCAAAGCTACAGAAAAACCCTTTCTCGGGAAAAATCAAAACAAAACAAAAAACAAAAAAAGTAAGCAAAAAAATTGAATAATGAATATTTTTATCAATGTAAATCTATGTATTTGTAAATCGAAACCCTGAGATTTCTAGGAAGTTTTAAGCTTTTTGTCTTTCCTTTTAAAGGAAGAGTTGACGACCTCAGGTCAAATTTCATGTATCCATCCTCCAGTCAAACTTACTAGAAGGAACTCTCCAACTGTCAAGCCAATAATTTATTGTATATTTTGAAAAAGTAAATCCTAAACAATTTATCAGTCACTGTGTGACAGTGTACTTTGTCATGATTCCATTTTTGCTAGAGATGATGCAAAGATAATGAAAAAATTAATATGTATATTAAATGCCCCATTCCAGAACTTTTATAATAATTAAGATGATGGTTTAGTGTTAAATATGAGCTACATCCCAGGCACTCTTTTGCTATGTATTAGAGATCGGCAATAATAGCTGTTATACAGAATCTTCTGGGTGCCTGTTGTAACAGGTTTCTAAAGTCTGGTTATGAATGTTCTGTGTGTATTAAATTATAGTTGCCACCCATAATCCTCCAATGACTATATGAGACACAGGTACCTTTATATTTGCACTTTACATATGAGGGATTGGGATGTATAAAATTATTTATTCAGGGAGTGGCAGACCTGGGCTTGTATCTAGTTCATTTAATATTCTAGTGAATGCATTGTTGCACTAAAAAGAAAGAAACAAACAAGCAAAGGAAGACAGAAAAGGAAGTTAAAAAGAAAAGAAAGAAATCAACCAAAAGAGACCTCCTCTTAAAGGAAAATGAATGTGTATTGTGGATTTCAAATACTCAAGGCCCTCCAGCACCCCAGCTATGTATTTTTTGGAGCTGCAGCAAGTTTCAAACTTACCTATATTTCAGTTCCCTCTTAAGTAAAAACAACGAAATTCAGACACCTTTACTTAATGGAGGTGTCCCCCCCCCACACACACACACCATAATCTCTGGTAATGCCCAACACGGGATGCCTGGAAGGATGCGATCAAGTATCAAGAATCAATTCTGCTTTTGATAGATTTTTCAATCTCACTGGAAAGAGCCAGCTTGAGTGCTTCCTTGAGTTCTGTAGTGACCTTGTTCAACCCTCCTGCTTTTCTGGTCCCCGTATACAGTCTGCAAAGTGTTTAAAATGTAACTATTTGCAGAAACGTGTGGCCTGTCTGATTTGACACCCACATGGTGCAGGGTACGATTAAGGAGTTTCACAATCCTTTTTATGGGTTCGCCGACACTTGCTCATGTATAAACATTTAGATTCTACCTCTAGGTGCTCTTTTTTTTTAAGATTGCAAACAAAACTTTCGTAGGTTGCTGGTTTTTATAAAGTTTGTCACCCCCGCCCCCCACGCCAGCCCTGCCCCAATCTACAGTTCTTTCTTGTTTGATCAAGGAAATGTTTGAGGAATGGTGAGGAAACAATTGAAAAATACAAAACGATGGAGATCTTTTGAGTCACTAGCGTTCTCCGGAACTCCAAACCTGGTACTTACAGAATACTCTGGAAAGAAAGAAAGAAAGAAAGAAAGAAAGAAAGAAAGAAAGAAAGAAAGAAAGAAAGAAAGAAAGAAAGAAAGAAAGAAAGAAAGAAAGAAAGAAAGAAAGAAAGAAAGAAAGAAAGAAAGAAAGAAAGAAAGAAAGAGTGTTTGGAGAATAAGGTAAAATTAAAGTCCTTCCTGATAAACAATATAAAAATAATTGGCCCTAATCGCAACCGAGAACTGCACGCCGGGGACCCCGTGTTTCTTAGGCCGTCCTCCAAGATACTTGCCACCGGCGGCCTGATCCGGATCAAACAAAGGCCGGGGCTGTGCCGCGAGACCACTGGAGCCCGGGCTCTAGAAGGGCGGTTTCGTTCACTGTGTTGGAGAAGAGCGGGAAAGCTGACCGAGGCTCTGAAAGTCCTGGGCTGAACTCACCTGTGGTTTATTTCCTCTTTCAGGACTGCCACAGCAGTGAAGAGACCTTCTCGGCCCTCTCCGCTGGAGCCCTGCTGGAACTAGCGGTATAGCCTGGGCTTGCAACAGGCGGAGTGCAGCGACTAGGCACGTCCAACCGGTGGGTGATCAGAAGGTCTGCTCAGGGAGTTCGAGCCCAGCCTCGGCTACGTCCTGGGGCACCTCCAGCCTCCGGGCCCGGGAGGAGAGTCAGCCCTTCTGCACTACCTTCTGGAACAACCACAAATCCAATTTGGGATTTTTTTTTTTCTGAGCAAACCAGAGCCTAGAGGTTGCTCCTCTCATGCTGGATTTAAATCGTATATAGTTTGAGCGAGTTGGGCCTCTCCCAATTGATTTTTGATCTCCGTTTTCGTGACAGTTCCGCACACCTACATTCTAATTGTTGTCGCTTTGGTCTGCTGCGCCCGCGTGGCTCCTTGACCCGCAAGTGAAGAGAGGACATCGACGCGCAGAGCTTGGGGCGATGTACCAAAGCCTGGCTATGGCCGCCAACCACGGCCCCCCGCCCGGCGCCTACGAGGCGGGTGGCCCCGGCGCCTTCATGCACAGCGCGGGTGCGGCGTCTTCGCCGGTCTACGTACCCACTCCGCGGGTGCCCTCCTCTGTGCTAGGCCTGTCGTACCTGCAGGGAGGAGGAGGGGGCGCCGCGTCCGGAGCCGCCTCAGGTGGCAGCTCCGGGGCCGCCCCGTCGGGTGCGGGGCCAGGGACCCAGCAGGGCAGCCCAGGCTGGAGCCAGGCTGGAGCCGACGGAGCCGCCTACACCCCGCCACCCGTGTCCCCGCGCTTCTCCTTCCCGGGGACCACTGGGTCCCTGGCGGCTGCAGCCGCTGCCGCCGCGGCTCGAGAAGCCGCAGCCTACAGCAGTGGCGGCGGAGCGGCGGGCGCGGGCCTGGCTGGCCGAGAGCAGTATGGGCGTCCAGGCTTCGCCGGCTCCTACTCTAGCCCCTATCCGACTTATATGGCCGACGTGGGTGCATCCTGGGCAGCAGCCGCCGCCGCCTCCGCAGGCCCCTTCGACAGCCCAGTCCTGCACAGCCTGCCCGGACGGGCCAACCCTGCCCGACACCCCAATCTCGGTGAGTACTGAAGGGACTTGAGTCCTGTCTGGGGCATCCAGCTTTCCCAACTCTGTTAGGGTTGGGGAGCATCCTTGATGCGATGAGCCTTCTAGGAAGGCAGCCTAGAAGTGGGAGGCCTGTGGTGGTGGTAGTGGGCCATCGTGGTGACCTAGTGGCCTAGGCACTAGAGTCCAGCAAAGTTCTTTCGTAACTGGGTAAACTGGTCTGTATAGCCTACGAGCTACAGTGAGAGGTGTCGGGCTCTGTAGGGTTAGCTGGATCAGTCTCTCGGTCTGATCCCTGGGATTCAGCCCCCCACTTCCTCCATCCATTCTGAGCCCTCAGCAAACCTGAGACCTGCGCCATTTGGCAGCCAGGTTGGAGGATCCCTCAGGGTGGCAGATGACTTTCCGGTGGGGGGTTTTCACACCCGGAAATAATGACGAGATCAGTAAAGGAGGCCGCCGCCAGAGGTGGGTTTAAACCTCCAAGTTTCCTCGCGCGCAGCGCGGGGTCTCACGGAGCCACTCCCCTGCTCAGACCTTAGTGCAGAGGAGCTTCTTTAGAACGGCTGAGTTAAATGGAGACTTTGTAGGGCTGCAGCGCCTAGAGCCGACTCTTCTTAGGAGGACTTGGTTAACATGAACGGAGGCTAGTATTACTCCCGTTCAGTGTCAGACCCGAAGGGACTGCTAACTTGTTCCTCTTATCCAATCAACACACTCAGAAGAGCTCTGGGCTCTTGAGCTGGGGCGGGGGGGGGGGAGGAAAAGTGGCTGGCCATTCACTAGTGCAAACTACCCAAATTCGTGTAGAATTTCCAGAAAGGGTTGGAGGCGGCCTTTGGAGGAAACTGGCTGTTGGGGAAGGGAGGAAGCGCAGACTTGAGAAACAAAGTTAACATTTATTGACTACCTACTAAGTGCTAAAGCCTTTTGCGTTTGCTGTCACTTTGAAGAGTAAAGTCTATCCCCTGCCCCTCCCGGTGCTAGGTTGTCTCCGGAGTAGAGGGACTGGCTTTGAAGAGATTTAAAGTTATTCTCTGACCCTGGGTGGCCATGGTAGGTCCCCGGGAGGGGGTCTAGCCAAATATACATCCCAGGTAAACTGATTAACTGGTGGAGGTGGCGCCAGGGCTGGATTTGTAGCTGCCAGTGTCCTGTCCTATCCCCTCCTCCTCCCCCAGCAGGCAGAGCCAAGCAGATGGCAGGCTAAGGAGGGGGATAAGAGCGCGGGTATGGGCTCAGACCTTTGAGACAGAGCAGGGTGGTTACTTCTACGTGGTGGAGGCTGGAAGCCGGCCTGCAGGGGCTTTGGCCCGCATTCCTAGAGAGGCCAAGTTCCCCTCAACCCAACCCCTAGCTTAAAATAAGAAGCGATGAACTGAGTGTAATGACGCATGACTGTAATTCCAGAACCAGGAGGATAGCCTGGGCTACACAGCAGACCCAGTCTAATTAAAAAAAAAATCTTGGAGTTAGAATTTGGTGTTTGGATACGTCAAAGAGTGAAATTCCCATCTAAAGATGAAGAATACATTCTGGTGTTCAGTTTTTAAAACCAAAACAAAGTAAGATTGTGTGACTGTACATGTGAGCCTGGGGCTGAAGGTTTTTCAAATTCCAGGGTCCACACACAGCCAACAAAACAACAGGGGACACCTCTCCCCTGAGAGCTTGTGTTGGACTCTCATCTCTGTGGTACCAGGCAGTCCACGGAGCCACTGCTTTCAGTAAAGTGTTTAAAGAGGTGCTCTGGGATTGCCATGCCAATGGGGGGCACAGGCAGTTTGAGAACCCCTTGTCTTCCTTGGATGTATTTGGGGGATACACTCATTTTTTATCACACAGACCCCAGAGAATCTGGCGATCTGATGGCGTTACTTCAGTTAAAAGTGCTCTCTGTGAAGAGGTTTTCTTCTTTAGCCCCACCCCAAGACAGAGGATCAAACAGAGTCCCTGACAAGGGCTCTACCACTGAGAGACAGTCCCAGCCGCTGTCCCTCCACATGCCTTATGTACTTATATACATGCCTTATATATACTTATATACATGCCTTGCCTGTGCATGGACATTAATAAATGCTTGGTAGCCTTAGTGAGACTCAACCATCCGACTAGCTGATGGTACCAAGTGATGGAAGAGTGAAAAGAACAGATTCTCTGATGTCCTCTTTGGATGGATGTCATGACCACCAAGCTCAGGTAGAGCCCCCAACCTCAGTATCACGCGTGGCTTTGGGCAAGCTGCCTACCTCTGTCCATCGCATCTCATGCTCTGTGGCGTGACTTCAGTTCAGCGCAACTGGTTTCAGAGTTGTCCTGACTTAGGTGGTCTGTGTGATGTCTAGTAACTGATCTTTTACAAATGATGGTTGCTTTTTATTACTTTTTCTAGGACTGAAGGGCTTCCTAGGACTTGAGAATTTTAGTATTAAGCCCGTGAAAGTCCCTGCTGAGCAGGGATGGTTGGCTCCCCTAAGTAGACGTGAGAATGTAGAAATGACTCTCCATGTGGTAAGGTAAGGGGGAGATGAGCTGCGAGCAAAGCTGAGAAAGTGGGGAAGGAACTTCTCCCTGAAAGCCTAGAAGTCTTCGCCTAGGTGGCACCATCTGCCCTGGGTCTTGTCGCTTCAACAGGCGATTGCCAGGAAAGGAGCCTGAACCTGCAGTTTAAAAAAAGGAAAGGAGAGAGAGCCGTCCACTCACTAACGTGACACATACGTAGAACCGTGGAACAACACAGTACAGCTTGCCCTTTGCTTCAATAATAGATTCATCTCCACAGGTAAATCTCAGAGACTACTTCCTAAGTCTGAAATGGTTTTAATTTGTGTGGAGGAGAAATAAGCAAATACCACTATTCTTTTCTGTGACATTGGACTGTTTTGCTATTAACATTTAACATCTAGCAAGTTCTTGGGTTGGCTCTTAGAAGAAGGCAGAAGTCGAAAGGATAAACACCAACAGGGGCGTGTGAAAAGACGACCTTGGCAAGAAAGAGATTATTACCACCCTCACTGTAACATATGTGAACTTTAGTTCATTCCAAGTTCAACAGACCCAGGACCCTAAAGTAATTTGTTGGAAGCATTAGTTAGACACAATAATGGAATTCTGTGGCCTTCCGGAGGCAGGTACAGAGTCTTACTCATAGCTAGGTGCCTGGCACATGCTGGACTAGTAGCAAATATTTGAGTAAAGATCTGGGAGGTAATTGCCCCAGGACTCTGCCCTGCCCTGGTCAAACCACACAGAATGGCTACCGGTGTCCTTAAGAGGCAGACTAGAGCTGGGTGTGGTGGCACACACCTGTGGCCCCAGAACTCAGAAGGCTGAGGCAGGAGAAATGAGCACTCAAGCTAGTCTTGGCTACATAGCAACTCCCTGCTTGAAAAAAAAAAAAAGAAAGAAAGAAAGAAAAAGAAAAAATTAGAAGTGGAGAGTCTCATACAAGAAGAGAGCAGGATGGAGGAGCACTCTGAAAACCTGGGACCACTGGAGAATGCTGGCTCTGCCTGGTGCCAGAAGTGAAGAAGGGTAGAGGCGAGAAGAGGGTATCAGATGCCCTGGAACTAGAGTTAAGGGTGCTTGTGAGCCACCATGTGGGTGCTTGGATTCAAACCCAGGTTCTCTGCAAGAGCAACAAGTACTCCAAACTGCTGACCCATCTCTCTCCATCCTGGGATAGATTCTTTTTTTTTTTTTTTTTTGGTTTTTCAAGACAGGGTTTCTCTGTGATTTTGGAGCCTGTCCTGGAACTAGCTCTTGTAGACCAGGCTGGTCTCGAACTCACAGAGATCCTCCTGCCTCTGCCTCCCGAGTGCTGGGATTAAAGGCGTGCGCCACCACCACCCGGCCTGGATAGATTCTTAAAATAGAAGATTTTTATTGTGTGAACAACATATCACAGTCTAATAGATTTTTGTGCCCGTTAAGGTTTGTATAGACTTAAAGCCAAAAAAAAAAAAAAAGAGATTGAAAGAGAAATTAGACATAAATAGACCTTGAAAGACATGCTATGCTTGTAGCCGTTACTGGGATATCTAAAAAATAGAACTTTCTAAGGAAGAGTAATTCTTGTGTGTCTTAGAGACATAAGCAACCCTACTATTCTTAAAGGATCTAAAAACAATGGAGTTGCTAGAGGGTTCAGCGAGACCAACAGGAGGAAATAGATGTGCGTTTTGCCTAGTGCTTTTGAGACGAGTGAAAAGTGTTCTTCCATCTTGCGCGGGTGGGGCACGTAAGGTGTTAGGTCAGCAGAATATGCCGTAGTGTTTGCTAGGTCTTTGGGGGATTGCTTTATCAATTAGGCCAGTTGCTTTCTGAGCTGGTTTGCTTAATCGGGGAACGCTGTGATCTCTGAAGTAGCCTGTTCAGTTCGAGAACAATTTGTCAGTCTTCAAGAAAATCAAAGTTGTTTAATTTTCCGGTTACCACCCTGAGCGGGTCAATCAGAGAGGGGGCTGGTTTGTGCTGCTAAGTGGAGAACCAATTAAATAAGGAAGGTGTGTTAAAGTAGCCTGGGGTGTGTCTCTGCCTCCAGTGACACTTGTCGCTTGTCGGATTGTGTCCCATGAAAAGGTCAGGCCACATTTGCTGGGGGAATGATGTTCAGGAGACAGTTTCAGATAACGCCTTCTTCTGTTCCCCTCCCTGCTCTTTTTTCTCCCTTCTTCTTCTTTAAATGCACCAAGAAAACAAACACACTGAGAGGTATGGGGGACAGGAACTCTGATACCTGTGGGTGGGAATGTTCGTTGGTATAACCTTTGTAGAGAGTCCTCGGTAAACCAAATTACAGAGTAGATAGCTTTGACACTGAACTTTTGACTTCAAACACTTAACTCTGGGGTGCATATTCGCTACATTGGTATCCACAATAACAAAATCCAGAAGTAACATAAATGTGCACCATCAGGGGATTGTCTTCATATGATGCGCACATACCTGTGCATAGAAGATGATGGCGGTCGGTATTGGACCCCATAAGATCCCTTCCCAGCCACTTGGAAGTGCTGCAGGTGTGTGCAGCACTGATATTCTTGGTGTCAAAAAATGGGAAAATACATTGTATTCATTTGAGAATACACAAATTATCTCTGGGAGCCCCCCCTCGGGCCATAGGTAAAGAATTTGTAATATTGATTGTCTATAGGGAGTCCAAAGGGTAGGAGGAAGAGGATGAAGTTGGGGAAGGAGCTTGCAACAGTTATGGATGTTGTAGAACTGAAAACACCCTTTCGATCAGCTTAGCCATTTTGGTAGTCGTTTTTGCGATTCATAATTCTACCAAATAATAAAAACATTCTTATGTCTAGCAAAGTGGCCCAGTGGATAAAAGAGCTTGCTTGCCTTCAAGCCTGACAACCTAAGTTTGATTCCTGGATCCACATCTTAAAAGGGGAGAACCGAGCCCTGAAGGTTCTTCTCTGACTGCCACACATGCACTGTGATACATGAACGCACACGCACAAACACACATACAGTAAATAAATAAAATATACTAAAAATCTTTGAAAATGCATTTAAACTCTGGGGAACTTAGGTTTGATGTCATTTTTTAAACATTTAAATTTTATTTATTCATACACACATATAATATATATGTCTGTCCCCCCCTTCCCCTCTGTGTGTGTGTCTGTCTGTCTGTCTGTCTGCTTGTCTGTCTATGTGTCTGGGCCTGTGTGTATGCCCATATGAAGGTCAAACACCAACTTGTTATGGAATCTGTCTTCTCCTTCCACTGTGGGAGTTCTGGGGATTCAGCTTAGGCTGTCAAGGTTTGGAGGAGAGTGCCTTTACCCGCTGAGCCATCTCGCTGGCCCTGCTATGCTTTCCTTTATCACCATAGCAAGTTTTCATACGCAGTTCAGTGTTAGGTCTCAGCACTGCCGTACCACGGATCTTGAGGATGTTTTCCATCTTACGGAATGGCAACAGTTCCTCATTCTTCATTCCCCTAGCCACTAGTGCCCTTCATTCCGCTTTACATGGCTGTGAATATGATTGTTCTCCCTACGTCCTATGAGCAAATTACATTGCACTTCTGTCTTTTGTGTATGGTGTATTTTGCTCAACGTCACGTCTTCGAGGGTCGCCCAAGCCCCGTAGCACATGGCAGTTGCCTTCTCTCAGCGGAGGAGGGTTTTACTTTGTCACCACATTTTGTTTACCCAGTCACATGTGGCTGCACACCTGACTGGCCTCCAGCTGCTGCCGGGTGCCCTGTTGCTGTGGATGGCAGTGGAGCCTTTTGAATTCTGAAAAACGGAATGATGTGATCCACTTTTAAACGCTATTAAACTGGATGGGCAAGATTGCTCCGTGGATAAATGTCTTTGCTATTGGAAAGTGTCGTCCTGACAACCCGAGTTTGATACTCAGAACATGTGCAAAGATGGAAGCAGAGAAGTGATTCCAAGGTTGTCCTTAGACCTCCACACACACCGTGGCATGTGCACACCACCCAATAGTAATGAAGAAAAAATTATGCCAGTTGAGCTTTTACAAATAGACACATTACTCACGGAAAAATTTTAAGAGTGTTTGCAGACACATAGGAAAAGCACGTTGAATTCGATTTTTTTTTTTTTTTGGTCTGACGTTTCTTTACAAACTCCTGGGATTTCCCCATGCCCTGTTTCAATATCTTTAACCTGTACCCTGAATCTGGCTTTTGACTTTGGTCCTTTACTGAAGACAGATCTATCTCATGCTGTGGCAGGAGGTAAGTCAGCAGCAGTGAGGCACAAACACTTATACCTGGCAGTTAGTGATCACTTCTGGTGGGCAAGCCTCCTTCAGGTGATGTTAGGACCAGAACCTGCTGGAAAACCACTAACCTTTTAAACTGGTCACATAAACTAGCTTTTAAAAATGCTGGAGTTGGTGCTGGAGAGACTACTCAGATGGCAAGGTGTCTACTGGGCAAGCAAGTGAACCCTACAAATTCAAATCCCCAATACCCACATAAAGGGGAGTATGGTATTGCAAGTCTATAACTCTGGTGCTGGGGCAGCGGAGATGGGGGGGGGCGGGACAAGTAGATCCCTGTAATTCATTGGCCAGTCTAGTCAAATCAGTGAGCTCCAGGTTTAGTAGCAGACCCTCAAAAGTGAGGGCCAGCAAGATGGCACTTACCTGCCAAGCCTGATATCCTGAGCCCAATCCCCAGAATCCACATGGTGGAAGGAGAGAACCAGCTTCCCTATGTTGTCCTACGACTTGCACATATACACCGTGGCATGTGCATCCCATTCCCCCAAGTAAATGAAATGTAATTAAAAAAATAAGGTCAAGAGTGTCTGAGGCAGACACCAGAAGTCGCCCTCTGATCTCTCTGTCTCTGTCTGTCTGTCTGTCTGTCTGTCTCTCTCTCTCTCTCTCTCTCTCTCTCTCTCTCTCTCACACACACACACACACACACACACACGTGTGCACTCACTTCACACTTAAGGAGCTGTGCTAGATTTAGAAAAGAAGCCACTGCAAAGGTTGTTGCTTCTGCTGACTGAGGAAAAAAAATAGATAAAGAGATAGATGGATAGATAGACAGACAGACAGACAGACAGATAGATAGATAGATAGATAGATAGATAGAAGATAGATAGAGATAGACAGGGAGAAAGGGGAAGAAAGGAGGGAGGGAGGGCTGTGGAGATTTCCTTGCCTTTCTAGAAGCTTGATTCTTTTGGTCTGGCCTGTTGCTATGAGAACTTCCAGGGCCCTGGTTGACCTTTGGTAGATCAGGACGAGGCCTCATCGAGCATTCTCCGAACAGATTACTCAGATTTTATTGGCTATCTAGACAGCTGCTCTGTTGTCACCTTCTGAAGCAAACAGAAAGATAATATAACCAGGGATACTAGGAATTAACCTCCAGTCTGTTATAATCTATGTAAAATAAATTTATAGTCTTGGTCTGCAGGCGTGCATATGCTAGCAACCTTTTAGAGATAGTAGCCTTACGCTACACCAGCCCACACAGCCCACGGTGAGTAGGGAGTTGGAAGGCTGCTGCAGCCTGGGGTCGTCAAGTATCTCTTGGGGTGGGTATACTGGTCTTTGTTATGCTCAGGAAGTCTTGTGCTCCCCACTGCAGGAGCAAGCAGGAGCTCTAGCTTAGGGCAAAGAGAAACCTCTCTAGGAAGACTTCCTCTTCCCACACACTGGAAACTACTAGATTCATGGCAGCTGAAGGGTTCCCTTCTCCAGGGTAGCTGCCCAGTTAGGCCTCCTTACTTCCAGGGGACTATTGTCTCTGCAGGGCCTGACTCTTCCTAAGTCTCCATCCTGCCTATTCCCACCTACAGAGCTGACAAGGGGTAGACACATCAATAGGAACCCCAGGCTTGCATATCCTTCTCATCTTCCGGAAGTTGGTCTGCAGATCATGAAAGACAGTCCCCAAATTCAGAGCTAGATGTTCTCCTAACTTCAGAGGGCCTGTTTAGGGAAATCCAAACCCCTATGGCTCGCTCAGAAAGGACTTTCTAGAGAGATCTGTTGCCTCTTCCCCATCTGCACTGGCCATCTCAGATGTATCTGTGGTAGGCGGAGGAGGAGAGGGAAAGCTGAATGGGTCTGGTTTCTAATAAAGGCCATGTGGGACATGGATGCAGACTGGGAACGAAGTTGGGAAAGGCTGTTCTGCATGGAGCCCAGCTGCCAGTGCAGGCTTTCTTGGGGCTGGCAGGTGGCCTGCGGTTTTATCTATTGCTACTCTCTAATCAGAATTGGACCAGGATATTCAAACTTCTTATCTCACTGAAGAGCATTTGGTTTTCTGACTTTTGGCATTTTTGCAGGCGCCCAATACATGCCTTTACTGTGTTTAAACTATCCTTTGCCACAAGTCTAATCTAGGTAGGTAAGCCAGTCTGTGTTCACAGCTATAAAAATGCCTCTCCCAGCGGTATTCGTGACTGTCTTTTACTCTAGGTTGAACAGCCACAGAGGTGCCTTATTTTTTATTTTTATTCTGTATGAGAGATGAAGAAATCACGTGTCCAGGATGGGTGGGAAATTTTATAGGTTATGCACCGTGTCCTGCAGGGTCTCCCAGCTGCGGATAAACTTAGCTTCCTTTTCCTCCCCACTTAAATTTCCAGTTCTGCTTCCAGAAATCCACTCTGAACTGATCGATAGCAACTGGTGAGCAGGTTAATTATAATCGCAGGATAAACGCAGAAGTCTCAAAGTTCACCACTTTGCAATGTTTTCAGACCCCTCAGGGACCATGCCAAGAGGTGCTCATTGACCCATGGGAGCAGGTGTGGCGGTTTGAAACCGAGCAGACAATCGGATCTGATTTGGGACAATTCAATTTGGTTCTTATCTGCAGCTTTCCCTATCGCATGAAGTCTGTCATTTCAGATAAAAAAGGCTCATCCATTGAGCTGGGACCTGGCAGGCTACATTTTCCTCTGATAAAGTTTTCTGATTGCTTTATAAGATTAGACTGAAATAGCTGTGTGTCTCTGTCAAGGTCTACAGGACCTTTTCAGATATTTTTATCGGGTATTAGCTCCAGGAGACCACCCCCTCGTCTTTCTTTCTTTGACCTGGGAAAGAATGACCTGACTTCCAAGATCATAAATCAAGCTGGGCGAAGAGAGGTAATAATACAAGTCGCCCCTCAAAATTGAGTGGGCGGAAAGACAAACAACAAATACAACCTTTCCCTAGCTCGTAAGAACTTAACTTGACCCTGCATGAAGAATGTGGTTCCCATGATTGCACAGTTAGCAGGAGAATTCTGCTGATCTGGAAAAAAAAAAAAGGGAGTGGGGTGGGGGGAGGGGGAGACGTTTTCCAGGTGATGATGGCTTTAGAAAAACACACATAATTTTTTTTCTGTCTCGGGAAAACTTCAATTATCTTTCTTCCATAAAGCTTAATGTATGAGAATATGGCAAAATGAAAAACTTTCAGCATTCAAGCCATCAGAAGTCTTACCACACCAAGCGAGCCAGTGTCAGGCGGCAATCCCCGGCTTTTTAGTTGCTGTACATAGATCTAAACATGGCTATTTCTATTTTTAAATCATCGTAAAAGCTACTGTTTAAAGTCACTCTGCGCTGGAGAGTTTCTTTAAGATTAGGGAACCAGACTGGCTCCCAAGGACTGGATGGACCCTCAATAAAGCAAAGTTAGAGAGTTGGTTCCAAGAACTGGCACTAAGAGCCATCAAATGCAAGAACGTTTACGTAAAGAGATGTCACTCTTAAAGTTGACGAGGGCTGGCCAGTGTAAAGCTAAGGCAGAGTTGCTGTATTTGTTAATTATTTTTGTGCTAGGGACTTGAGCCTGCTAAGCACATCTCCTAACCCAGCTATCCTTGCAGCTTACTTAAGTTCTTAATTGGACCCTTCGAAATGAAGTCCCTTCTTGTAGGATGTGTTGATATATGAGGCTCTGCTGGCTGGGAAATGTGAGCCCTAGTTGTCAGCTTGCAGCTAAAAAGGGCTCCAGGAGACCAGCAGTTACAGGGAGGTGACAGTTCATGGGTTCATGGCACTGGTGACCCAGATTTATGGATCTGCCCTGCCGGTGTGTGGGTCCCCACTTGTTTTCCTGCTGGGTGACTTTGGACCCCTTACGAAGCTTCTCTTTGCTTGCAGAATTCAGGCAAAGAAATGGTACGAGGAGCTGTCTTAGAGCCCGTAGAAGACATTTTAATATTTAATTCAATTTTTAATTGTACATGTAGATGTGCATGTCAGTGTGAGTGCCTGTAGCATCCAGGAGAGAGTGTAGATCCCCTGGCAGTGGAGTTACAGGAGTTGTGAGCCTATTGATAAGGGTCCTTTGCAAAAGCAGTGTGTGCTCTTAACCACTGAGCTATCTCTCCAGCTCCAAGGGAGACTTTGAAAGTTCAACACGCCTCATATGAATAACTGAGGCCATGTCTGTGCAGACCACAGGTCCCGTACCACTGACCTCCACAACCGCAAATGAGCATTCTACCAGAGAGTCAAAGCTTCCATGACTGCCTTGCTCACTGAACAACAGTGTATTTGAAATCACGCGTTAGATGCCACAATTCAGTTTTTTTTTTCTTACGCGTAACAGGGCAGCACAAGCCACTGAAATGTAAAATGAACTTGGGGAAGCTATGGGTGGTGACCTCGGTGTCAATGTGTTGTTGCTTTGCTTTAGTAATGAACCCATCCACTGTGAGAGGTTCTAGAAAGCTCCAGAGATTCATAGAAGGTAGACATCCTTTCTTCCTCGGCCACCAGGCCGAGAATTATCTCTGCACACTCTCAGTGAGCCTCACAGCTGGGCTTTGGAGATAAAAAAAAAAAAAAAAACATGAGCAAGAAGACCTCTAAATGACAGCAGCCCAGAGTGTGGAAGGGAGCTAATAGGCGAGGGTGCAATGCAAGAGCTGTCAGAGCGAAATTTCCATGCTGCAGGAGCCCAGGTGATACCGCCACCTATCGTGGTACACTAGTAGCGGCCAGACTTGCCAGAGAAGGCTTGTGGAGTCCTACAGGCCAGATCGGTGTTGGGCAGAGAAGGTCGGTACTGGCTAAGGCTGGTTGGTGTCAGGCAGTCTCTGGTAAAGGTTGGAGCACAAACAGAGGCATTGTACAAGTGGAGACGCGGATGGTCTGGGGGAGTCGATGGACCTGGCAGCCGAGCAGCGCTTGAGGGACCATTGAGACTGAGCATTTTGGTTTTGATGATGAAAGGATTAGAATTGTGACTCCTGCCTTCTTTTATACCTCCGCTCTGCAGAGTGGGAGCCACCTCTCTGCATTCTGCACCCGCAACCCACTGAGGTAGGCATCAGTGAAGCCTCAGCATCAATGGAGCCTTCTGCTCCGGCATTCTCGGAAGCTACTATTCTAAAGCTGAAGCTGAAGGGCAAAGGCGACCACGTGGGTTCAACACTGGGGCAGCACACAGTGGCCTGTTGTTAAGGTTAAAGAATCACAAAAGGGAACCAAGTCGCAAGTCAATGAGTTTCAGCCCCTAATCCTCCACCCAACACTGAGATGCAAGAGAGGGTGCTTCAGAGACTGTCTGTGAAGCACCCACCTCCTTGCCCTTGTCCTGGCTCCACCCACCTGTGTTTTCTGTAATGGGGTAGCAGGTGGGAGTAGCTTTAAATAGCAATAGGAGCAGTTTCCTGGGAGAAATACTGGTTTGCTTTGTGATGCAAAGATAGAGTCCAGGACTTGCGCACGCTAAGAAAGAACTCAACTACTTGGTCACACCTCCAACATCTCCATCTTAATTCTTTTTAATTTTGATGCAGAGTCCCAACAAATTGTCCAGGCTGCCCTTCAAGTTATTTGGTAGCCTAGACAAGCCAGGGAGTTGCAGTCTTCCTGCCTCAGCTTCCCCAGTAGCTGGGATGTGACAGGTCTATACTGATAACCTTGGCCTGTATTTATGCAAGTATCAATGCATCTTGTGGGGTGCATTTACCAAAGTCCCTGCACACTAGAAGGCTTAAGGGTGAAGCTGAAGGGCCCTGGTTAGCTGCCTTCCTGTATGATTCTGAAACTCTCTTTAATACATCACTATAATTTTGATCTCAATTCTCACTAGGCTATCCTGGCCGGTCTAGAACTTGGATCCTTCTGTCCCAGCCTCCTAAGTAGCTGGGATTGCAGGCTTATCAGTCCCTGCTGCAAATGGTATTCTTTTAATGCTGTCTTTCCCTCCTCATTTGTTACCTGAAATTCTTCATGACAAAGAAAATGGCTGCCTGGAGTGGAGTTTGGCAGGGAGAAGTAGAATAGTCAATTTCTACTTTACTTTTCCATGTCCAATGTAATAAACTCCCCCTAGCACTCTTCAGAGATTATTAAATTTTAAAAAAACTAGAGTTTTTAATCTCCCAGCATTTACGTGTCTTGGGTGTGTTTTGGTCACCTGTCCTCATTGTTGCTCAGCTTGTGCCCCCTTTGCCAGTCAGAACTGGTTCAGATTGGCTCCTGAGTCTTTTGATGAACTTTCACGTTAATAATTTTTTGCATTGTGCTACAGAAAGTTCCAAACTTCACTGACACGTGTCTTCCTCCCAGACAACTGAGGTTTTCTCCTCTGAGACAGCGCTGGGGACCAGTTGGAGCCAGTTCAGCTGGCCTTGCTTGTTAGGATTGGGTTGGTCATCTAACAGGCAAAGAAACAACCCGTTCCTCTCAGAAGAGAGATGAAACAGCCTGTGCGTTTATACCTTCACACCAGTGTTTTGAGTTCAGGTTGAGAAGTTCAGTGAAGAATGTTTGTTACATTTCTTTGCTGTCATTCTTATTGTTTTTCGAGACAGGGTTCCCCTATGTAGCCCTGACTATCCTGAAGCTCACTCTGGCCTTGAACTCAGAGAGAATCTTTGTTTCCCTAGTGCTGGGATTAAAGGTGCACACCACCACACCTGGCTGTCTGCTGCATTTCGTGGGTCTTTTTCTCTTTCTTTCTTTCTTTCTTTCTTTCTTTCTTTCTTTCTTTCTTTCTTAAAGATTGTGGTAAAGTATGCATAACTCAAAGTTCAGGGCTAAGGGTATGGATCAATTGGTAGAGTGTTTACCTGCGAAGTTCTGGGTTTAATCCCCATCACTGTGTAACCCAGGCATGGTGATGCAAGCACCCTTAGTACTCTGGAGGTAGAGGCAGGGGGATCAGAAGTTTAAGGTCATAATAAATAAAATAAATAAGTGAATGTCTCCCAAACGCATGGACATTTACCACTCGCATCCATTTTAAGTTTTTATCTTCTCCAAGGGAATTCCTAGTTCAGTGGCAAATTTTTCCTATCTCAGACCCCAGTCTACTTCCTGTCTGTAAGAACTGCTCCTGGTATCGCATGAAAGTAGATTCGTACCGCATCTACACGTTTGCGGCAGGCTTGTTTCACCAGCACAGTGCTCTCAATAAGCCCTTGATTTGCAGCATGAGTCTGCATTTTCTCCTTTTTCAAGGCTGCATACTATGCCCATGTGTGTACAGGTCACCTTTTGTGTATCCAGCCATCCCTGGGTGGGCTCTTGAACTGCTTCTGCCTTCTGGATATTGTAAACAATGCTCCTACTTCTATAGGAGTATGTAGTCTGTTCGAGCCCTCGCTTCTGTTTAATAGCACGTGGCAGTTCCATGTGGTTCTGAGGAACAACCTGTTTCCCACAGCATCTGCACCGTGTTACATCTTTCATGGGTGTTAACACCTAAAATTCTTATATTCATATGAAAAATCTCATTTAAAAGTCTTTAAGTACTGTGTGTGTGTGTGTGTGTGTGTGTGTGTGTGTGTGTGTGTGTGCCACAGTGAGTGTAGAAGTCAGGACAACTTGTTGCAGTCGGTTCTTTCTTTCTACCATGTGGGTTCTGGAAATTGAACTCGGGTCATCGGGCCTGGCGGAAGTGCCTTTTATTTGATGAGCCATCTTAGGGGCTCCAGAATCCCACTGTTGAGAACTACAGCCTAAGGGTTCATTAGCACCCAAACACTCTCAAGACAATGTTACTAACATTCCCACTGGGAAAGCTCCCCATCCACATCTGCCTGGTTCAGTTCCTTCTTTCCCTCACTTTCATTTAGTTAGTTTTCCTTTACAGCGCTGGAGACAGGACCCAGCGCCTTGTGTGTAGCAGGCAAGCACAATCTGAGCTGCATCCCTCATTTGCCTCAAGTTTTCCTAGTTTTTGGCTTTGGGGTCCTTTGTAACCATATGAGCCGCTCATATGTAGCCGCACCCGCCTCTCTCCCTCAATGGGCAACCCTACCTGGGCATTGTGGTTCTCATCACACATGTTCTCACGCTCCCCGATCGGGGTAGCAAGGTAGCCATGGTGGCACTAGATAAAAGAGGACCTTAAAAATCAGACAGAGGAAACTCAGGCTTTATGAATGCAGGGCGGGTGAGGCAGTAAACTAGAAAATGTACACAGGACTGTGTGTGTGTGTGTGTGTGTGTGTGTGTGTGTGTGTGTGTGATGTATCCAGGTAGAGTTCTCAAGTACATGGCCCGTGCTCTGTCTCTCTATACCTCATGCTACTTACTGGGGTTGGCTTGTTTGCTTGTTTTTTCTTGTTTTTGAGACAGGGTTTTATGTAGCCCTTGAATAAACAAGCTATGTAATAGAGGATGGCCTTGAGCCTCTGATCCCCCTGTCTCCTCCTGGGGTTGTGAGTGTGTACCATGCCCAGTTATCGCTGTGCTGGGGTTTCATGCATCCTAGACAAACAATCCCACAGCTAAGCCACATCTCCTTGCTGATGCTGTAGTTTTTCTGGTTTTCACTGGACTGAAGGTTATCTGTAGAGCAAGAATTCACACTTCATTTTTGTGTCTAAAATCTTAGTAAACTCAAGTGCCCTCTCCAAATTATGCCTTGAAAACCATACCTGGGCTCATACCTTGGTCCCATAGTGTTCTGGGGTGGGGCGAGGAGGGCAGCGGTGCCCTTTTAGGTTTCACAGGGTGCCACCTGTATCAAGACCTGGGGTTTGGGCCTGCAGTTTGTCATTTCACATTGCTGGGGGCTGAGTCTATTCTTTCCCAACTTCCTCTGCTGAGTGGAATCCGGGTTCCTCCTTGGAGAGGGGAGGGGAGGGAGTCGCGTGTACCAGGGCCTGTCTCTCAGCCTCTTCATAACAAAGGGCTGAGGAGCTCCGAGATCCTCTGTAGACCCAAATTCCCAGTCAGACTCTGTTTAAAGCCTGTAAGTGCCTGTTGACTTTGGAGGCGAGCTCTGCCCGCCTGCAAGTGCTTCACAGAAGTGACAGGACACTTTCCTTCGGGGAATGTTGATATTAAGTTTCCTGCCCTGTGTAAACACGCCTCCAGAAATGGCATTAATAATGGAGACCTGTTCCCCGGACAGAACAGAGGGATGGCGGTGAGGAGAGGAAGAAGGGGAGAGCTGGCCACATGGACAGTGTAACCAGCTGTGCGCATGAAGGGGGGAGTCCTTGTTGTCAAACTTTCTGTTCTCATTTTCAGAACTTTTGCTTATGCTCCTTACTGGGACTTGCAGCTTTCTGTGACTTGGCAGGTGAAAAATGAGAGCCAGGGTCTTGCGAGTAGGAAGCCAGTCTGGAGAACGACACCTGATTTGAAATCCTGCCTTCATTCTTTGCAAGGTCCTCCCTCCGGTTTTCACATCTATAACTAGAGGTGTGGCTCAGTTGAAAAGCTCTTGCCTAGCGTGCATGAGGCCCTGGACTCCATCCCAATCAGAGAAACAGAGCAGGGCTTGCTGCCTGTCTTGAAGGAAGTAGGCAGGCCAGCCTAGGCTTCTGGTTCTTGGTGAAAATGACCTGACGGTGCCTCCTAGGTATGTGGGCCTTTCTGGGTCTGGAATCGTAAAGCTAAGGATGGAGTGTAGTCTTGGGATGTAATAATGATTATGGGCTGGGGAGGAGGAATAGAGCCTGGGTCCTAGCTCAGTTGGTAGTGTGCTTACTTAGCATATATAAAGCCTATCACTACATAAACTGTGCATGGGGGCACACACCTGTAATCCTGCTTGGGGTATGGAGGCAAGAGGATCAGAAATTCAAGGTCACCTTCAACTAGATAATGAGAAAAGTGAATGACACTTGTGTGGGTGCTTGATCTCAGGAGCAGGATTTTTGTCTGACTGTCTTCAAGGGTTGACGATTGCAGGTAGGCAGAAGCAACAGAGATGGATACTGACCGTGTCCCCAGGACTGGTCTAATGCCTTGGGGACGCCGTGACATGTGGAGACATTAGACCCCAGCACTCACTGTTCCTTACTTCCACATGGCATCTTTTTTTCAGTGACTCTTGTGGGCAGGAGCTGCCATGTCCAAGGATAGATAAAGAAATGACAGTTATAGGACCCCCGCTAACACAAGAATATCTGCCAGGATTGAGCAGCCTAACTTCCCATTGCCTGTGTCAGCAGATTTGGCTGACTTATAAACACAGTACTAGGGGGAAAGAAACATAACTGCCCAAAGGTGGCAGTGACCTAGTGTCTACGAAGGGGACAGAGTGGGTGGGTAACAGACGCATATTGAACACATCCAGCCTTAGAAAGGAAGAACATTCTGGAATAGGCCACACCAGGGATAAATCCCAAGGACACCGTGTTAAGTGAAATAAGCCAATCACAAAAGAACCAAATGTTGTAAAATTTCCTTTGTATGAGACATGGAGAAGTCCCAGAAGCAGAGACTGGGGATTCCTGGGGGAAGGGGGAGTTAAGTGCTGGTAGGTACAGAGTTGTGGCTCTGAAAAAAATGTTTTTAAAATCTCTGGAGATTGTTTGCACAATGGTGTAAATATGTTAAATTCTATTGAACTATGCCTTTCAGAATGCCTGACATGATAAAGTTTATGTATTTTTTAACCATAATTAAAAATACAGAAAGGTGGAGAATGGGGAAAGTGTCATTTGTGGGGAGCAATGACTTCTCTCCCCAACAACAATTCTTTCCTTCCGCAAAGGTGGCAGTGAGAAGCGGGTAGAACTCTACTCCAGATTTGAATTAGTCTACATGGTTACTTTGTCTTTTTGGAGGCAGGGTCTTATGTATCCCAGACTGGCCTGGAACTTGCTAAGTAGTCAGGGATGACCTTGAACTTCTGATCCTCCTGACAGCTTTTCAAGTGCTGGTTATAGGAATAAGAAACCATGCCCTCAAATGTGGTGCTGGAGATTGAACCTAATGAACCAGGCAAGCCCTCTGCCAGCCTAGACACAGTCCCAGCGCCAGCGCCTTCAGTAGCTACTGAAGTAACTGCTCCACACTTTCCCTGGGATATAAAGGGATGGATTGAGCTCCGAGCCCTTTTCTCTTCAAGCTGTCCCGGTAGGACAGCCCAGGTGCCTAACCTCAGAGAGTGCAGAGGGCTGAGCTGGATGATGTCTGTGTGTGCCCTCCCACAGCGTGGTGTGGTGGACGGGCCTCCCTCCTACAGCATGGTGCAGAGGCCTCCCTCCATCTGCTTTGTATTTGACTTGTAGATGTTTTCTGGGCTGAAGAATTCTGAGGCTAAAGACAAATAAAGGAGAAAGAAAACAAATCTAATCAAAGTATGAAGTATATTCAATATCTACATACTTATGATTTAGTTTTGCACCAAAATCTGGTTTGGGAGAAAAGAGTGACTGTTAATTTTGATTGACAGTTTGATTGGGTTAAGCTATGCCTAGGGGAGGCTGGAGACGGCTCAGAGTGTGACCTGCTTTTCCAAAGAACCCATGCTTCATTCCCATCACCCATGCTAGGAGGCTCACAAGCACCTGTCACTCCAGCTCCAGTTCCAGGGGGTTCAATGCTCCTGAATTCCAAGTGCACCTGCGCTCACACACTCATAGCCACACACAGAGAGAAGGGCAGGGGTAAAGAATTAAACAGTTTTTTAAAAAAGTAACATCATTGTAGAAAAATCACTGGAGACACACCTCTGAGTATGCCTGTGAATGTGTCACAAAAATTTGATTTAGGAAGAAAAGTGTGGGTAGTGCTGGGTGGCGCTATCCCATGAGCTGGAGTCTGGGATCAAATTAAAAGGAAAACAGGCAAAGGCAAGGAAAGATGGATGTCAGCACCCATCTCTGCCTACCGTATCTAAGAAACAACTGCCACAAACTCCTGCCACCGTAGGTGGAACCCCAGCCTCCAGGCCTTGCCCCACGATGGACAATATCCTCTCGAAGAGTAATTCAAAGAGCACGGTCCCTCCTTATGTTGTTTATGTCAGATGTTTTCTCCCAAACATGGGGGAAGTAACACACAGCCAAGACAGCTCAATGCTATTCTATCAAGTATATTTATGATAGAATCATATTTATCAAGGACAAAATAGGCGATTCGAGACAAAAGTGACCAACTGCCATTTGCACCCATGGAGGACACTGGAGCGGACTGCAGAGGGACAGCAGGTGACAGAACTGGAGTGAGTCTCGCTGGGAGGTGACAGAACAAGGGTTTGCCTTCTCTGCTTCCTTCCTCAAGGCCACTCCATCAGTTAAAACAAATAAGGAAAAAGTTTCATCATCAGCCAATTTAGCGTGCTGGGATTTTCTGCCAAATGTAATAGAAATGCAGGAGGCACCGAGGGGGCAAGGCTGAGAGCCATCTCCCCCACCTCCGCCTGGTCTAGTCTCCTTGTTGACGAAGCAAATGTGTTTGGAAATGAAATGTGGATGCTTTGGTTTCTTAGTTGAAAGATTGTCAACTCAGTAAACAAATGAGTAGTGCCTGGGGTGTACCCATAAAAGAAGCCCCGAGAGTGGGGAAGACACCGAAATCTTGGAGTAGGGAGCACGGAAATATTTTCTATTTCAACCCCCCCCCCAACAAGTCTATACATTTATTGCTGTCTCAGGAAACAGCCCAATAGGATTTCTTAAATGCAACTTGTCAAGTTGATTATAGAATTTCTGTGGAAGAGTTATTGTATGAGAATAGCCAAGATAACTTTTTAAAAACAAAGACTTTTAAGAAAAGGGAACTTTCCTTATCAGAAATCAAAACAAACCAACGAGGTCCTGGCACAGAAACGCACGCTGCGCTCACTGTTCATTACAGCCCTGTTGCGAGTAGAAGTGAAAAATTACTTATTGGAAGCCAGCCAAGGCGTTAGGTCCCGGGAGGCAAGCACAGAAAGACTGGCATTAGCACGGCTTCCTTTCCAGCATCAGGACCAGCTGAACAGCTGTGGGGACTGGAAGACAGAATGTAAATGTTATGTCCTGTTACCGTGTAAAAACTAAGAAGCTCTCTCAAAAGAGTGACGTTAAGGGAGCTGGAGAGATGGCTCAGCAGCGAGGAGCCCTGACTGCTTGCTCTTCTGTTCCCAGCGCCCACAGGGTGGCTCACAAACCAGCTAAGTCCAGTCCCAGGGGATCTGATGCCCTCTTCAGACTGCTCGCTACAGGCATGGTATGCACAAGGTGCATAGACACACACACATGCAGGCAAAACAGTCACGCACATAAAATAAATCTAAGAAATACGCTTAAAGGAGTGAACCTGATCTGTGCCGATGCAGAAAATGCCCAGGACACATGCTTTCAGGGAGTAACTGAGCTGTAGAGGAATGGGTATTGTAGGCTGCCCCCTAAGATAAGTACGCATTTATCTCTTCTGTCATCCTGAAGAGGTGAGCTTGCGAATGGGACTTACCTTGAAGTCACCTTGCAGCCAACTAGCAGAGGGCTTTTGTGTTGCTCTGCCCCATGGAAGGAATGAGTCACCTTCAGTCTGAATGCCAGCTGGAGGGCCAGCAAGACAGCCAGCTCAGCAGGTAAAGGCACTTGCTGCCAAGTCCAACCAAGTCCTGAAAACTGTTCCCTGACTTTCCTACACACTCCACGGCACATGCCTACCTCCCAATAAACAAAAACATAATTTTAAAAATTAAAACCCCAGAATGGAGCACAGGTACATGCCAGAACTATGACTAATTTGCAGCTGACATGTACTGCAAATTACAGAGAAAGGTCCTTAGTGTTATTATAAGCTAATTATAGGTTCTATTGAGATTTGGAAGACGTTTATTACCACATAAGCTAACAATGGCTGACTGGTACATTTCTAAACCACCCCAACCCCCGACAACTAAGCAGAAGTCACTTATGCAAATACTTCTTGGCATGGCTGTAACAAGTCCATTATACGATAAAACATAACAAAACCCTTTTTCTCCTATAAAGAGATATGTACAAGGATGCTTGCTTGAGGCATTGCTACTAAAACAAAACTTGGAGACAACCAAAAACCAGCTAATCCACCTCAGTCCGGCTGCTATAGAATACCTGAGACTGGGTAGCTAAAGTGTATATATTTAGCGTGGAACCAGGGATGTCCGAGATCAAAGTGCTGGTATATTTAGTGAGGGAACTCTTTGTGGCTTGTGGATTATGATGTACCCTCAAATGAGGTGAGATAGATGTCCGTTCATTTTTCTCTTATAAGGGCATTCATTCCATCCGTGAGTGCTTCAATCTCATGACACAATCACCTCTTGAGAGGCCCACGTCATCATGCTGGGTTTAGGATCTTATACAAATTGCTGGCTGGAGGGACACAAACTGTCTCAGTGAGCCGGCGGCTAAGGGAACGTGACGGATTGAGATAATGAAAACACAGACAACGGGTCCACACTGTGGAGTGGACCTGAGACAGAATTACAGCGCCTAAAGGGAAGGGGCTACATCTGCAATGCTCTGTTTGTGTAAAACTATCCGAAGCAGGACCTGCGGTAGCGGAGCAGCAGGCATGTGCTTAGCATGCAGGAGGCCCGAGTTCAATCCCCAGGGCTGGGGAAAGGAATAGGAAGCAAACACCAATATGACAACATACTGAGGATTTGACAGCGCCAGGTGGTGGGTGCCATCGTTTGCTGTGCTCTCGTTTATTCAGTGATTGATATGGTTTATTTTTTTTAAGTAAGTATAAATTCACTGTAGAGCATGAAGCACTCCTGTAAAAAATTTTAAAAAGTACAAGATTATATTACATTGTACAGAGATATATGTGTGCAAAAGTATAAAAGTAAGCCGGAAAATTTATGTGTTAAGTTCAAAAGATTGGCTCAGAGATGGTGGAAGAAGAATACAAGTAATTTTTTTGTAGTTTTCTATAATTTAAAAGTTTCCTAAAAATAATAATTATAATTAAGAAAATAGACATATTGAAAAGTATAAATTTGTCAGCCACCATTACTAGGGATGGATGCTGGTGACAGGAGAGACTTAAAAAATGAGACACTCTCTTTTAAAGCATAGTTGGAGTTTTATAGCAATTTTAATTTATATAGCTTAAATATAAAATTTTAGGTATAAATCAGGAGAAGAAAACCTAAAAATATATTAATCTGGAGCATTGTAATGGAGTGTCAAGTCAGGTGACTCCGCAAGCAGGAAGTCAGAAACCATCTTTCCTACAGACTTCATTTTCAAGTGGAAACCAGTTGAACCAACTATGGTAAACATTCCCACTTCTGGTTGCTTCTGCAATCAGTTTCCATGGCTCTGTGCTGCCCACAGTGCCCTCTAGGGGTTGGAGGACCTTCCTCAGGACCATGTTATGTGGATGGAAAGAGACTGGGAGCCCTTTTGCTAACCAGCTGTGGCTCTGTCTTTTGAAGTTATTTTAATTTTGATTTTCTTTAAAGAAAGCTTTCTACAGCTTATAAACAAAGGACAAACAACAACCACCCACCACCACAACAAAACAAGCAAACGAAAAACCTCTCATTGCAGAAAGAGCAATGTGCAGACAGCATTTGATGTATTAATTTGAATAATTGTCATTTAGGGAGGGAGCGCTTGAGTCATAGATTGTCTATTTATTTCATGTGTATGGACTGTTTGGCTGGCGTGTATGTCTGTGTACCATCTGTCTGCCTGGTGCCCTTGGAGGCCACAGAAGAAGAGACTGATGGATTCCCTGGAATTTCAGTTACAGACACCAGCTCCCTGTGGTGCTGGGAATCAAACTAGTGTTCTTAACAGCAGTGCTATCTTCCCAGCCCCAAACTTAGTCCTCTATACAACACCCTCTTTTTTGGGGGGGCGGGAGGGAGGAAGGGGGAGAGACTGGATCACGGCGCGTGTGACAGTCTCCTGAGCCTATAGGAGGATGCAGTTGATCTGTCTTTATTTTTGGTTTTGCTTTCTGTTCACCGTACTCAGAACTGAACAGAACCTTGCCGACTCACATCAGACTCCATATTTCATTCAGAAAGTTTGCAGCGTTTCAGGGTAACTGGGTACATTAGCAGGAGAAGATGTTAAGTGCAGGCGATTGGGCTTAACCTTGGTTTGATTAAGTAATCCCCGAGAAACCCCAACAGGGAAGACAGACTTGGTGGATGATTTTCAGCACCCTGGCTCCCCTCCCTCCCCTTCGAAAAGGCGTAAATCTCCCCTGAAACACCTCCCAAGTGTCCAGGGCAATAAAGAGGTCACATTATATCTCCATAAATCTCCCCTCTGGCTGGCTGGCTGCTGCCATTCTGTCCCAGAGAGGAAGTTGTTTTCTTTCTGACAGTGGCTGCAAGCCTGGAAGGAAAAGGCTTTCTCCGAAGACCCATTGTCTCATCCCCAGGGGAGCGGCCCTGGCAATTTGTTCAGTGTTTCCGTCTAGGCTGCCAGCCTGCAGTGCTCCTTACACGGTTGTGGAGGCAAATGGTCGTGGTGGCCTGGCTGAAGCCTCGCCTAGGAAAGTCCCGTCTCAGGCTTTCTAGTAAAGGAGCTAGGGTCATGTATGTGTATGTGTGTAACTGAGCTGGAGACATCAGGCAGAGCCACTGGCACTGGGGGCCATGTGCACTTGCATAACTGTGCCTTGCACAGGCGACGGAGGCTATTAGAATTGGGGCCTGTGTCTGCCTGTGTCGTTATATGGGGCTCTGGTACGGAATGAAGGAACAGAGAAAGGACCGCTGAGTGCTTCTCTAAGTAAGCACTTAGAGAAGGGATTCCCTTTTCTCACTTGTGAAATAGGATGCTTTTATGGAAAAATCAGAACATGAAGCCTGCCTGACTTCAAAATGCTACTGCTACACGGAGCAGGGGTGTTACCAGTCCGGGGCATAGTTAGTCACATTCCTGACCATGCAGAATACTTACTGCTCTTTGGGAATAAATGCACAGTACAAAAGGGTGGTGCACTGAACGAGACGTCTGCCTGAGCCACCAAGACGACTCTCTGGAAGTGACTTTTTACCGTACCTGCTCCATCCTTCCACAGTCTGCACTGTGAACACAGACCCATCCCTAGGTTATATCTCCCTTTGGTGAGAGGCATTGTATGTGTTGCCCTGTCCTTAACAACATAAACTGGTAAGGCTTTCAAATCAGTGCGGAGTTCTTCAGGCTTCCTGGCGGTGGTATGTGTGCTCGCTGAAGCGGCCATTCCATAGGGAAGGATATTTGGGCTGGCTTCCCCATCTTCTGCTAGTGCAGAAAATAAATCTCCTCCTTAGAAGAACTCACAGCAAACAAGCCGAGAAGTGGGATAGTTGGATCAAATTGCACACACGCAACGTTTATACTTGTGATATGATATTGTCAAGTCGACACCCACCTGGGCTGGGTCATGCCTCCTGCCACGCTCCTCATATGTCGGGGAGGCTTGTTGCTCACCCCCTCCCCAGGGCACCATGAAAAGATGGAGGTAGGCAGGGAAGGGCCATTGGCACAAACCCAGTGACTGGCGGAGACGGGACCAGTGCTGGACTTTGTCCGCAGTGTGGTTGGCAGCATCCTTTGATAAACTGTATTCTATTCTCACCCTTGCTGGAACTGCCCCCTGTAGGCAGAGCTTTCCCTTTCCTCTGCAGAAAACACAATGCCCTGGTGGATGCTTGAGCTTGGTGAGTTTACTGCTCTGGACAGGCGAATCCTGGGCCTGGGGAGAAGGTCCGTTGTGGGAGGCATTTATTACCCCTTTGTTTATTTATTCTCTGTCCACTCATGGGCATGCCATGGCACTCCTGTGGAAGTCGGAGGACAGCTCTCAGGAGTTGGTTTTCTCCTGCCATGTGGGTTCCCGGGATCAAACTCGGGTCACCAGACTTGTCAGCAAGTGATTTCAGCAGCTGCGCGCTCTCACCGCCCCCCTGTTTACTTGTCTTCTGAGATAGTCTCATGTATCTCACAGGATGATACAACTGTACAGTTGAGATATGGCTTTGGGTAGCCTTGCCTCCACCTCCCAAGTGCTGGGATTACAGATGTGCACCACCACAGCTGGCTCTTTCCGTCTATTTTGAGATGTGAATATCCAAAGAGTTAAAGGCGGGGTGTGTGTGGGGAGCAGGGGGAGTAGACATCTCCCATCCTTCACATGCTAAGAAGACTGACCTGTCTAATTGCTTGCCTACTTAATTACTTTAAGTCATGTTTGAGGAAGGAAATCTCAATATTTTAATACAATATTAAATATATATATACATTTTTTAACTCCAAATTTTTATGTCTTGACTGAAACTTGTTTTTATTTCTTGCTCCCGATCATTGAGCACGTGGGTCATTTCCATGTTTTGCCATGAAAATATCTAAAATAAAAATCTCCCTCTGTGGAGAATATTCTAGTGAATTGTTGGGGTGGTGGTCAGCGCGATGTGGTGTCCTTTTTCATAGACACACATCTGTTACACACCGTTACACGTGCACACACATTACTTATACATGGGCATGCAGCTGGGCTCTTGCGACCCTCTGATACCTAGGTAGCTCTCCTAGACAGGTGTGAGTATGGCCAGGGACAGAGGCTCACTCAAATCAGCCTCGCTCTCCTGGGGATCTCCTGCTCCATGAGACACCTGGAGGTTCAGATCTTTGTCGAGTCCCACGGGTCAGTGTACACTGAGCTCCTGTTGTGTGCAGAGCACGGCAGGTGGAGTGACCCAGAGGACAGCAGTGTGGTGTGGGTGAGGACAAGTTCAGGTCACTCACCTTTCTGGGAGTGGTACTCGCTCTCAGGTCACCTGTCTTCTCTGGACCTTGGTTTCCTCTGAAGAGTCATGAAAACGCTTGTGCCCCACTCTCTGGTTTTCGGACCACCTTCCCCATAGCATCCTCCAGGAGCCTTGCGCTCTGCCGCCAGCCTACATGGAGGAAGGTGTGGGGAGCTGCACAGTGGTCAGAGGGCCAAGGCCAGGGAAGAGAGGACACCTTGGGCGGAGTCCAGGAAGTCTTTTACTTGTTCGTTCATCAGGACGCTGTGGGTGTAGTTGAACTGACGTTGATAACCATGACGCCTAGAGGCCTCTGGGATGTTAGCACCCCTCAGAGAAACAGGAATGGCAGGATTTTGGAGCCATGTGTTTGGCATCCTCTGAGCACTCTATCTGGGAGGGTCTGGACGTTATACTCTTTTGATATCATAGTATTTCCTTTGTCCTGCCTGGGCCCAGCTCTGCAGAGCACAGGGGTCCAGGACAGAGTCCTTGCTGAAGCACAAGGGCATGGCCCTCTCGGGTCTCCTGGAGCTTCGTGGTGGATCCTGCGCTCCACTCCAGGGAAGCCTTTTCTTACCATATTCCTGAAGATCCGCTGGCAAGCTGGGACGACAGTATGCTTGGGTCCTGGATTTCTCTAGGCTCTCCTGCTAACACATTCTGTTGAGACTGAGTTTTTGGACAACAGTCCTCTCTAGGCCCTGTGCAGAGAGGGTTGGGACAGGCAGCAAAGCCACAAGATCAGGAGGTAGCAGATGACGCCTCTGGTTTCTAAGCCACATCTATAGACCATTCTTCAAGTGCTCCCTGTCCTGACCTCTAACCCCAACCCAGCAGTGGCAGGCCAGGTAGGAGCAGGGTAGCTGGGATTGTCAGGTTTTCTGAGGGAAGAAGAATGGTTGCTTACTCCTGCCTTCATGGCTGAGTGACAGGATTGCCTGCTGCCGGCCTGCAGTGTGCGAGTGTTAGCTCTTAGAAATAGCTGAAGATGTTCTCTTCAGTAATTCGTTATTCAGTTTTCCTCTCCTGCCTAACTTTCCCTCCCCTCTTCTTTCCTTCCTCTTCACTTTGATGCATTTCCCTCCCTCCCTCCCTCCCTCCCTCCCTCCCTCCCTCCCTCCCTCCCTCCCTCCCTCCCTCCCAGAATGTCCTTGCCTGTATATGATGTGTCAGGACCCGAGTCACATTTTAGAGTCCCCACATAGACATACATTGGCATTATGTTTCTCTGCACCAGAAGCAGAGGCTAGGGCGGGCTTCGCCCCCAAGGCCTGGCTGTGTAGCCACTTCTCTTCCACGGTCCCAGGGTTTCTAAAATAGGCACTTCAATCCGATCCGAGGAGCTGTAGCCCTTGTGGCCAGCCAGCTTCCTGTCATGGGCTTCTGCTGCATCCTGATGAAGCCCAGAGAAACGAAACTCAGTGGCTGCCAGAAAAACCCCGGGGTTTGTTTGTTTCTTGTGCCCCAGACCCAGGCGCCAGCCCCGGCGGCGGATGAACTGAGGCCTGTCGGGAAACCCAGGCTCAATCTGCTGAACCTTGGATCTGTGTGAGGTTGGGGTTCAACATGGGACATTTGGGGTGGGGCTGCAGGCTTCTCTCCTGAAGTCCCTTGGTCCTCGGGAAAGGTCCCTTTGCACCCCGCCTAGAGTGTGCCTTGTTTTACCCCAAAGATTCTCCATTTTGAATTCTCTTCTCCTTCTGGCTCCTTTCCTAGCCCTGATAGCTAGCTGCTCTGAGAATGGGCATCATCACTGCATGGTGATGTACCACCATTCTCTGAATAGAAGACTCAGTGATCTAGGACAGTGGAAGTGGAGAGGGGGTACCGAAGGCCAGATTCACTGCAGTGTGCCACACTTAATAGAATTATTTGTTTTGGGCTGTGTCTTCTCAGCTAGGCCAATGCATACACCTTGGGACAGAGATTTTGCTCCAATTTTTCTGCCATGCCCATGTGTCCAGCACTTGTCAAGGGGTCAGTAGATAATAGACACAGGGTAAAAGGAGACACTGCATCAAGTTGCTCCCCAAACATAGAGCAAGGGTTCTTCCAGCATGGGCTCTGACTCAAGACTCAAGATAAAAGACTGAAGGACACACCCAGGGCAGATTAGGGCCTGGTGACACTCAAAGTGCAAACTCAAGGCAGCATCAGCTACCTGGGATTGCTTCCCAAAGGTCAAGGGACAGACTGCTCTCCACAGTGGCCAGGGGGGTGCTGCTAGCCATGATCCAGCTGTTCCCTTTCTCTCTCCTTTTCGACTCCTTCTGTCCTTCTCCCAGCCCCCATTTGCAGAGCCAGGTGGGTGTGCTCTACAGGAGGAATGGAGCAGGTCAGAGGTAGTCCCTACCTTTGATTGCATCAGCCTTGGGGGAAATCAGGGCCCCCTTTCCCTTCCAGGCACTTGGACAGGTGTGGTGTGCCATGATTTCCAGGACTGTCCGTCCTACAGCAATGTATTCCTGTTTAAAAGAGAGTTGTTTAAAGTCGGAAATGGGATGGTAGTGGGGAGTTTGGTGCCTGTCTTTGGGATTAGGAAAATATTCCATTTCCCCTGAGCAGCTCCTGACAACTCCTAGGCAGAGTGTGAACTTTCACTTCCGGTGTTTGTAGCTTGCAGCCTCAAACTTGAGTTGGGAACACCATGGATCTGAGTCAGGCCTCATCCATGCCAGAAGGCATTAGATTCCAAGTCTTCTCTCCCGAGTTTCTCCCCTGTCCCTGGTCCTTCTCCCTCCCTCTGCCCCTCTTCTCCAGCCTCAGAACAATAATCCGTCTTGGTCATCCTTATCTCCCTGGGTGTTTGCAGAGCACTCCACGGCTATTGTTGTGAGTTTTTCCTCTCATTTGCAAAGTACTTTACAGCTATTATTACAAGATTGTCCTCTTAGAGTGGAGAGTTGCTGACCCACTCTCCGGGGTTGGATTCCCACTGCGCCCCAATGGGTGGACCAGCACCTGTACTGGACAGGGGTGGGATTGGGGGACAGGCTGGGCCCTCAACTTGCCCTCTGGAAAGTTACACCCTGTGCTTTTCCTGAGGAAGAGTAAGAGGTGCTGACTGGGGACTGGGCAGTCCTGCACCCCTTCTTCCCAGGAGTAAGCACTAAGCTGCTGAGATGGGATGCATTCTTTTCACTCCCTGGCCCTGCACGGGGGCGGGGGTGGTGGGGGGGACGGGGGGGGGTGAGGACGGAGAGCAAGGGAAGTTAGACAGACATAAAATGCTCCTCTCTGTTTGGGGATCAGATTTCTCTGTTTTCTGAATCAGAATTTAAAAAAATAAGTAGCTATGATTTTCTAGACCGGTGCTTTCATGAAAACAGAAGTCCCCACTAGAGTCCGTCCAGTCGAAGCTCCTGTCTTTTAGGCTTTGCCGCCCTCACTGTCCAGGACACCTCTGTCAGTCTGCACGCCAGAGTCAGCCCTGTGCTCTTCCGCCCTAGGTCCTCCGTACTGGTCACTTACAGTTTCCATGTAGGGGCTGGAGAGACGGCTCGGGGGCTAAAAGCACTTGCTGCTCTTGCAGAGGACTGGGGTCCAGTTCCCAGAACCCACATGGTGGCTCACAATCACCAGTACCTCTAGTCCCGAGGGGGGGGGGGCGGGGGGCGGGGTCTAATGCCCTCTCCCCTTTGCAGGTATCAAGCACACATACACGGTACACATATATACATACATAGCTGCATGCATGTTGGCAAAATGTTCATATGCATCAAGTAAATCTCTTTTTTTTTTTCAAAAATAAAAATTCCACATAACATTTCATCAAACTGGTCAGGTAGTAAGATTTCGTGGTGGACTATGTACACAGGTGTGCCTGGCTAGGCGTCTGGAGGAAACATGGTCTTTGCTTCCTGCCCCGTTCCCTCCCTCCTCCGGCTCCCGAGCTACACTGACTGGTCTATCTGGGCTGGACTTGCACATTTCCTGTCCGAGACCAATGGTATCTGCCATAAATCCCGCACTCAGTTGGGCGTTTTGAAAACGGACTGCTTCATCTTATCGCCCACTATCGATTCCCAGGTCCGGTCTGTTAAACTAGATCATTCATTAGTGCCCGAGAGCAAGGCGCCCTCTTCGCTCCTGCGGCATCTGTTGTCCTGCTCCCATCACAGGTGTTTGGTAAATATTTGTGGGTGTCAAATCCATATTTGCCAATGCCTGGTGACTTTATCTGGGTAGGAAAACAGTTGCTAGAAGGCATAACCTGAGGTGTCCTTGCATGAGTTTCCCAGGTCAGCCTTTGTGCTGAGTCCTCAGAGCGGGGAGGGGTGACTGAGGGACAGAGAGGATGTACCCACGGGCGCTACTGATTCCCTCGATGGTGTATGCACACGTGGAATGTACTCAGTGTGAAGGAAAAGTGGGGCCTCCCCTCTCAAAAACAGCAACAAATCACAAAGGGATTTTACCAGAGAGCTTAAATGAACCAGAGAGAGAAACCTTTGTGAGCATCTTTACCTGTGGGAGAAACAGACTGAGACTTTGAGCTGACATGGAAGGATCTCTGGTTTTCTTCTGTAGTACAGGGTGGTTAAAATGGATAAAGGTCCAGGTGAGGTGACAGATCACGGGAAGCCACTTGATGGTTAGATAGGAGCATATTTTATACTCTGCCATCCTTGGACTATAACTCATTTCAAGGTAAAACAGAATCAAAGGACTGCAATAGGTCTGGGCTAAAACAATGAGGAAAAAAAAAAAAATCCTTTCTCCCTAGGTGCGATTTAATCTAGAGTCTGTGGTCTTGGTTCAGTTTTGAGGCTGTAGCGCCCTCTAGTGTCCATGGCAAACAAAGAGCTGCCACCGCTCGTTCTCAACCCTGCTGGATGTTGGCTCTGGGAATTCCTGGTCTTTCTACTGCTTTCAGAGGGCTGGAAAGGCAAGAGCAAGACTGGCAGGCCACCGACAAGGTGCTGGTGCTGGTGCCGATGGTGGTGGCCCAGCAGAGAGTAAGCCACGGACAAGAGTCACCTCTGGAGGCAGGTGACCTTGATGAAGGGCCTTCAGTGTGACACAGGTGTAAAAACAGCCTTTCCGGGCTGGCTTTACTTAAGCTCCTGGCCTAAGCAAACAGCCCCTCACACCTGTAACATTGTTTGCTTGGGTGGACACGCCGCCACCTTTTGCAGGTGTAAATGACTGTTTGCGTGCCCAGAGTTATGGGGAGGGCACCCTACTCTCTTCCAGCCAACATTCCCTTAGAGCTGATTACTGAACAGTGAAGCTGGCAAAATGTACAGCCTTAAACCCCAGGGCTGGGGCCTGAAGGAGGGGCCGACCGACCTTTAATCCCGTCCTCGAAGGGGTGCAGATGGCTTCCCCAGAGAAGAGCTCAGCATTGCCTTTGGTATCAGGACAAGGGCAATCAGGAGACCAAGGTGGCTATGCCTAGAGACAGAAAACTTAGATGGCATGAGTCAGAGGGACTTCTGGAAGTTTCTAAGCAGGGTTTATATAGGTCAAAGGGAGTGCGAAAGCCAACCCTACCTCTCTCACTCGGGCAATGAGAAGGGACACGAGGGTTTCACCAATGAAAGGGTGACAGATGAAGGCAGCCTTCTTGTGGAGGAATGACACATTTGATGGACACTATTAGATGTCTTTAGTGTGTGTGCCACATACAAGGAAAAAGAACAAAAACAAGATCACGCATATACGTTAAAAGTACTGTCCTAGTTTCATTTCAGTTACTGATAAAATCCTCTGGCCAAAAGAAAGAAAGAGAGAGAGAGAGAGAAGAGAGAAGGGGTTATTTTAGGTGACAAGTCCAGGTCCATCACTGTAGGAAGTCACAGCAGCAGGAGCCTGAGACCACTGTCCACGCCACGTTCACAGTCAAGAGCAGAGAGAAGGTGCATGCATACTTGCATGCATGCTTGCTTGCTTTCTTATGCTCCTTTTCTCTACTCTTGAACAGTTTGGGAATCCTTGCCTAGGGAATAGTGCTGCCTACGCTAGGCAGGGTCTTTCCATATCAGTGAACTTAGTTCAGACAACACACATGCTCACAGCCAGTCCCATGGAGGCCGTTCCTTGTAGAGACTCTTTTCTGAGGTAATTCTCGTTGATAATAGCTGTGAGGTGTCCAGTGGGCAATTCCAGCTAACCGGCACAGGAGGAAAACTAAGTGAACGATAAAGTTAAGAGTATAAATAGAACCCTAGTCTCAGTGACCTCGAAACTCTCCTTCTAGGATAGGAGTCGGAGTCGGAACTAGAACCCATCAGAGACGTACGTACAAAGAGACCCGTGTTTACAGAACAAATATCAGAAACTAGATAGAGATTAAGCAGTTACTGAAGAGCAGACGTCGGGGGGGGGGGGCACATTTCAGTGACGGGCTAATATTACACCGTGCTGAAATGAGTTTATAATACATTTCTAATGTGGTAACACATTAGGGCATTAAGCAAACAGAGCAAAGCAAGATAGGCTAGGCCGTATCTCTTGACCTCAACTAAGCAAAAGTATGTGTCAACATAGAAAGTCTTACAAATGATGGAATAACATAGCAAGCTCACAAAATACTGACCTGTGCTTTCCTTACATGTTTCAATACTAATTCTCCCACAATGTAAATATATTGATCCAAAGGGGAAAAGAATCTGTATGACTTAACTTTTGCAATTATTATGACTGTAATACCCAGAGAAATTGTTTAACAGAGACAGATTGATTCTAGCTCATGGTTCCATAGGGATTTGGTCTACCGTGGTGAGGGGGGCGTGTCAGAATGGATGGGATGGCAGAATACAGTGGCGGTTTCTCGGAGTGCAGGAGACCAGAAGGCAGTGAGAACAGGAGTAGAACAAGGGGCCTGGAATTATAACCTTGAGCGATTGGCTTCTGCCAGGCAGGCCCCACCTCCTAACTGGGTTCCACAGCCCCCCCCCCCAAATAGTGCCACGTGCTGGGAACGTGTGCAAAACATAAGCCTGTGGGGACATTTCGTGTTCAAACCGTCACCTGGTCATAGTTTTGGGAAGGAAAACGAAGAGAAAGGTCTGAGCAGGTTAGGTGGTACCCGGCTATAGTGGCAAGATCCGGACTCCGAAGTGTCCCCTATCGCCTAGGGATCTGATGACTTCCTCAGGCAGCTCTGCTGCATCTGGGCGGCACACAGGGGCACCCACTTGCCTTGCAGTCCTGACCGGGGAAGAAGGAACCTTCTGGGGAGACCTCGAGCCCTGCGTTCCAGGTGAAAGGTCTCCGAGCAAAACAAAAGTCATCATTTGTGTTCCCTTTCTCCTGTGTCCTCCCCCAGTAGATATGTTTGATGACTTCTCGGAAGGCAGAGAGTGTGTCAACTGTGGGGCCATGTCCACCCCGCTCTGGAGGAGAGACGGGACAGGACACTACCTGTGCAATGCCTGTGGCCTCTACCACAAGATGAACGGCATCAACCGACCCCTCATTAAGCCTCAGCGCCGGCTGGTAAGCAAGCACCCCTCTGGCTTAGGGACAGTTGCCTGGAGAGCAGCCAGCTTCGCCCGTCTTCCCTGCACCAGACTTTGAGACTCTTGCCCAGCTTTACATTTTGGAATTGGAGGATATGAGCTGAGGGGTTAGGTAGGTGGGAGGAAGGAGGGAGCTTCTCACACCTTTAGAGTGAGCTTGGGCTTGCTTCAAAGATGCTGGCCCAGCTAGTCCACCCTCATCACCCCTATCATGCAATAGTAGAAAACTGAGCTCGGAGAGGTGCGCAGCACCAGCCACAGGGAGCCAGATCCAGGCCAGATCCAGCCAGATCAGTCCCTTTGTCCCGAAGGCCAACATAAACCAGAAGTCGTCTTATTTTCAGTGGATCCCCAAGAAAGACCAGGATTCCAAGAAGGCAAAGCAGTGGGTGTGGATCCTGGCTAGGGAGGCCTGGAATGGGAGCAGGTGTTTGCTGCCTGTGTCTCCTCCTTCTCCTCCTCTTCTTTTTCTTCTTCCCCTTCTCCTCCTCCTCCTCCTCTTTTGTCCTTCTCTTCCCCCTCCTCTTCTTCTCCTCCTCCTCCCCCTCCTTCTCCTCCTCCTCCTTCCCCCCTCCTCCTCTTCTTCTTTTTCCCACTTGACTCTGATCAATACCAACCCACTCTGGTGTATCCAGGAAAGGGGACTAGAGAGAGAGAGAGAGAGAGACCCTGAAGCTTCCTCTTTGAGACCCATCAAGTTCCTCGCCCCAAGCACAATCAGACCCTGGCATCCATGAGCTCCACGCTGGGGAAGACATGCTCTGTTGACAGGTCATTCATACCATACCCTGATCTATGTTGTAGTCTGCTTCCCGCCGGGTAGGCCTCTCCTGTGCCAACTGCCAGACCACCACCACCACGCTGTGGCGCCGCAATGCCGAGGGAGAGCCTGTGTGCAATGCCTGTGGCCTCTACATGAAGCTCCATGGGGTGAGTCAATGCCCTGTCCTGCCCTGCCAGGCCTATGCCCTACCTACGCCCCCTCATGCCCTCAGCTCTGCCTGACAGGAGCCTCCTCCATTTCTGTTCTACAGGTCTCACTTGTCTTTCCTCAAGAATAGAATCCACATGCTTCTTCTTTTACAAACCTTCACTTAATGTGTGTGTGTGTGTGTGTGTGTGTGTGTGAGAGAGAGAGAGAGAGAGAGAGAGAGAGATTCAATACCACAGCACAAACCTTCATTTAATGTGTGTGTATGTGTGTGTAAGAGAAAGAGTTTCAATACCATAGTACAAATCTTCATTTAATTGTGTGTGTGTGTGTGTGAGAGAGAGAGAGGGGGGGGGGGTTCAAGACCAAAGCAGACATCTACAAAGGGAAATTGATATATTAAACATATTAACTTCCAACCCTTCAGGTACCCAGGCCTCTTGCAATGCGGAAGGAGGGGATTCAAACCAGAAAACGAAAACCCAAGAACCTGAATAAATCTAAGACAACAGCAGGTGAGGAATAGATCCGTGTGCAGCCATGTGAACAAGTCAGGAGTTCCCAGAATATGCGAGAACCATATCTGCCTTGGTAGGCTGCCAGAGGATGGTGGTAACCACCTCCTCCATCCTCTTCCCTCAGGACAGAAAAGAACCCAGCAAAGAAGCCAGGCCCATGAAGCTGTAGGATGATTGCCCTTGCAATAGACTCCTTGCAATAAACTGGCTGGACCAGTGTGCGGCCTGAGAGAGTGATGTTCATTGGCCCCGTCTTTGATGCTGCAATTAAAGCAGACAAGTTCTCGTTAGGCATGTTCCTGACAGATTGGTCTGTAATTGGAGGTACATTAATGTCACGTAGAGCTCTGAACCTGCACAAATTCCTGCAGGGATCCCCTCAAGACCTGACAGAAGCAGACTGTTAGCCTGTCTTCCTAATAAGCAAACTGGGGCTCTTGAGGATAATGGCTTAAAAATCACATTGGTATTGGCTGGGATTTAGAATGTTCACTCTGGGATCAACAGTCTGTTCAATATGTTGCTCTGTCTTCAGAGTTTCTACGTGGCTCAGAGTAACCTTGACCTCATGACCCTCCTCTTCAGCCTCCTAAACTGTAGGCTTATATAGGCATGAGCGGCCCACTTAATGGCAATGCCTTCTTTATTTCTAGTTAAGAAGAGGGTTACAGGGCTGGGGAGATGGCTTAGCCATTAAGAGCACTGGCTACTCTTCCAGAGGACCCAGGTTTAATTCCTGGCATCCACGTGAGGGCTCACACCTGTCTAACTCCAGTTCCATGGCTTCTGATGCTCTCACACAGACAGACATGCAGGCAAAACACCAATGCACATAAAATAAAATAAATCGCACACAAGAGGGGGGGAGCGGGGAGAGGGAGAGAGAGGAGTGTCACTAATGTCTCCTACCCAGAACCTTCTGTGCTCCCTGCTGCCAAATTAGGATTTGATTGGCTTCAGCAGAGGGAATGGATTGGCTGATGTAGTGGACAGCTCACCTTCTCACCCCAGGCAGGCAGACTCACAAAAAGCCATGGCCGGCATTCTAGGTTCCTACATTAAACAGGGACTTGGGGAAGAAGTATCTCCACCTGAACCCTCTGCCACTCCTCAAGGGTCCTATCTGCCTCTCTCCGCCTCCTGGACTAGGAGCGCAGCAGAGCCTCTGGGCTCAGGTGTAGAGTCCTCAACTCTAAGTCAGAATTCAGGACCATAAATTCTGTAGCAGGACCTGTTTTGGAGCGGCACAGACCATTTGTCACCACCACTCCCCCCCAGCAGTGTTCACATTTTGCTACAGAGAAATTAATATAGTTAATTAGAGGTTGCTGTCCCAGAACCCTCTGGCAGTCTCCTGAAATACATAGTAATTATGTTGAAAAACTACGCTGAGAGCATGGAATCCCCAAAACAGAATGTGGTCTCCTGGGCTTATGGATCTAGGGTCAGGAGGGAATCACTGAGCCTTTTGCAAAAGTTCCCTTAGGGCTTGGGGTGTAGCTCAGTGAGTATTGAGCAGGCAGGAAGCCCTGGCTTCAACCTCCAGCATTCCATACACTGGGTGTGGTGGCCTGTAATCCCAGCACTCAGGAGGTGGAGGCGGGAATACCAGTTCAACTACATAGTGAGTTTGAGACTAGCCTGGACTACAGCAGACACTGTTTTAAGAACGTGAAATAGTCTCCTTGGAGTTTTGATGCTGCGGTTGGTCCATCAGAGAACCGCTGTTCCTCACTATAAGGACACCTACTTTTCTTCCCAGCCAATGTAACTAGGGCCTCCGTCCCTGCAGCTGGACTGAGTTTCCTGACTCTGCCTCCTTGCAGGTCCATCTGGTGAGAGCCTCCCGCCCACCAGCAGCGCCTCCAGCAACTCCAGCAACGCCACCAGCAGCAGCAGCAGCAGCAGTGAGGAGATGCGCCCCATCAAGACAGAGCCTGGGCTGTCCTCTCACTATGGGCACAGCACCTCCATATCCCAGGTGGGTGTGGTGATGAGGCTAATAAGAAAGTAGATTCCGGATCCCTGGTGGCCTGCCCAGCCCTGGGAGGTGAGCTGTAGGCTGTCCCTGAGCCGCCCAGCTCCAAATAGCCCAGCCTCTGAGTCCTTGGTACTTCTTGTCCAGCTACGGTGATTCGGACACAAAGAATGCCACATGTTTAGCAGCTTCCCTGTGCTGTGACCTGTGGGAATAAGGAGAAGGACGCAGGGACTGCACCCAGGGTGCATGTAACAGAAAGCACCAACTACCCCCTGAATCAGACTTGGGTGTTGTGGTTGGAAGCAAACTTGGACTCTAGAGTTGGAAGTGCTTTGACCTTGGCCTTGAAGGCTTTTCAGGGAAGGCAGGAGGACCCTGTTAGCACGGTTCAGGCTTGGGTGAGTGAGAGGTGGGCAGAAAACCATCTTCATAAGCCCCAGCTTCCTGAGAGCCCCCACAATGGCTCAGCAGGGGACCATGCCCTCTTGAAGGTATGATGGCGCCCAGTTCCTCTGCCTCTTTGGGGATGAGGAAGTCACAGTTTCCCTTTTCCAGCCCCACTACCTCTAAGTGTGTGCGGCTGTCTGAGCATTCTACCCTCAGAGTGAACCAGAGAGAACCTGGTTCCACAGAAACAAAAGTGCTAGGACCCCTTCAGGATGGAGAGGATGACCTCAATCTGACCAGGAAAGACCTCTATCTGACCCGGAAGTGGTGATAAGAGTGTCTCCTGTGGCTGTCAGAGCCTTCTGAGAAAGCACAGCTGCACAAAACTCCTGGGTTATGGCCCTAATTATACTGTTCTCAGGAGCCCTGGGGAAGCACACAGACCCCTGCAGCTGGGCCCTGGCCCTAGGCTCTAGAGAAGCAGCTGAGTGCTTACACCCTCACCCTTTCCCCAGATCTGGTCCTTGGGCCCCCAGGAGCCTCCTACTGGCTCACTTTGCTTTCTGCCTTCCAGGCGTTCTCTGTCAGTACTGTGTCCGGCCATGGGCCCTCCATCCATCCAGTGTTGTCGGCTCTGAAGCTCTCCCCACAAGGCTATGCATCTCCGGTCACTCAGACATCACAGGCCAGCTCCAAGCAGGACTCTTGGAACAGCCTGGTCCTGGCTGACAGTCACGGGGACATAATTACCGCGTAATCATCCCCTCTCCCTCTTCAAATTCCTGCTCGGACTTGGGACCTGGGGGCCAGCAAAGTCTGAGGCTGGGGCATCCTGGCCAGCCCCTTCGTCTGGGAACAACTCCCGAAGAACAACTGGGTAGAACTTGAAGTTGTTGACAATCGCTTAGGGATGTGGGTGCTGGGTTTCTTCAAACACCTTTTTTCAGGTGGAGCCCTGGGAAGAGCCTGCGACCTTAGAGACACACCCATCTTCGCGCGAGTGTGGCCCAATGAGGCTCTTCCCTGGAGCAGGAGAACTCTTTCTCGTAGTCTCCACCTGCTTGTCCAGGACAGAGACCTAATCTCCTTCACCCTAACTCTCCACCCCAGTGGTTCTAGGTAGTGGGTTCTTTTTTTCTTTGTGCTCCTCAGGTGGCTGTAGGGTCCCAGGCTTCAAGACACTGTCTCCAGCCTGTGCAGGGTGTCTACTTGATGTGGACTGGACGTGGCAGCCCTGCCCTTGTCCAACACTCCCCTTGAGGCATGGCATATCCCTGCATGCCCCATACCAGATCTGACTCCAGAAGCGCGGGTGCAGTGCAGATGTTACTGAATGTTCCCTGGGGAGACGGTGGTGGCGAAGGCACATCACCCATCACACAGGGTATGCGTCAGATCCCAGTCCAGCTGTCGAGCCTTCCCTTCCCCCTCTCCCAGGAACTCCGGCATTAAACCCTTGCTCTCCAGCCTGAACATCTCCTATCCTCTGCAGAACTAGAGCTCAGTTGTGTAGCAGGCTAGGGCCATGGGGTGCTGCGCCTAGCATCCTTTTTTAACCCCTTCACACACAGGGGTTCCACAGAGGAACAAAACCTGCTATGGAAGCAGCTTGGTGACTACACTCATCTGCCCCTTGGATCCCTCTGGAGGTTGTGTCTACAGCACAACCCTGTTCCCAGGGCTTCAGCTTGCTTGCTCTGAGCTTGCTCTGAGCCTGCCAGGCCATGGCCTTTCTCAAGTCAAATAGTCACCTGGATCTGGGCCTTTCTCCAGCCCGGGTCCTTTGTCTAGGAAACCCAGAGCGTTTGCAAGACAAATTCAAAGCAGGAACAACCGAAGGAGATTTGCAGAAGGACAAAGGTGACTGATGGAAGATGGATGGAAGCCTGATGGGATTGCCATGCTTGTAGCTCTCCTAGAATTGGCCTTCTTCCCCTCCCCCATTCCTGGGGCCCCCAAAGATCCTTCCTCGTCCTCATCACCCACAGAGCTGTAGCCAACTATGGCATGATCCATTGTACCCCAAACTCCCAGCCCCCACCCCGAAACGTTACTGGCCGTAGCAGAGAATAGCTTTGAACCAAGATTGTTGTAATCCTCCTTTACACCGTTTGCTCCCCGAAGGCTGCCCTCTCGTGCCTCCCCCTCCACAACCTGTTAACACTGTCTTAAGGTGAAATGGCTGTAAAATCAGTATTTAACTAATAAATTTATCTGTATTCCTCTTGCCCTTGGAATTCTTTTCTAGATGTCCTGAGGCTCACGCCCTTTTTAGTAGACCAAAGGACAGGGACTGTCTCTATCCAGTTCCCCCTTTGCGGCTTTGGCACTTGGCACCTTGGAGTTGGAAGATCTCAGGACAGGTTCAGCTTCCTGGAGAGGGCGGGAGCAGCTGGAGCGGAAGTTCCTGTCCTCACCTTCTCACATAGCTATCCCCTGTGAGTGGGGACATTTTAGAGCATTTGCCTTAGTGCCTGTGCTTCCTTTAACTGAATGGTCCTCGGTCTCTCCTGTCTCCCGATGCAGGACACATCCTGAGTGGCCCCCAAGGGACAAATACCCCAGTGAGACAAAGACGGTTGTCTGCTTATCCTCAGGTCACACCTGCCGATCTGCTTCACCTCAGAAACACAAGGAGCGCGGAGCAATCATTGATCCTAAGACCATGTGTCGAGCAATCGTGTGTCATTTGATCCCTGCGGCATGGCTGGGCTTACATATCACCCACCTTCAGGACCTGCTTATGCCACATCTGCCAGGCATCTAGGGCCTCAGATCTCATGGCATTCCGGTTATTTTCTAGTAGTAATAACACACACACACACACACACACACACACACACTATTCTATGTAAAACCAGAAAATATTTTAAAGCATTTTCAAAATTATCTAGTTGATTGTATGAAGGGGCAGGCAGAGGGGCACACATGCCTCAGCACACCAGTGGAGGTCACAAGATCGTTTGGGAGTTACTTCTCTCTTTTTCACCTCTACATGGTCCAGGGTTCAAACTCAGGTCGTCAGGCTTGTGTGGCAAGTGCTGTGCTCATGAACTGTTTTTTTTTCTATATTTTATTTTTTTTAAATTTTTTTTGCCTCCTCCCAGCCTCCCATTTCCCTCCCCCTCCCCCCACTCCTCTCCCCCTCCCTTTCCAGTCCAAAGAGCAGTCAGAGTTCCCTGCCCTGGTTTTTTTTTTTTTCCAAGACAAGACAAGGTTTCTCTGTGTTGCTCTGGCTGTCCTGGAACTCACTAGACCAGGCTGACCTCGAACTCACAGAGATCCACCTGCCTCTACCTCCAAGTGCTGGGACGAAAGGTGTGTACCACCACAGCCTGGCTCAAGTGAGCAAATCCTACTGGCCCAAGAAAAACTTACTCTTTTTTTTTAATAAATTTTTTTTGGTGATTTTTTTAAATTTATTTATTTATTATGTATACAATATTCTGTCTGCATGTATACCTGCCCACCAGAAGAGGGCACCAGATCTCATAGATGGTTGTGAGCCACCATGTGGTTTCTGGGAATTGAACTCAGGAACTCTGGAAGAACAGCCAGTGCTCTTAACCTTTGAGCCATCTCTCCAGCCCACCAACTCTTAAAAGAATAGCCAAACCCATTAAACTGAGAGTTTCTGTCAATCAGGTAAGATGAGTCCTAGTAAGAAGAGAGGTTCCAAATTGTCGGCCAAAGAGGTCCATGGGTCTTGTTAGGGCATTTTTCTTTAAAAGATTCACATCGCTTGGTTTGGTTTGTTTGTTTGTTTGTTTGTTTGTTTGAGACAGGGTTTCTCTGTAGCTTTGGAGCCTATCCTGGAACTTGCTTTGTAGACCAGGCTGGCCTTGAACTCAAGACCTGCTTGTCTCTGCCTCCCAAGTACGGGGATTAAAGGAGTGTGCCACCACTACCCTGCATACATCACGTCTCTTTAGAAATGTATTTCAGAACAAAATTGTATATTGTCTCAGTAGACACCTCTTTCTGCATACAGTCATGACTGGACCTCTCTCTAGTTACGGTAACTTGGCCTCTTTGATCACCAGACTTGTTGCAATCCTTAAGGAAGCCTGAGTTGCTGTATCCAAGAGACTATAAAAGATGCAGACGGGCCTGGTGGTGAACATTATCTCAGTCATCATCAACAACAAAGATGCATGTCCAAATTGTTAGTACATGTTAGGGAGGACGAAGAAGCGAGAGAGAGGGTACAAAATGATGTCATTAGGATAAGTCACTTTCTCAAAGGGCAAGTCTACTAACAAATCACATGACTTTATGGTCACACTTCTGACTGATAAAGCCTTCTGGGAGCCAGGTTAAGTCCATAGGATATACATTGGCCCCAGCTTCTGAGGCAGCTTAGCTGTGACCGGGTGTGGTTGGGTTGATGACAATGGCCACAAGTTTCTCATCACTGAATATGCACCAAATGGGGCCAGAGAATTATTAAGAGGAACCCCTGTACACAATGCTTGGCGTACTGAGTGTGTTTGTCATCTTTCCCTCGCCATAATTAACCTTGAGACAACAGACATAAAGGAGAAAGGTTTAGACGGGGGCTTTACCTTCATTAGTAAAGTGCTTACCTCGCATGCGTGAAGTCCTGGGTTCGACCCTCAGCACTGCATAAACCAGGTGTGAGATAAACCTGATACCCCAGCACTCACAAGGTGGAGGCAGGAGGCTCACACGTTCAAGACCAGCCTGAGTTCTTTGTCTCTGGTAAAGTCTGGGGTTGGAAGGCTGTCTGTCAGATTTACCATTTCAAGTGTGTCTAGGGTGCCCTAACACTTGGTGGGACAAATGGAGCGTTATCTTAATGGAGGTTGGATAATTTCTGCCAATCCCTGCATCCCTTTCTGGAGGTACAAGCCTATGAGAGTTCAGTGGGGTTACAGGGGTTCAGTTGCTAAGAATGAGTGTCCAACAGCTAGCCTGGGAGAGTTGAAGACTATCTAGCTATGAAAAAGGAAATTTAGATTATAGGGGTCTCAGGGACCATCTGATGGTCCAAATGCTTTAATGTTGCCATCCAGAGAACTTCCTTATGGCCACAGTTGGTGGGAGAAAGACCGCATTTACTCAATTCCTCCCCTCGCGAGGCCTGGAGAACAAGGAAGCACTGCGATTGCAGTTCACACATTCACCACATGGGGGGCGCAGGCATTCTCGTCTCACTTTCCACATCCGTTATTGCTGGTTTTCCAGCTGTTAAATTCGAGGTCAACCCCAACCCAACTTTTCTACTCAAAAACATTACCGCTTATTGAGCACCACTAAAGGCTAGACATCGACAACTTTATCAAAACATTTTTACATATTTGCAATCATGTTTTACAACAAAGATTAATCAACACTTAAACGTTTCCAAGTGACTCATACACACATTAGAGTGCGAAATACAGCTTTATGTCTGTAACGCTGTGGCATAGATGTCCCATTTAAACACTAGATTTAGGTATTGTGGCTGGCTTGTTTTCCCACAGCTAACAACAAGGCAGTCTACGTAAAGATTTTTCAAGGTGTCTTACACACACAGCGTGTGCTCGGTAAACTAAAATGGCGATTTTAAGTGACAGCAGCAAATTGTGAACGGTTCACTTTCTCAGCTGTAGCGTCCCTCGGTCTCAGAAGAGACCTCTTAGGTGCACAGCTCTGATTCCACCAGATAAGGCGGGATTTGGGCTATGGCTTCTATCCAACACAGTCCGTCTACAAAATGTGGTGTGTGTGTGTGTGTGTGTGTGTGTGTGTGTGTGTGTCCCGCACGCGTGCATGTCGCCCTCTGGAAGTTGCCACCGGAGTGCACTGAATGCTGTAGCAGATGTGATTCTCCGAAGAGGCCAGCTGCAGAAAGTGGGAAAGCGTACTCCAGTATGCAATAGGGACCCCCCCTCTTTAAAATGCTGCACCCTCAAGCTCACCTTCTGCCCCTAAGGGACCTTTGCCCTCCGGATGTCAGAGGCCTCCTCTCCTTACTTCTGCTCTCTGACCTGCAGCAGGAGCTGTCTTCCCTGTGCTGGCCAGGTCCTCCTGGGGCCCTCAGTTGCAAGGTCCAGGGACTGACACCCTAGCCACCTCCTGTAGGCCTGCTCGGAGTTCGCCAAAGGTCCGCTAACTTCCTGGAAAGTGCTGGCTCCACCCTTCTTTAAATCCTAAATATCGTTGAACAACCCGCTACCATCTTTATTCTTCCAAATAAAAATTTCAATACACAATAGAAAAAAGTTTTTTAAAGCACATAGTAAAAATTCAAACACTATTAAAATAATATAAAGTTAAAAACTAACTTCACTCTTTAAAAGCTTTTCAGGCCAGTCGTGCTGTGTTTAAAATCCCAGCACTTTAAAGTCTAAGACCGGAGGGTCACCCAGGAGTTCAAGGGTAACCAGGGTGCCACAGTGAGTTCCAAACCAGCCTGCATTATACTGTGAGGCTTTTTCTCACAAAACCAAAACCTCGCAGAAGAGTGTGGAGGACCGGAAACGTCTGTCTTGGCCTAAACCATGTCAAGACCATTAGCATCTGAGCGCTTGCCTTTTCTTGGTACCAGTCCACTCTCTCCCAGACTCTGGGAGTTGGCAAGCCCGCGGGGAGTCGTGGGGGAAGGAGGAACAGAGGGGTGTGGGTGCTGGGGAGCAGGCGAATAAGCTTCCAGCCTGCCTCAACAGAGCGGAAGCCGCCCAGGGAGAGAGCTGCGTCTCCAGTGGTTACCACTGGAAGAAAACCGCTGCATCCTTCCTACCGGTGGGAGGAGCCTGAGTAGAGGAACCCTGTCTCCAGCTCCTCCAGGAGAGATCGCAGGTCTCCGTTCCGGGGCGCACCCCACCTCCAGCACCCCCAGGGGAAGAGCTTGCAGCTCCTCCATCTCGGAGGGTCCCCATCTCCAGAGTTCCCAGGAGAGAAGCCCGCAGCTCCCCACCCAGGACGAGCAGGGACCCTGGAGTCCCGGAAGCGGCTTCCCGCCTATCCCCCCGGAAGAGTTATTCGGCTCCGGGCCGCCGGGGCCAACTCGCCTCCCGCAGGCTGAACTTGTCGTCCCTCGCCCCCGCATCCGTGTCCTCCCCACCACCGTCTCCGGTCTGGAACTGGGAAGCGCGAGCGGATTGCGCTCCCGCTGCAGCCGCTGGGACCCGGTTTCGTAGGGTACAGCTAGCTCTGCGGGACCCGTCTGGGTGCACCCGGTCTCCTCCTCACCCTCCCCGGGCCGCACACGTGCACGTAGTCAACACTTTTTTTTTTTTTAACCTTTGGTGAAAAGGGCAATTACAGAAAAGTTAAGCAGCGTCTCTTCCGGTCACGCGCAGCTGGGTGGCACGTTTGTTTTTGTTGAACACGTTGCCTTCCGCCTTCCCCGGGCCCTCCTGTACTTCACGTGTTCCCTCCCCCTTCAAACGTTCTGAAGATTTGAGAAACGCAGCCAGCTAAGACTGCGACTGGAGGCTGGAACTACGTCCTGCACAGCCTGACCACCGCCCTAGAAACGAAGCCCAAGGTTCCCATTTTCTCTTCCCTTTCCTGACCACCAAAGCACGCCTGTGGGCGGGGTTGTTGTTTGTTTTGAGACCAGATCTTTGAGTAGCCTGGGTTCGCTAAGTAGACCAGGCTGGCCTTAGTTCTCTTGAGATCCTTCTGCCTCTGCCTCTGGGGCTGCTGGGATTAAAGGCTTGCACTACCACATCCGGCAGGCGGTAGAAATGTAAGATTACGGTGCATTGTACAGGCGGACTTTTCCAGAACTTTCTCTGAAGGAGGCCTGGGACTCTGAGCTGGGAGATAATTAGGATCCCAGTGTCTAGCAAGCCGCCTTCCAGCCCAGCAGTTTCCCCTGACGGTCTGAGTAGATGAACTTTTACCACATTTCCAAGAGTGTGGGTGGGAATCCAAGTGTGGATGAATTTAAATATTGCACTGAAGCCTAAGACTTAGCACAGTTGGTAGAGGGGTTGCTTAGCTTGCAAGATGCCCTGGGTGTGCACATTAACCAGGAGTGGCCAAGCAGTCCTGGAATCACAGTGCCATGGGGTGGAGACCATCCATACACAGAGGGCTGTAGGCCAGCTTGGCATCTGGAATATAGGCAAAACTGTCTCAAGACAGGAAAGAAAAATAGCATTATTGAATGTGTTGCTTATAAATTATGAGAATTTGTGGGATGTCTCGGGTATCCCAATTTTCCGGTTAAAATCTGTTTTAAGTGTCTTAGTGGGGGGGGGGGTCGCTAGAGAGATGGCTCAGCGGTTAAGAGCATTACCTGCTCTTCCAAAGGTCCTGAGTTCAATTCCCAGCAACCATATGGTGGCTCACAACCATCTGTAATGAGGTCTAGTGCCCTCTTCTGGCTTGCAGGCATACATGTAGACAGAATATTGTATACATAATAAATAAATATTTTTTTTAAAAAAGTGTCTTAGTGGGGAGAGGGGAGGAAGGGAGTTGTATGTGGCTCACACTTGTAATTCCAGTGCTCACATTGGGGAGACTCAGACAGGAGGATTGTTCAGAGTTCAAGACCAGCCTTGGCTACAGAGTGATACTTAAAAACACCACCAAAACAAAACATCAGAAAGCCAACAACCAACCTGCCTTTAGAAACACTGAAATAATAACTGCCTGCTGTGTGCCTTTGATAATCTTCACCATAGTTTATGGCCCAGGGCCGGTGAGTGGCAGATAAGGTTAGGTGGAACCTTGCGGGGGAGGGGAGGGCAGCTCCCACTCAGTAAAGTCAGGATGTAGACCACTTGGGTGGTCTTATCCTGGTGGCTCTCAGTGACGTTGAATGATTGAGAACAGGGAGGCGAGGGGTGACAGGCTGTCCTGCCTTGCCTTTACTGTAGCTTTTCAGCCATCAGAGAGACATCAGACATCAGGCCTCAAGCTGGTTGGTAGCCTCCTTGCCTGGCTGGTGTCTGCTTGTCACAGTTCTGAGCTCTGCCAGCGCTGTAGTCCTATAGAGAGAGCCACTGTTATTGATCTCATAACTAGTGCATCTCTCCCTCCTCTGGGGTGGTCCTGAGAGAGCCAGAGCCAAGGATGGGCGAGTAAGCAGAGGATTGGAATGATTGCTTTGGGGGTGGGATTGGGAAAGACAAAGAGAAAGCACGGAGATGACGTCGAGGTCTAATATACCTGGCAAAAAGTAACAAGGAGGTGTTGCAAGCTTGTAATCCCAGCACTTGGGAGCTTGAGGCAGGAGGAAAGCTGTCAGTCTTGAGGACAGCTAGAGCAACACAGTGCCAGCTCACCTATAGCGAGACTCTGTCTCAAGAAGCCAAACGAATAAGGAGTGGCCAACCACTGAGGTGGCTGCGCCTTTGAAGCAGACCGTGCCTGCTACATGACGTCAAGCATGTGATGTTGATTATATTTGCTGCATGGATAAGGATGAGGGACCAGGAAGAGAAACCAAAGCTCCGAAGCTGGGGCCTTACCCTGCCCCAACTCAGTTGTCTCTGAGATCTGACCCCTCTTACCTCAGTCAGGCTCCAGTTTTGGCACATACATCATACATCCTTAAAGTGGGTGACCCAAACTGGTACCTTGGGGTACCATACCATCAGACATGCTCTAGAGGACCGAGCTAAGTCAGTGTGCCACTTTCTACTTGCAGAGATGCCGGAAGGGCCATCTGTGAGGAAGTTTCACCGCCTTGTCTCCCCTTTTGTGGGCCAAAAGGTGGTCAAGACAGGAGGGAGCAGTAAGAAGCTGAACCCTGCCTCCTTCCAGTCTTTGTGGCTCCAGGATGCCCGGGTGAGTTTTGCTTGCCCCAGATCTCGAGTGTGCAGGCATTTAGCCAAGATGTTTTATGACATCTTTTCTTTCAGCAGTGCTAGGACTGCATGTGTCCCTGCAGTGTGATGTTTCCCGTCACTGTGGACTGGGGCCCGTAAAGAACATACAAAAAAGGGGCCTGAAGGTTGCATGCGTAATCTGGAGAACGTCTCTTCTTTCTTACCTACGTCTCTGGTGTGGTTCTGCTGGCCCCTGCAGGCCAGCTGTGAAGGAAGGAATGAGCACTGTTGAAGATTTGGGATTCACACTTTCTCATCCTGAATGGGAGTCAGAGTTCCTTCAGGGGCCTCAGGGACTCCATGTGCACTGGCCCCTCCCTGCCTGTCTCTCCTGCCTTTCACCTAGCCAAGTCTTTCTTTGCGTGTGCTAGTTCGGTTAGTTCTTGCCCACAGTGTAGACATGTTTCCCCCTGGTTGGGCACATCCTCCTTGTTTTTCCTCAACCGTTTCCGCTCCTGCCTCTTCAGTTTACCATGGCAATGTTAGCCTCTCTTCAGATTCCACTTGACCACGCTATCCTGTCTGCTTTGCGTTAGCTGAGAGATGACCCCCCCCCCCTCTGTACTTCTGCAATAGCCTCAACTTCTTCCTGGTGCATCCTTATTGCCACGCCTGTCCTTTGTGGTGTGTACAGAGACAGAAACAGGGCAAGGCTGTGTTCTTGTCAATCTTGTATTCTTCTTGCTTAGCTACGAGCATCTGCGCGTAGGAGGTGTGGGGTGAATTTTGTACAGTAGCAATTGGTCTCTGCTGCTCCTGCTTAGCTGTGTGATCAGAAGCAAGTTCTCATTGTCTTTGTTCTCATTTCTTCAATTGTATATGGGGCGTAAAACCCTTTGTGGTAGTTTGATTGAGAATTGTCCCTATAGGCTCAGATATGTAAATACTTGGTCATCAGAGACTAGAACTCTTGGGAAAGATTAGGACCTGAGGCCTTGTTGGAGATGTGGGCTTTGAGATTTCAAAAGCCCATGCGAGGCCCAGTGTCTGTCTGTCTCTCTCTCTCTCTCTCTCTCTCTCTCTCTCTCTCTCTCTCTCTCTCCTGTCTCTGCATTAGGATGTAAAGCTCCCCAATACTGCACCATGCCTGTCTGCTCCCTGCCATGATGATTATGGGCTAACCCTCTAAAACTGAAGCAAGCTACCAGTTCAATGTGTTCTTTTATAAGAGTTGCCTTGGTCAGTGTGTCTCTTCACAGCAATAGAACACAGACTAAGATACACTTGTTTGTTAAAACCTTTGTAAGAATAGACTTTATACCCCACACAAAATACTAGTCCCTGCTAGACTGTGAGTTCTCTTCCATTTTATATATGTGCACGCACATGTGTACACATGCTCCTCATAGGCTACAGGATCATCTTTTAAGTGGAAGATGTCTCATAGCCCTTCCCATATAGTTCATCACTGGAAACTGAAACTCTGAATTGTCCAAGTTTAAGAGTTCAGGTCTTCCAGACTTCAGGCTCTTTGTAGAGACTGTCCCTGTTTGGGTCCCATGGCTTTGGTCCCCCAGCACTTAAAATGAGAGCTGGCACTTACTCATCACTGAATAGATTTGGAAACAGATAAATATATGGTAGGGAATCTGGTGATGGAGTGGATCCTGTTTTATAGGAAACAGAGGAGACATCCATGCTGTAGAAACCCTAGGGAGACCTGAGCCTGGGACTGCCTGATGGTACTCCTAGGGATTTTTCATCCAAGGGATATAGATTTAGGTAGACTGTATTTTAATAAGAAAACTGCCCAGCAATACTAAATGGAGAGAATCATAGCTGTAATTAAGGCCCAGTAATGCCTTGACATGAAAGGGTCCTTCTGTCCTGAAAGAGACGGGACTTGGGATGGTCCTAGAAGATTAGAGAATATAGATATATAGATACTTCAGGGGAGAAGACTGTGCGAGTGTGTGTATGCACGTGTGTGTGTGTAGAATATAACATGTACAAGGATGCATGCATGAGTATACTTGTGCATGTGGAGGGTATCAGTTGCTGTTGGGGTTTCCCCACAGAAGTTCTCACGTTATCTTCTTAAACAGTATCTCTCACTGAGTGTGGCGCGCACCACTTGGCTAGACTAACTGACCAGTGAGTGCCAGGGATTCTCCTGGCTCCACCTCCCAGTGCTGGTGTTACAGGCTCAACCGGCTGTACTTAGCCACCAGCCTCAAGCTCTTCTCCCTCTGCCAAGTTCTTGAGGCCTCCCATCCTCGGGCTTGTCTAGGGTCAGAGTGGGTGGGATTCAACAGGGCAGGTCCCTGCGTCTCAGCTATACCGTATGTGTCAGCATCCTGTACCTGCTTCCCGTTTCACAGAGGGATGCCTTGTCTCACCTGCTTGACTTGAGTTTACTCACTGAGCCATCTCAGTGGCCCAGATCTTGAGCTCTCAATCCCCCTGCCTCAGCCTCCTTAGTGTTGAGATTACAGACGTGAGCCATCACACCCATCGGATTATATAGTTCTTTGTTTTGTTTTGTTTTGTTTTGTTTTGTTTGTGAGTTCTCCTGTGGTTGGTAACTTTTTCCAGGTCCAGTTTGCTGGGTAGGGTAATCCTTCTGGGTTTTATGACATTGTTTCTTTAGCTGTGGTCCAGCCGAGTGTGTACATGCCGGTTCACTCTAGCCTAGAAAAATGTGTCATGGAGTCAGGAGCAGCTAAATGAATGAGCACTTGGATAATCTCTAGTGAGGTCCTGAAGTCTTTGGGAACATCTGTCCTTGGATGTTCTGGGTGACTGTGCTGTCCGACATTGACCTATCCCATCACTAATCCAGCTCCTCCAGTTACCTTCAGGCATTTGGAAAGCCATTCACCTCTTTTGACACCACTGTTACAGAAGAGCAAAGGACAAAGAAATCCTCTGTGCTAGGACAAGCTTTGGGCGAGAAGGATCCAGACTGTTGGCAGCTATCTGTGAAGCTTTGGCGCCTGTGTAGGGCTCTAAGGATCAGTACATGTTCATTTTTTATTGTCGTCGTTTTGTTTTGCTAGGTGCATGGAAAACAATTATTCCTTCGGTTTGATCCAGAGGAGGAGATGGAGCTACTCGGCAGCAGCCCACAGCCTGTGCAAAGAGTGTGGCAGAAAGAGGCCCAGAACCCGGAGCTGGCCCTGGGGCCCCATGCTCAGGAAACTTCTGCAGGCCCCTCTGGATCTGGGGAGCCTGTGCCTAGTGGATCTGATGACCCCTGTGGTCCTGGGGGGCACAGCCTGTTAGCAGTTGCCCAGAGGTGGCTGGAGGTCAGATTTGGTTTGTTTGGCAGCATCTGGGTGAACGACTTCTCCAGAGCAAAGAAAGCTAACAAGAGAGGTGACTGGAGAGACCCTGTGCCCAGGTAATGATGTGACATTGACAGGGGTCCTAATAGGGTCTGCAGCGTTCATACGGTCCCCTCTGTGGCAAGGCAGTGGCTGAACAGTCGCACTTGGTGATGGCCAGACCTTGCTATCCAGGAAGCAGAGTCTGTAGGTGGAGTTTTTCTGTCCCACCCGCCCACTCCCGTATAACCTTTCAGCCTTATTATTAATTATGATTACTTGACCAATAGCTCAGGCTCATTACTAACTAGCTCTTACAACTTAAACTAACCTATTTCTATTCATCTTTGTGCTACCCCAAGGCTCATGGTATTTACCTCTCTGGCATGTCCTGCTTACTCTCTGTCTGACTGGCGATTCCTCTGCCTCTGCCTTTCTTCATCCCAACATCCTTAGTTTGGTTGTCCTGCCTATGCTTCCTGACTGGCTACGGCCAGTCAACTTTTTACTGAACCCATTCAAGTGACAATTTTTTTTACAGTATATGAGAAAGGATTATTCCATAGCAAGAAAGAGGTGTATATTCACCCTTAAGAATTGGACTGTGGTCTGCCCTCCAAAAGATTCTTTTTTTTTTAATATTTATTTATTATTTATTTATTTATTATGTATACAATATTCTGTCTGTATGCCTGAAGGCCAGAAGAGGGCGCCAGACCTCTTTACAGATGGTTGTGAGCCACCATGTGGTTTCTGGGAATTGAACTCAGGACCTTTGGAAGAGCAGGCAATGCTCTTAACCACTGAGCCATCTCTCCAGCCCCCCTCCAAAAGATTCTAACTACCTGGGTCACTGAAAGAATAGAGTGGGTTTCCAGTCAGCATGAGACTTGAGGATGAACTGACTCAGAAGAAAAGTGTGTCTAGACTCTTACTTGGTTTGTGAACACTGAGAACTGTGTTTGTGTATAAAGCTTATGTATAGGATTATTTCCTTAGAGTCAGTTCCCAGTTGCTTCCAGAAGGGAATGAACATTCTCATGGCTGGATTTGCTCAATCCTTACTGGCATTGGGCTATTTGTATACATGCTAGCAATAAAAAGTATCTATTTCATTATTATTGCATGAGTATGCGTGTACACCCCAGTGTGAAGGTCAGAAGACAGCTTCTGGGAGCTGATTCTCTCCTTTCACTGTGGGTCCTGGAAATCAAACTCAGGTTAGGGTTTCATAGCAAGCCTGCTACGTCAACTCAGCATCCTCCTGCTGAAATTCTTTAAACTCTGAGATACTAAGTCTAGTAGCCTGTGTTGTCAGGATTATTTCCAGGCCAGTGTGCATCCTTTGAGTGTGTTTATAAAGCATTTTGGTATTCAGGGTTTTTAAGTTTTTATGGTCAATGGTCATGTGTAACTTTGCCTTTTAGCAAAAGATTCCACTTCCAGTGAGTCACACAGGTACTCTAGTTTATGTTTGATGGGTTGTTTTGTGACACTGTGCATTGTTGCTAAGCAAGTTCTCCGAGCCTTACCTCCAATCCCCGAAAGAGTATTTTTTTATTACTTATTCATTGTGTGTGTGTGTGTGAGAGAGAGAGAGAGAGAGTGAGTGAGTGTATACATAAGCCATATTGTGTTGAGATCAGAGAACAACTTGCAGCAGCTGATTCTGTGGGTGGGTTCTGGAGCATGTGGTCCTGGAAATCAAGCTCAAGTCATCAGGGCTGATGGCAAACACCTTTACTCTCTGAGCCAACTTGTTGGCTCTGACCATTGAAAACAAGAAAGGAAGAAATATTGCTGTGTTATTTATAACAAGGGTCTTCCTATATTGCCTAGGCTAGCCTTGAATTCATAATCCTCCTGTCTCAGCCTCTCTGAGTGCTGGGATTACAGGCATTACCACCGTGCCCACCTCCTAGCTTTTTGAAGTTTCCTCTGCTCTTCCCAAGAAGACGTGGACCCAGGTTCTCCTACTTCCGCTGTGGAGACAGATCTGTTGGGTTAGCTGTCCCTACAAAGTATCCCATTATTTCCTTACCAAAGTGTGTGAGGTGTCTTTTCTGTCCTTACATCCAAAAGGCTCAGGGTGTGTAGGAGACACACACACATATCTAGGCTAATCCAGCCTGAAACTGGGAGTGGTGCCCTCTTGGCCACCATTTCTTCATCTGCTCCCTAATGCACCTGCCCACCTCTGCTTAGTTTTCCACTAACCTGGACTCAGACTTACAGCTTTTCATGTTTCTGTCTGTCAAACATGTATTGCTATAACGTAATTAGAAAACAACATATATGCATGTTTTACTTCATTCCATTTGGCCCTGAGATGTTTATGATTCTGACCATGGAGCCTTAATTTCCCAGTTTGATCCAGACTAGTCTAGAAACTTAATGTACGGTCTACCTGACTGCTGTCGAGTAGAAATTGTGTGTATGTGTGATCTGTCCCATGGTAACTGTGTGTAAATGTGACCTACATAGTGGTCATTGTATGTACATGTGACATAATTACATGGGGTAACTATATGATGATGTACATTGATTGCTGTATGTGTGAGATGATTATATTATAACTATACATACATGTGAACTGACTCTATAGGGGTCTGTTTATATATCATGAACTGACTGTACATTGGTGGTTTTAATGGATGATCTCATTGTACATAAGAACACTGTATGTACGATCCCTTCTGTCTTCACAGGCTGGTGCTCCATTTTGATGGTGGTGGCTTCCTGGCATTTTATAGTTGCCAGATGTCGTGGAGTCCTCCCCCAGAGGTTGAGCCCACCTGCGACATCTTGTCTGATAAATTCCATCGAGGACAAGCCTTGGAAGCTCTGAGCCAGGCTCAGCCTGTATGCTATACACTATTGGACCAGAGATACTTTTCAGGACTAGGTATGACTCGTGCAATGGGAGAGAACCCCACAGAGTTGATTAATGGGAAAGTCACGCATGTGTAGGGTAGTCAAGACTTGAGGACTCCTATCCCAGTTGTGCCGACACTCCTGGTTTTGAGGTTGGCTCATCATCCCTAGATTTTAGACTCAGAGGTGGGATTAGGTGGCCCTCACTTCTCTGTCTGGCCCAGTGGTGTAGGAGGGTCATCTGTCTATGTGTTACTTCCATTGGTTAATAAAGAAACTGCCTTGGCCTTTTGATAGGCCAGCCCTTAGGTGGGTGGAGTAGACAGAACACAATTCTGGGAGGAAGAAAGCAGAGTCAGGCAGATGCCATGAATCTCCGGCCCGAGATGGAGATGGACGTAGGTTAGGATCTTTCCCGGTAAGCCACAGCTTCCGTGGTACTACACAGATTTAATGGAAATGGGTTAATCAAGATGTGAGAGTTAGCCAATAAGAGGCTAGAAATAATGGGCCAGGCAGTGTTTAAATGAATACAGTTTCCATGTAATTATTTCGGGGATTAGCCAGGCGGCCAGGAACTGGGTGGGACACAACCACTGGCTGCTCATCTTTGCCACAGCCCAGCACCCACATGATAGTGTTTACTGCTCTAGAGGCAGTGGGAGGGACCTGGGTAAATGGAGCCGGTGAATGAGACAGACTGAAGTTTCATGCAATAGCCAAATTTATTCAGAGCATCAGACAGCTTGACTCTGAGGGCTAAGAGGGGTCACCCAAGTGACGTTCTCATGAGTTCAAGTTGTATACAATCATGAGGACGAGCCATAGGGCGTAAAAACATGGTTTTATACAGAGGCCTGAACGAATCATAATAGCAATTGTAATGAACAATGAAGTAAACACACTTCTATCCCCTGTACCTGAGGGGCGCATGAACACACATTCCAAGAACTCCGTTTTGAAGAAACTGAGGCCACAAGACTCTTGTATTTTGTGTGTGTGTGTGTGTGTGTGTGTGTGTGTGTTGAGTTTTCTCACAGTACTCAGAATTCTCCTCACATGACTCTGTTCTTGAACTGTGTTCTGACATGACAGGACTGTCAGTTGTGAGCCTCCTGATGGCGTATTAGTATCACCTAACACAGTGATAATGTCTTATACCTGGCTTCCTCTAAAGCCTGGTGACCTCCGGAGCATATAGAAGATTCAGGGTCATGACATGCTGTGAATGGTTGTCCTTAAGGCCATCAGAAGAAAGGAAGGTGTGTTCCTACACATCTTGGGTGATGGAGCTTCCTGCTCTCAAACCAGAGGCAAACATCAGGTCAGCTCCCAGCTCTTACAAGGCACGAGAAAAAAGCAGGTCTCTGCTTTGGAGAACTGAGTGGTGAAACTGAGCATTTCCAGTCGAGACAAGGAGTGTGCTGTGCTTAGGTCCAGGGAGGGCGGCCTTCTTACTGCTCTCAGGAGAGCAAGCAGTAAGTGCTGCACAGCTGGCCGCTCCAGCAGTTGCTGTTAGCAGGACTGTGCCCTTTTACAAAGTGTGACTTTGCCTGCCATGGGTGCGGCTCACTATGGGAAGGTGGGAAAGCCTTGTGCTTTCATGGGAGAACCAGTTTCTATGCCAGAGGAGCAACGAGGCTTCTAGAAGCAGCTTTCGGGGGTATACGGAGAGCTGACTGCACAACGATACTGGTGACAGCCAGTGCGACTCATGTGACTCCAGCGACCCAGGCACACGGCCCTGGCCTCATGCTACTCCGTGAGATAATCGCTTGTTAGCTTTCTCTTTTATCGAGATGAGGAAATTAAAGCAAAGGGCACCTATCTGGTGAGAGGCAGCGCTGAGCTGAGTCCAGGGAGCCGGCCACTCAAGTTCCCAGAGAACCTGTAACTAGAAGTGCAATTGTGAAACTCTTGGGGGAGTGGGGAGGAACCACAACTGTTTCATCCGTTGCCACCTTGTGTCATCGGGCTCACTCTCCTCTCCTTAGCAAGGTCATTGCTCGGTGGCCAGCAAGCTGGTCTCCACTCGTCGTTGTAACTTAGTTTGCTAGCTAGTGTGGTAGCACGCATCTTTAACTCAACACTCGGAAGATGGAGGCAGCAGGGGGATCAGGAGTTTAGCCTAGGCTCCATAATGAGTTTGAGGTTCTGTAGACAAGAGTGTTTCCTAACCCCATGTCTCTCTTTGTTTCCAGGGAACATTATAAAGAACGAAGCCTTGTTCAGAGCAGGGATCCATCCTCTCTCTCTCGGTTCGCTCCTGAGTTCTTCCTCTCTAGAGGCCCTCGTGAATCATGTGGTGGAGTTCAGTTCAGATTGGCTGCGGGACAAACTCCAAGGCAAGGAACAGCACACACAGATCTACAAGAAGGAGCAGTGTCCTTCTGGTCACCAGGTTATGAAGGAGAGCTTTGGGCCCCCTGGTAGACTCCAGAGGCTTACCTGGTGGTGCCCTCAGTGCCAGCCCCGGCTGCCATCTGAGGAGCCGTAGAATCTGCTGTTGTCATAAAACACTTGGCCATCTTCATGGAACTTGTAGCCTTGAAGATCTAGAAACCATGTGTCCTGAGAGGTGTAGGCAGGACTCGTGTGACAGGCTGGGGATGGGGTCTGGAGGGTCAGTATCGTTGATGCTCATCTCATTGGATTATGCATCAGCCACAACTTTCAGGGGGGATAGATGCTTTCCTTTTCTGGTTAATTCTATATAATCCCACCATGCTGTCAAAATCCTGACAGAGGGTTGGGAAAATGCCTGGAGCAGCAGTGATCTGAAAAAGAATGACTGGGGAACAGCTGGGGACTGGGAACAGCTGGGGGTGGGGGGGCACTGGTGGGGACTGCTAGGGGATGCTATGCTCCCAGGCCGCCTTGCTAATGTTACGTTGTGCTTTAGGAACTGGTTGATTTTGAGTCCCTCCATTTTCTTTCTTTCTCCTGGATGGGTCAGGGATGAGGGCACAGCTGCGGGCAGGTACTGCTGGTCAGCCTGCCTGGTGCCTTCCCAGTGACTGGAGACCCAGGGTGGATAGGGAGGTGTGCCCAGGGACTGTGAGAAAAGCCACTGGTTTAAGATGGGCATTTGTGACAATTCAGGTGCCCAGGGGTATAGAGAAACAATCCATCAGGTTGTTAGCAGCAAATTCGTGGAACTGGGGTAGCAATTGAAAATAAAACGGTGTGATGTTTTCTATGTTGTCTTCATTAGGCAGAAATGGTTTTTGTTGTTGGTTTTGTTTTTCTTTGTTTTGTGGTGCTGAGATGAAACCTGGGGCTTCACTTGTGTCAAGCTATGGCTGTACCACTGAGCTATGTCCAGTTCTCACCCTTCGTGAAGGGGGCGGCCCAGGCATGCAGGGTTGGCTTGATGAATCCCCTTAAGAGTAGGAGGGGAGGGAATTTCATATCTGCCCTTTGCTATGGAGAACTAGATGGACCTTGGCTTCTGTTGACCTCTGGAGGGTGTGTGTGTGCGTGTGTGTGTGTGTGTGTGTGTGTGTGTGTGTGTAGTATGTGGACATGAATGCAGTGTCCTGGGAAGCCAGAAGGCAGTGTTGGAATCTCCTGGAGCTGGATTTGCAGGCAGCTGTGACCTGCTCTGTGTTGGTGCTGGGAATCGTACTTGAGTCCTCTGGAAGAACGAGTGCTCCTAGTCATGAAGCTGCATCTCCAGTGCCCAGCACACCCTGTATGCTTACCCACGCCAGGCACCCGCCACTTAGGCCTTGTTCAGATCCTTCAGGATGAGCCATGGAGATGGATGGTTCGTCATTTAAAAATGCTTTATTTTCTATTTTTCAAGATTTTATGTTTAATGCGTGTCTTGTGTGGGGTTATCTGCACAATATTGCAGGTACCTGAGGAGGTAAGATTCCCTGAAGCTAGAGCTACGGGAGTTATGAGTCACCTGAGTGGGTGCTGGGAACTAAACTTGGGTTCTCTAGAACAGTGTGTACTCTTGATCAGTGAGCCATTTCCTCAGTCCTGAGCACTTACTCTTTACTGCCCTTACTTTATGGGTGAGTCAACAAAGTCTGGGGAGGTGATGGAACTTAAGACCACACAGTTAAGCTGAGGTGGTGCTTTAATCCCAGCTACTCAGGAGGCTGAGGCAGTAGCATCCAGTGTGTAGGCCAACCTGGTTTTGCAGAGACTCTGCCTCAGAGAGAGAACAAACGATAAACAAGATCCAAAGCCACTGTCACACACCTTAGCAAAATACCAGCTCTGCCATCTGTGCCAGAGATGTCCTAGCTGTGTCCCCAGGATGACTGAGTAGGAGACAGTCACAAGGGTGGTAACAGAGGCCTCTGACATCAGGCTTTGGGGGACGTGGAACACTGACCATGTGCAGATCAGTGACAGGAACCTTCAGGATTGCACCCCAGCAAAGAAACCCGGCAGGAACTGGTGCAGGATGCCTGGTGTTGTGCCACCAAGAGCTTCTGCAAAGCTCATCCCACACCTTCCTGTGGAGCATCTCATCATAGCCCAGCAATGTACACATTCACGACTGTGTGCATATCAAGCATGCCTTTGACATCCTCCCCCTCCTCAGGGATGGGTACTCTCTGCGGGGCTTGGTTGTCATTATCAACAGTGGCCTCCCAGGGGACTTAGGGTCCACTGGGAGAGTGCCACAGTAGGGTGGCAAGCTGTGGGTGTGGCCCCACTACATCCTCTGATTGCTGCTGGATGTGGGCGCCTGTGAGGCTGCCCCCTAGAACAGTAAGGCCACAGGCAGGTAAGCTCCTAAGTGTTATCAAGGGCTCTTCTAATTCTTGGATGACCTGAAGTGTAGGGCCAAGTCTAACTGACTTCCCAGCTGTTTCTAATAAACTGATGTTTTAAATGGAAATTTAAAAAATAAAATCAAAGACTGAGTGGGTAATTTCTCACCTCTCATGAATCTACAAGACGAAAGTCTTAAGATCAAGGCAGATTCAGTTATCTGATGAGATTCGCTCTTCTGGTTTACAGATGGCACGTTCTAGAACACTGACCTCACTATGTGTTGGGGGAGGGCTCTTCTGATATTTTTTTCCTTGCAGAAAAGACACCAATACCATGGGAATCATCTTAAAATCTACTGTATGACCTTGCTTCTATACTATTCCTCCCAAACTTCCATCTCTAAAGGTTCCCCCTTTTAGACTAAGGCTTCAGCATGGGAGTTTTGGAGGGACATGAGCATTCAGAACCAAATAGGTACATACTTTAGAGTGTTTTTTATTAACATGTTCACCATACATAATAATGGGCTTCATCATGACATTTTAATACATGTATATAAAGTATTTTGATCATATTCCCCCCATACCATTTTCTCTTGTCCTCTCCCATGATCTTCCTCGTTGAAATTGTCATTTTTCTTCTTGATCACTCAATAGGTTTATTTAGGGATACTAACAGAAGCATGGGTGACTTTCTAGTGGTCATACCACTAAAGAAAATCTGCCCCTCATTAGGTCACACAAAGGCACCACCAGACCTACTGACCTGAATTCTATTCCCAGGACTCATATGGAGGAAGAAAGACCTCCATATCTGAGAATGTGTATGATGCCACACATCAACATATAATAAAAAGATGTAAGTATAAATGGGTCTATTTGAAAGAATAAGAGGGGGGCTGGGGAGATGGCTCAAAGGTTGGGAGTACTCACTGATCTTCCAGAGGACCCAGGTTCAAATACCAGCATCCACATGACAGCTCACAACTGTCTGTAACTCCAGGGTCTAACACCCTCACACAAAATATACATGCAGGCAAAACACTGATACAAATAATATATCATAAAAAAGAGAGAATAAAAGGATTGACAAGTGTGGGAGTTGTATGAGGGTTAAAGGGGAATATGATCAAAATACATTGTGTGAAGAGTTCATCATAAAACTCGTGTGTCATTTAGGTTAATAACTTTAAAAGTTATTCCACTAGTAACCATTAACCACCTAGGGAGGGAGCCCTTCCCTGACCCTTGCAACCCTTAACTAGAGGGGTGGTTGGCTGCCCCTCCCACGCCAGATGGGGCCCAATCTTGTGCAGATTTTGCAGGCACCGCATAAATCCTGGTTTATTAACCAGAACATGAGAGGTATGTCCATCAAGAGCCCAGTTCTCTTTGTTTTAGTAGCGTTGAAAATACGATCCAAGAATCATATGCGTGGTGTCTCACAGATGAGGGATGGGGACGTCTGAGAAACTGTAGGCTGTCCCACTTGAAGCTTCATGGGGCTCAGGAAAGCCACAGGAAACTCTCCTCAGAGGAAAGCAAGACTCTGTTTACCCTGTTTTCTTTTAAATCACGAAACCTACTTTCTCTTGGAAACCTATATTCCTTAGGACACAGTGTAGAGCCCGAGTTACCGTGATCACAAGCCGCAAATCATATTTCCAGTCCCTGCTCTCCCAGTCTGACGCCGCTTTGCTAGCCCTTCCCTTAGGCGTCTTAAGAGGTAAAAGCTAACTAGGGGAGGAGGCGCGCTGGAGCAAGCGAACCTCTCTTCCCGGCACCTGAGAACACGTGGGTCTCCGCACTCCCGAACGACTACCCACGCGCGGAGCTCGCCGCCCACCTCCGACACGCAGCTCGCAAACAAAGACCCTCTTCTGGGAACCAATCGCGTTCGCTGGCCTCTTTCTAGCCCTCCAATCAGATTCTAGGGTGTGGTCATCGCGCCAGGCACCTCTGGCCTCCTATTGGCCAGCGTCTTACTGGTGCGAGAGGCTCTGACCAATCAACGCCCGTCAGTCCACTGCGCTCGCCCCGGGCTGGCGGCGCGAGCGGCGGGGCCGGTTGAGGAGGGCGGGAGGTGGGCGGGGCGTCCGGCCGCTGGCCCCGCCTCCTAGCCCTGGCCGATTCCGAGTATCTAGACGCCAGTGGGAGACGGAGATCCAGACAGGTGAGCCTCGCGTTCGGCAGGCGCCAAGGATGGAGTTCGTGAAGTGTCTCGGCCACCCGGAGGAGTTTTACAACCTGCTACGATTCCGCATGGGAGGCCAGCGGAAGTTCATACCAAAGATGGACCAGGTAGGCCGAGCATCCTTGTACCCACGCGGGTCTGTGGCCGCTGCACGCACCGGAGATAACGGAGAACGGCCACGAGCGCTCCGGTCTCTTTGGAAGGGGGGTTTCCTGGCCCGGGTCCCACACCCCAGCTGGACCCTATCATCCTCTTGACAGGTCCCGCCCTACCCCCTACCTGTTTTTAAAGGTTTCTGGTTGTTCAAGCCATTACTTTTCCTGCGCACTTTTTTCCCCCCTAAACTTGAGGGTTTATTTTTACTCCAACGGCTGCGCTCCAAGATTGAGATTAGAGAGAACAGACTTGAGAAAATTTAACTCCACACCCACCACTCCTTCCAGTTTTCAGATACATCACCTCCCTCATACGCTCCCTCACCTTCCTGCAAGCCCCTATTTCCTTCCCGGGTGCTTCCTGTTTTCTTGTGTACATAATCTCCAAGTTATCACTAGCTGTTGGCTGCTGGAAGGCCAGAGCTTGGTTTTTGTTTGTATTTCATCGCACTGTACCCTTCGTTACATGTGTGCGTTTGTGGTGATGGTCACTCTTGTAATAAGAGTATGTAATGGTTGCATGAATGCACATGCAGTTGAATTAATGGTTTACATCAGAAGCCTTAAATTTTTCCCATCCGCTGGAAACATCACACTGTATTTTATTTAAAGAGATTCTTCATTGAATCACTTTAATTTTTTTTCATAATGCGGAATCCTCATTAGCTCTGTCAGGTGCCTCTCTGCCCTTCCGATGATGCCTGTTTACGGGACACCTACACTGTGGTAGATAGGTGCTGTTTTGGGTAAGCCACGGATGGCCATATAGCATCGACAGATAGGACCCCCAAAGAAAGAAATGCAAAGAGTACCTATCGGGGGAGAAGGGTGCACAGTTGTCAGGCTCTTAAGGAAGAATGACCAAAAGCAAAGAATCTCTGCTTTATAATGCAAGTCACTTGGTCTTGTGACCGCTCCAGCGACAGGTAGTTCACTTTCTCTGGGGAGGCCAGTTTACTGCCTTCTCCAGCCGCTGCTGATTCCATCTCCTCAGGACCCTTCTAAAGTGTCTCCAGAATGTTTTGCAGAAATCTGAGGAAGGCGTTGTGACCTGTGAGGTTCGCTTACCTGCTTTCTCTAGTACTATTCAACTTCAGAGACCCCATAGTCTGGTAGTCAGCTCCCAGGCTGACTTCCAGGTGTAAGATTCTCTGTCGCAGGCTTGTTCTGATTTAAAAGTCTCTGTTTGGTTCTACAGGGTCTCACTGTGCGGCCCTGGCTGCCTCAGAGCTTACTTTTGAGATCCACTTGTCTCTGGTCATGCTCGTCTCTGCCTCCTGAGTGCTGGAATTAAAGGTGCACCACCACCCCACACCTGACAATTCTGGATTTTAAGATACTAGAAAATAGGGTTATTTTCTTCATAAGTGTGTCTTTATGGCTTTCTATAATGTAGCTTGTCAACATGTGTGAAGAAGAAGTAGGGAACAAAGCTGCCTTGGAGAAGCTTCTAGACTTTTAAACCTGGTGCCCTTTCCCGAGTGTGGCCGGATAGTGAGGGTCATAGGGAAATTGACAGGACGGGGAAAATCAGTTCTTGTTAGGATGTGAGTTTAATCTTTTCAGGGTTACTGAAAGGAAGTAAGAGCTTTCAAATGCTCTGTGGCTTTTGTGAGCCAATATTCATTTGGCTCAGTATTAGGAAGAGTTCTCTGAGCACTGATGTGATACCATCAGTACGCGCTGCCACACCTGACTTCACACATGCAGGCGACAAATCATCTTAAGTGCAGATACCTTAGATTGTTGTAAAAAGTTACCTGTCAGCTGTGTGCGTGAGAGGCCCAGGTGAAGCGTGAAAGGATTGCCTGTTTGGACGTGGGCATTGTACCAAGATTACATATTCGCATTGCACGTTTACAAATCTTCAGAAATCCCAATGCTTCCAGGCTGGATGTTGTTGCTCATTTGAGCTCTTAGAGGGGGAAGCCGCCTCTGTTTGTCAGCTTCTTGAAGGGATGGGGAGCCTAAGCTTACAGTTCAGGTCCCCTGGCGGCACTGGTGATGGTAGTTTCCCCACCAGGGAGGCGTGTTCACTGCCTTCCCTCCTTCTGGGAATTTCAGGTTTTAGAAACTCTTGGACTCAACTTCAACCCTTTGTTTTGCTGCTTTTAGAGCCAGTTTTGGAATACAGACTCTGAGGTATTAAAACTCTCATATTCTCTTAAGAATACAGATTCACAGCTGGGCGTGGCGGCACACACGCCTTTGAAGCCTACCATAAGAGAAGGAGATGAAGGTGGATTTCTAGGAGTTTATGGTCAGGCTGCTCTACAGACTGAGTTCCGAGGCTAGTTGTGAACACTTACTGAGACCTTGTTTCGAACAACAGACCAAGAAAGTATTATTGCCACAAAGCTGTGTCCTTTAGTTATTTGTAGTATGACACTTTCCGGGCCATGTCCCTGCTCCTCCTTTTCCTTTAAAGTTCAGTTTTCATGGTTATGTGGTAATTGGGCAGTTCTCATTTGGCTACTTCAGAACCTATAACGCACTGGGCGTTTTATTTTTTGAGACAGGGTAAGCTCAGGCTGGCTTTGAACTCTGAACCTCCTGAGTGCTGGGATTGCAGGTGTGAGCTTCCAGGCACAATTAAAAATGCATTTTCATTACAAGATATTTCATGAAGGAAAATACCAAAAGTACTATAACAAACCACTGTGCCTGAGGTTAAGTATATATTCTTTTGGTCACACTTAATTTTGTTCTCCTCATATATCTTTACTAAGCGATTAAGTATTCATTAACAACCAAAGCAGCCAACTGTCCAGATCTAGCTCAGAGCCAAACACACTTGTTGCTGGCATGCAGTGGCCAGTACTTGGAGACAAGGCTCTTCTGCGCCATACCTTGACCTGTTTGCCCCTTGCCAGTGTCCACCTGCTTTTTCAGGCAATCTCCTCAGGCTTAGCGCTGTGGACATCCCAGATCTGTAAGGACACCTGCCTGGGGCTTTCTCTCCAACGTTGCACCTTGCTGAAAGGCTTTTGAAACAGAAGTGTGTACCTTTCAGTTAGTGCCATGACAGTTAGCTAATGTTTATTAGCTCTTGGTCTGTGCCAAACACTTTTACATAACCTCCCGTCTGTCACCCTTTGAGGATCTACTGGTTTTGTGTTTTCTAGAAGGGACTCAGGGAAGTTAGTAAGTTATCTAAGGTCCTGTAGTTATGGAGTGGAAGCTGGGTTTTGACTCAGTCTGAGTAGAGATTGTTTACTCTTTTAAAAAAGATTTAGTTAATGTTGTAATTGTGTGTGTGTGTGTGTCAGTGTCTATGTGGGTTTGTGGAGGTGAGTACAGTACCTCTGAAGTCAGCAGAGGGCATCAGATCCTGCCCTGGAGCTAGAGTTAGGGGTGGTTGTGAGCTGTCTCATATCAGTTCTGGGAACTGAACTCCAGTCCTCTGCAAGAGCAGTTCTTGCTCTTAACCACTGAGTCGTCTCTCCAACCCCTCCAGAGCGCTCTCTCCCAATACAAGTTGTTCTCTTATCTCCACATAAGCGCTGTGGCTTTCAGTATCCTCCACAAAAATAAATGAACAAATAGTAATAATGTTTTTCTTTTCTCTCTCTTTTTTTTTTTGATGGGCATGGTGGCACATGCTTTTAATCCCAGTGCTTGGGAGACAGAGGCAGGAGATTTCTGTGTGTTCTAGGCCACCCTAGGGTTAGTTTGTGAGTCCCAGGGCAGATGATGTTGTCTTATAGCTATCTATTATCTAAGTATATTACTTAGATTTTTTAAATTAATTTTTAATCTTTTTCTAAGATTTAGTGTACACTGGGGTTTGGCCTGTATGTGTGTCTGTGTAAATGTGTAACTAGAGTTACAGGTAGTTTCAAGCCGCCCTGTGGGTGCTGGGAACTGAACCCAGGTTCTTTGGACGAGCAGGACGTGCTCTTCACCACTGAGCCATCTCTCCAGCCCCTAAATTAGATTTTTTAAGACCGCATTTCCGTGTGTGTGTTTACTCGTACACATACGCCACTGCACACATGTGGCAGCCATGGGACAACTTTGTGGCGTTTATTCTCGCCACTCTCTGCCTTTACACGGGTAGCAGGAGTTGAACTCAGGTCACCAGTCCTGTTCAGCAAGCATCCTAATCCTCTGAGGCATCTTACCAGCTTCTCATTTAGCGTTTACTGAGGACAAATCATCCCAAACCTTAGGGCTGGGGTTGGGGAAACGTGTGCTGCTTCCTGATGCCAGGGAACTAGTAAGAGGAGGCGATGTCAAATCATGCTGTGCGTGTGTTTGTCCTAAGTTTAGGGAATCAAACGTGATGGTTTAAAGTAACAACTGCTACTTAGTTCCCAGTTGTCTGGGACAGCTGGGTCCATTTCTCCATGGCATGCTCAGCTGACAGGCAAGCTTGTGGCTGGATGAAAGGGTGGTTAACAGGTTACAGCCAGTTTAGGGGAGACACACATCTCATGGGACTCCATGAACACTGGAAGGGAGCAGACCCCAATACACACACTTCAGAATTCTGCATGTGTCACATCTGTTACTGTGCACTTGGACCCAAATGTCACCTGGGGAGCCAGGAGCGAGGGAGGAAAGAAAGACTCCTTCGTGATGAGAAGAGTCATGTTAACAGTTTAGTGCACTTCGTCACTCTTAGTAATCTGAAAGGGACACGTCCTGTTGTTGCTGCCACTTTGCAGATTACAGGTGTAGATTCCAGATGCAGTTTTCCCTCACAGGCCTGTAAGTGTGCCTCGGGGAGGGCCAGCCAGGCCTGGCCGCACAGCACCTCTGCTTCTTTCTGAGAACTGGTCTGTGTAATTAAATTAAAAACAAAAAAACACACACTCTACAAAGACCTGGCTTTTGTCAAACAGGTCCTATTGGGTGATAGAGGTAAGACAAGTCCCCAGAGTTTCAGGCAGAACTAATTACCAAAAGCATAGTTGGAGGAGGTCAGAGTGGCGAGGTCAAGGGATGGCAGATCTTAGGGTTGTGATCTACGGCAGGGGACTGTTTTTCTCTTCCTTTATAAAATGAGACTCTTGGAGACTGGGTGGCCATGGCAAGGGGCGGAGAGTGAGACTTGGTTCGGGCTGTCCCTTTTTCCTGGAGGGTTTTGATGGCCAGTGTGTTTACTGAGCTCTTAGTAAGCCGCTGTGAGACACCCCCCCCCCCCCCCCCCCCCTCCAAGTTGACCCCAAGACCTCGTGCATGCTAACCAGGTGCTACCACTGAGGCTCATGCTGTGGTGCGTGCTCTTCTGAAAGTGGAGGCAAGAGGCTCACGTGAGCCCAGAAGTTTCAGACCACCCTAAATGCCATGGTAATAGCTCGGGCCAATAAATAAATAAATAAATAAATAGCAATAGTTGAATATACCTTTAACTAGGGGAAACAAACAGGAAACCAAATTTCTCTTCATTTAGCATTTCTTTCTTAAGTAACAACAATAAGAAAACACTGAGGGAAATGTACCTTGAACAATATTGAGGACTGATTATTTCTGTAACAAAGAACAAATGTGATTCAGGCCAGGCATAGTGGTGCGTGCTTTTAATCTTTGAATGGGCAGTCAGGGCTACACACTGACACAGTACCCTAAAAAAAAAAAATCAAGTTCAAATAATTTGTCATTAACTGTGCGTATCAGCACATCTAAATGCATTCCCCCATGTGCAAGTTTTGTGACATTACTCAGAGGCCACAAAATAGAAGAAGCCAACCTTTTCTAAGGAGATTTGACTTCTGTCAAGCGTAACTTTTACTATTTAGACATTCATGTTCTCGTTAGTAACTTAATCTCCATGTTTCTTTATCATCAGTAAGATAGCAGTGCACTGAGGTACAGTACCTTAGCAACAGCCTGCTTGTTCCAGGCTGGGAATGAAAGGGGTTCTGTTTCTTTTTTTGTTATTTTCTTATGCCAAGAGGTCTTGGGGTATAGCCCTTCTTCTTCATCCTTCACCTCAGCCTCCCACGTAATAAGTCACAGCTGTGCTCACCATACCTGGGTAACTGAAAGGTTTTTTCTTAAGACTCAACATTATTGACCATATTATGGTTTGTTGTCCAAAACACTAAAAAGTATGACCTCTGCTACCTGTGTGGCATGGATTGTAGCCTGTTACACCTTCCTTGAACATTTAGGAGGGGTTCAGGGTAATGTTTGTGTTGTGTTTGACATGCAGTGGGTGCCTAATAAGTGGCAATTGTTAATCTTGCTGTTAAATCCAGTTCTGAGGTTCATGGGTTTTTAAGATTTAGATTTTCTTGTCCTAAGCAAACCTGTCTTATTAAAAATTAGAGAAGACAGCCAGGCAGTGGTGGCGCACTCCTTTAATCCTAGCACTTGGGAGGCAGAGGCAGGTGGATCTGAGTTCAAGGACAGTCAGGACTACACAGAGAACCCCGCCTGAAAAAGACAAAAGTGGGGGCTATGGCAGAGGGGCAAGTAGGAGTGGTGCTGGTAGCTGTCAGCTGGAGCCTGAGTCTTGGGAGTTCAGCCCTCTGTAGCCATCCGTACCCTTGTCCTAAATGCCCTTGAGTCCTGTCTTCCCTGCATTGGAGAGTTCTGGGTATGTTCTTAGCCTCAAGCATCAGTGAAAAACGTGGGCGACCCCTAAGGACAGTAGCTGTAACATACATACAGGAAGTTCACATATGAAATCTTGCCAACATTCAGAGAGCAGTGTAGTTCTTGGTAGGATTATTCTTAGTCGTTTTGGGGGCTGTTCTTCAGGGTGACATGCTGCAACCAGAAACAAGTGATGTGGAGGGCACAGAGGAAGTGAGTCCTGTGTCTCCTCGGGATGATGGGGTGGGGACCGCTCCCTAAGACTGCTCTCCAGCCGGTGGTGGCGCGCGGCCTTTAATCCCAGCACTCGGGAGGCGGAGGCAGGATCTCTGAGTTCGAGGCCAGCCTGGTCTAGAAGAGCTAGTTCCAGGACAGGAACCAAAAGCTACGGAGAAACCCTGTCTTGAAAATCAAAAAAAAAAAAAAAAAAAAAAAAAAAAAAAAAAAAAAAAAAAAAAAAAAAAAAAAAAAAAAAAAAAGACTGCTCTCCCTCCAAAGGCAGTGCCACTGTCCCCAGCATTTATTGCTTCCCTGTGAGAACAGTCCCTAGACCATTGTCACTGTAGATGATACTCATGGGGCATGAGTCAGAGAGCTGTCAGAGTTGCTCACCCTGGGTGTAGATCACAGCTGTGATTTGAGCAGTGAAGAGATTGAGGCAGGGGGATTGCCATGAATTCCATGCCTGCCTGGGCTACAAGAGTAACATGGTATCCCAAAAGAGAAGTTACTCAGTTTTTTCTTGTGAACCCTTACCTTTCTACCTTCTGAAAGAGTGTATTTTAAAATCCTCCATGAATGTATTGCTTTATTCACTGGAACACTGTGGGTTGTTTTCATGTGCTTGATTGTGAATTTTACTTAAATATGCTGATCAGTAAATATTGGTTTTAACTAGTATATCTTACTGAAAATGACAGCAAAATGAAACTTAGGATTATATATCTTTTTTTTTTTTAAAGAAAGCCTTACTCTTTGGACAAAATGATGTGTATTCATATTAGGAAGTGTAGGAAATACAAATAAAAAAGGACATAGCTCACAGGACCCACCAGGGTCCAAGGTTCCCTGCCATTCCACTGCAACTGTGGATTGCCTACTAGTAGATATGCCGTATCTCAAAAGCGACTCCCCCAGTCGATAATTGTGTTTCCCGTTTCCTGGAATGAGGGGAGAGATTGTGTGCAAGGGGCACGTGGAAATGCTATACCTTCGGCTCAGTTTTCTTGCTCATAAAACGTTCATATAAAACACACACAGCACAAAACCGCAGGTTTGGTTTGGCATTTGTACTAAGACGCCATCCAAACCTCCAGTTCCTTGCAAAGTGTATTTAGCCCTTCCTTGTTTCCCACGCGAAGACCAGCTCACTGCACATCCCTGATACCGCTGCTAAGAGCAGTGATTTGAAGGTTTCTGGCGGTCTTAAGCAGGGCTGGGTCAGCCACGCAGTGCAGCAGTTGTTGAAGCCAGATTCTCTTCAGAAGAAAATAATCGCAGTGGGCGTAAAGAAGCCTCAGAGTAGAAATGGACTCTGTCCCAATTATTAAGGGAAAATTGAGAGGGTAAGGGGTTATTGTTTAGATGAGACAGTGTGGTCATGTGTTTAGGTTGGACAATTTCAACTAAAATTGGGAGTGCAAAGACAGACCCGTTGTTGGGTGTGGTGGTCCATACGCTAATCTCAGCACTCCACTCGGGGGAGGTAGAGGTAGAAGAGGGTACACGATCAAGTCCGAGGCCACCCTGGTTGGTCTACATTCCGATTTCCGAGCCAGCCAGAGCTCCGTAGTAAGACTGACCACAAACACAGAGCACTTCAGTTTACCAAAGGCCAGCCTAGTTGACAAAGGATTCAGAGGAGCCTGCATAAATAGTTTTGTTTTGGAAAAACACAGGGAGAGAGAGCCAGCCTTTCCGAGCTGCGCCAGTCCGTGTCCCCCTCACTCAGACCATTTGCGGTGGCTGGAGAAAGCGCAGCAGAAGGGTGGGCAAGGGGTTCGTGCTGGTGGGGGCGTGGCCAGAAGCGACAAGGGGCGTGGTCCGGACCTGCACGTGTCGGTGAGTGAGGCTTGCTCCCTCTGCTCTGGCCAGTGCTAGCCCTGTCCGATCTCCGCCCTGAGGTGGGCGCCTATGGAGGAAGGGCTCCACGCTGCACTCCCCATGGCAGCCGCTGGCAGCACCAAGGCCATGGCCTTGGTCAAGCGCACTTTGGTGCTCAGCCCGGTTGCTGCGCCCAGGACTCCTGGCTCTCCCCCACGGTGCTGCTCCTGGCCCCCCACCGCCTGGCCTTGCAAGGATTGGTCCTGGGCTCGGAGCCCAACTGCCAGCTGCCTGCCCCAGCCCCACTCCTGCTCCACGTCTGCCACTGCGGTATGTCTTCTCTGCCCACAGGACTCGCTCAGCAGCAGCTTGAAGACGTGCTACAAGTATCTGAATCAGACCAGTCGCAGCTTCGCCGCTGTTATCCAGGCGCTGGATGGGGAAATGCGGTTAGTGGAGAGCCCTAACTCCGGGAGGACCGCTTTTCCAGGGGACTTTGAGTCACTGCAGCCACGTTGGCTCACCGCTTAGAATTATGAGCTCCTTAAAAGAAAAGAATATGGGCTCCTTGTTGTGGCTTAGGCAGGACTAACCCTCCCCCTCCACACACACACACTGCGCCCATGTGTTTACTTGCAAATGCCCTTCTAGACACCTGGCTATCTACCAATGTCTGCCCTCAGGCCAGTCCTTTCAGAGAAGGGGGTGGGGCAGCCATGTTTATTACCTTCTTTTAGGCCTGGCACCCGCACCTGTCAGTGAACAGGCCTGGTGTTTTTTCTTAGCTCGTTTGTCACCTTACATTTTAAGCATAACTGAGTCTTCATAATGTTCACATTGCACACAAGTTTGCAGTGGTTACCACGACAGCATTCATGCTGAAAAGTTTTGCGCCTGCAAAATCCTAGTTCCCTCTGAACATGGGTCTAAACTGTTGGTCCCTGACATGCATTGGTTAATTGTAAAGCATTCTAGGAGTTATGGTATGGCACCCACCTGCTTAGGTTATCACTTTTTACAAAACTAGAGAGTTTATCACTCCCATTAAGACAGGGTAACAAATACAAGATTGATAGTCTGTAACATCACTTCTTAGCTCTGTAGAGTTACTGGGAAGACCACTTAGAAAATGGCCCGGCACAGTTTAAATGACTGTTATTGAAGGAGGGTCTCACTCTGTAGCCCAAGTTGTCCTGAACTCCAGATCCTTCTGCCTCAACCTCCCAAAGCTAAGATTACAGGCATGAAGCACTATTCTGCTTTAAATGTGACTTAAAAATAAATATTTTCAAAAAGAGACTAATGAAATAGTTTAGCAGGTAGGGCACTGCTGCCAACTCCGACAACTTGAGTTGGGTCCCCAGAACCCACGTGGGACAAAGGGAGGACTGATTCCCAGAAGTTGTCCTCTGACCTTGCACATGTGCTGGGGTACATTCATGCTCCAACACACACACACACACACATCAATCCATACACGAAATGAATAAATAAACGCATGCTCCTTGCCCTGTTAATAGCCTTCCCTTTTTCACAGCCACGCAGTGTGTGTGTTTTATCTGGTTCTCCGCGCTCTGGACACGGTGGAAGATGACATGACCATCAGTGTGGAGAAGAAGATCCCGATGCTGCGCAACTTTCACACTTTCCTCTATGAACCAGAGTGGCGCTTCATGGAGAGCAAGGAGAAGGACCGCCAAGTGCTGGAGGACTTCCCCACGGTAGTGGACTCTCTTCTGGGTACATATGTTGCTAATTGGCAGTGCTGTTGTCACTCAGCCCCGGGGCTGAGGGCAGCCGGAGACGTGATGGCCGAGAACTCTGGCAGCTGAGTCCAGCACCAGATGTCTCTGCTTAAGATCCCAGCTTACTAATTGGTAATGAGGTAGAGACCCCTCCCTACATCGGTTTCTGTCTGTGTGTAGAGACGATAACAGCTCCCTGATTCTAGGTCTACAAGAGCTAGTGCCAGGACAGGCTCCAAAGCTACAGAGAAACCCTGTCTTGAAAAACTAAAAAAAAAAAAAAAAAAAAAAAAAAAAAAAGATTCTAGTGTTGTTAATTCTCTTTCTACAGGGCGTTGTTAAGATGTCCCGGTCTGTTCATACAGAAAGACTTCTGTACCGTCACACAGTTCAGGCTTCTAAAAGATACCCTCCCCCCCCAAAAAAATTTTAAGTGAATGTCCAGACTGGCTCTCTCGGACCTATTGACTGTAGTGTAGCCTTCAGGGAGGCTGGCTGGCTGGGATTGCTGTTCAGCATGGGTCACATCTGTGGGCAGGGTGTGGGCTGCTATAGCAGCCAGGTGAAATCCTTGGCACTTCCCCTGAGCTGTGACTCAGTATCCCAATCTACATGGGTGGAGCTGCAGAAGTTGGGTGTTTCTTAGGTACAAAGTTCTTAGGTCAGTGCCTGGTGCATACTAAGTGTTGTGTAGGTATTAGCTCTTGAGGTGGGTTATAGTTAAAGCCCCAAGCTTTAGGCACTCGAAACCTCTTGTACATGGACCTCACTTCGTCCTTTTCTAGAATTTGCATGGTTAGCCAAGTCAGTGGTCCCTGATACCCTAAAGAGGGCATCTGTTTACTGCATAGTTGCTAGAGTTTTGGAGAACAGAGAACAGTCCTCATCTGCCGTTTACAATGAAGGAATCTATCTAGTCTGTACATCTGAGTGGGAGGGAGTCAGGTGAACGGAGGGGGAGTCCACCCAGGTTTGAGAAAGACTCCTTTTGGGCAAGGGCTGTTTCCACTTGCTGAGATCATGTTTTCAGGGCCAAAGCCCAAAATCTAGTGTACTGTGTTATGACTCCAAGAAAGACTGGAGAAATGCCTGATCTGTTAGAGCTCTGAGCTAGGGAAGAAACTGGTGCATTGGTGTCTTCGAGGTACCTGATGGTCCATGCATGTTTCCTCTGAAACTCAGCGCTGAGCTCATTCTGAGCCCTGCCAGTGTCGATGACATGCTGTGAGCCCCCTGGTGTGTCTTTTTAGAAACAGACATGGATTTTGCTTTTCTCTTCAGTACTAGATATGGAACCCAGGGCCCTATGGTCTCTAAGTACTCTTATTTATTATTACTGTTCTGTATCCTCAGCCTGCCTTTTTCTCAAAGGCTGACCATGAACCCACTTTGTGTTTTAAGCTAACCTTCCTACCCCAACCTCCTAAGGAATACCAGACTTGCCTCCAAAAATCCATTTTGCTTTGTTTTTGAAGCAGGATTTCAGTATGTTTCCTTGGCTGGCCTGGAGCTGGATGATTTGGAACTCACAGAGCTCTACCTGCCTCTGTTTCCCAGGTGCTGGGATTTTAGGTGTGTGCTATCACATCTGGCCCAAACTACTTTTCATACAGGGACATTACAACCATTAAATACTTTCTGGTTGTGGGATAATTTTCTTACATGGATCATAAAAGTTTAAGGTAACCTCCATGCAGTGGTGGCTCAGCCCTTTAATCCTAGTACTCAGAGACAGAGGTAGGTGGATCTCTGTGAGTTCAAAGCCATCCTGGTCTACAGAGTGAGTTCCAGGACAGCTAGGGCTGTTACACAGAAAAATCATGTCTCAAGGAACCAAAACAGTTAAGTTAGCCTCATCTGCCCAACAGAAAGAATATAAAACTGTGAGAATGTTAAAGTAATTTGGGGGAGATAGGTAATTTTCAGATCTTTGTCAAGTATGTTGGTAAAGCCCAGTGTCTTCCTTGATGCATGTGGCAGTCCAATGGAAGAGAATGTTTGGCTTTGGAGGGCTTCAAAGGTGAGCAGTAAATTGATCTTTTCCTGTTTGCACAAGGAGGTTAGGAAACAGCGAACTGTCCCAGCTAGAGAAAAAGGGAGCTAAAATATAGGCCAGAAAAGAAGCCACTTGTTATTGTTAGCCATTTATATCCTGATAGAGGTGAAGACAGGGTTTCTCTGCAGCTTTGGAGCCTGTCCTGGAACTAGCTCTTGTAGATCAGGTTTTGGCCTTAAACTCACAGAGATCCTCCTGCCTCTGCCTCCCAAGTGCAACAAGTATGCTTATCAAGGCCAGGTAGATAGAATGTACTTTCAAGGGCAGTTTATTAGTTCCATTTGTAAATTTAAATGGTTTTGCCACATATGATGTGTGGACCTCACACGCTCTTGTTCTGCAAATAAGCCAAGTGGACTCTCTTTCCTGGAGGCACAGTGTGTGAGCATGCTGTCTTGTGTTTGTCTGCTTCAGCCTTGAGGGTTTTTTGGTTTTGTTTTTTTTCGAGACCAGGTTTCTCTGTGGTGCTCTGGCTGTCCTGGAATTCACTCTGTAGACCAGGCTGACCTAAGACTCAGAGAGATCCGCCTGCCTCTGTCTTCCCAGTGCTATGACCTAAAGCGTGCGATTGGGTTTGCCGCAGCCTTTGTAATGTCCTCCCATCCCTGGCTTTTACTTACACCATCTGCAGTGTGTCTGTACTTTCTACATTTTTGCATACGAGGGAGCTGAGGTGCAGAGAAATTCAAGTCCCTTGCCTAAACGGGGAATCAGGGTTGGAACCCAGGGTGCCTGGCCCCAGCAACATGGTGCTGATCTGTGCATCTTTTTTGCCTTTTTATAGCTGGGTGAGGTGCGGCAGTGGAGGCAGGAGGGATTTGGAGCTCAAGGCTAGCCTCAGCTAGATAGGGAGTTTGAGGCCAGGATTTATGTAAACTTGTCTGAAAAACAACAAAAAAGCTCAAAGGACAAGAAGAGGTTAAAACATCCAGATACGTCAGCACACATCAGTGAGTGCAGAGAAGCGAAGGTAGGAGGACCAGGAGTTTAAATCAGTTCTGAATATCATAATAAGAACCTGCCTCAGAAGGAGGGTGGGGGGCTTAGAACAACAAATCAGGCAGTATTTTAATCATAATCTGTCCAAGGGGAAGAGTTTGCCTTTGAAAGTTAATGAAAGTGCCTTGAGCCTCTTGCCCTGTTTGGGATTTGGCCTTTATTGTCTCAGGAGACTTATCACCATAATGTGCCTTCATGTCCTTGGAATGGCCAGCAAGTGCAGCAAGTGTTATAAGGACCTGGGAGTGTGCCGTGGTTGTGGCTTGGTCCCCCAAGGGCTTGTGTTAAGTAGCAGAGCCTGAAGAATACAGATCTTCCCTCCGGGTTCCAGGAAGACATAATTCCTTGTTTTACTGGAATTTTTATTTTCATTTGCTTGACTTAAGGACACTAGCTTCAAGAAGGAAGTACTTGGGGACCCTGACTGATGAAGGGAAGTGGCTTGTCTGATCTGGCCTGTGAGCTCTGCGGGGCTGTGCACTTCTGCTTGTACCATGAAATGTGTCATCTTGTGTTTTGTTTTGTTTGCTCTTCATTTCAGATCTCCCTGGAGTTTAGAAATTTGGCGGAGAAATACCAAACAGTGATTGCTGACATCTGCCAAAAAATGGGATGTGGGATGGCAGAATTTGTAGACAAGCATGTGACCTCCAAACAGGACTGGGACAAGGTCAGTGTCTCTGTGAACCGGATCTACATCTGCTAAGTTAGACAGCCAGCAGTCACCGTGGTGAAACTCAGAGCAAGGACAGCATAGCCTCCAGATCTGGATTTTCTGGTTTAACCAACGTCTGTTGAAATTGACTGTGTCCTTACACCCACCTAGCTTAACGTTGTCAGTGGTAGTCCGTGCCCTAGAGGGCTCACTACTGCCAAAGTGAGTTGTAAGAGTATCCTGAGCTGCAGTGAAATATCAGGTACATGGCCAAATCATTTCCTGTATTACAGAAGTGATGGTGCTTTTCAGATTTTAAGAACAATGCTTGTTGTTACTGGTATTTTCTTTTCTGTTACAGAATGCTGTGTGTGTGCACGCGTTAGTGTGTGAGTCATCAGATGGGCAAAATATTTCTCTTTCTACTTTTAGAGAAGTTCAGTGATAAAGAATAATTAGGGGTCTCCAAGTTTTTCATTCCTTCTTAAATGTCTGTGGAGTTAAGCCATATCTAGAGAGGACCTTCTTGTGGTTCTCACTGTAACGTGTCCAGAGTGATGGAGAGCGCACGAGAGCAAGAGATGGGAGCCCCGGCCTGAAGCTCATTTGTAACTTGCACTAATCCACTTAGGCTGGAGCTTTCATGGCCTCCATCTCCCACAAGGCATCTCCACCTCAGCACCGTTGCTCAGGAGACTTCCCAGCTTGTGCTTTTAGAGAAACTGAATCCATAGCAACTGCTGACGAGTGGAGAGCTGGGCTATCCCTGTGGGCATGGTGCATCTTCTGAGGAGAGTCAGGAGAGTGGGGATGAAGCAGACACAGTAATAGCTTGTCTGGCCAGAGCTTCCTCCTCACCAGTAGTGTGGAGTACAGGTCAGGCTAGGAGTTGTAGGCTACGATGATTGCTCATCTGGACAAAGGGAGACTTGACAGTGTGTGTGGCCTGCTCACTTATTTGTTGACCTCTCAAATACCTAAAGAGTTTATGTGATTTCTATTTCCTGCAGAGCTTGGGTTCAGATCACAAAATAGACTGACATGCTCATTGAGGTCTTGTGGATGGTCGTGGATTGAATGCTTGCAGAGTGCTCACTTGGTGTCAGGAACATGATGTAGTTACATTTTGATTGTATTCTTTTCATGTGCTTGTGTTTTAATCAGAAGGACAGCTCAGACATTCTGCTCTAGCCTCCCTATTTTGTAGCTAAGATGCCTGGCAAGACTTTCCTATGTCATTATTAAAACACTTTACACAATAATCTTTTGCAGTATTGTCACTACGTTGCTGGGCTGGTAGGAATTGGCCTTTCTCGTCTGTTCTCGGCCTCAGAGTTTGAAGACCCCTTAGTTGGTGAAGACACAGAATGTGCCAACTCAATGGGTCTGTTCCTGCAGAAAACAAATATCATTCGTGATTACCTGGAAGACCAACAAGAAGGAAGAGAGTTTTGGCCTCGAGAGGTAACTGACATGGGGTACTTGGGGGAAAACAATTTTAGACTCTGAAAAATGAGTAATTTAACCCAGTGGTCGCAAGTGACTAAATCAAAGTACCCTAGACACCACCAGAAGGTACAGATGCATTAGTCATTTGCCTTGGCTAGACCCGCTGTGTCTGGGATTCAGGCTCTGCACGGCTGGGCAGACTTCCTCCAAGGCACAGATAAATTCCAGGCAAACCAACTTAAGCTCTGAGAGCTGGGGCTTTTCCCTGAATGTATTCCTGTAGCCACAGCCCGAGTCCTCTGACTGCAGACCTTCATTAGGAGTGCCAGCACAGGGGGACGGACTGGATCAGGGCAGTCTCTGACAGTGAGGGGCGAAGGTGCCGCACATGTGGCTCATGACATCGTGCGTGCTAAGGATGTACAAGGATGTGGGTAGAAGAAAGTACAAGACCTGATTTAATTAACTACCAACACTGAACAGAAGCTTGAAAACTGAGTGACTATTGAGATGCCGTCTGGATTTTCATGTGTTCACCTAAAGCCAAGTGCTTTTGGAATAAAGATAAAAAGGTAAAAGGATAAAGGTAAAAGTCACAAAGTGAGGAAAATGCATTTGCAATGCATAAAACAGATGTAAAATTCATATTTAATATAAAAGGAACTGTTTTGTTAAAAATCTCAAATTTTAAAGTTTAAGTATTTGCTCAGGCTAGCTTTGAACTCAGGATTTTTCAGCCCAGCCTTGAAAGTGCTAAGATTACAACAAAGAGACAGCCATCTTCCAAAAAAATGAGTACATAGGGTGTTTACACTTCCGGGTGTCTGGGGAGACAGATGTGAGAAAGGCTTCTGCCTGGCTCTCTGCTTTGGTGATGCCTCCGTGGTGGAGAGTGGTAATGGCCTTGTCTGATGATGCCCAGGCATCCATGGCCACCCAGGAAGAGGAGTCTGGCTGTGCTGGCTCACAGTCTCCCAGACACAGCATGAATCATGAGCACATTTCCTCAGCCTACACAGTCTGCAGAGTAAGTAGAAGAGACATCCTTTAATTCGGGCACTTGGGAAGCAGGTGGATCTCTTAAGTTCAAGGCCATCCTGGTCTGCAGAGTAAATTCAGGACAGCCAAAGCTACACAGAAAAGTCCTGTCTTGAAAAATTTTTTTTTAAATTAATTAAAAAAAAAAAAAAGAGTTGGGGCTGGAGAGATGGCTCAGAGGTTAAGAGCATTGCCTGCTCTTCCAAAGGTCCTGAGTTCAATTCCCAGCAACCACATGGTGGCTCACAGCCATCTGTAAAGAGGTCTGGCGCCCTCTTCTGGCCTGCAGGCATATACACAGACAATATTGTATACATAATAAATAAAATAAAAAAAAAGAGTTGTATATAAATGAGACAGACATTCAGTTCACAGTTAGCCAGCGTTAGTCAGCTCAAACAGCCGTTTTTCATTAGGTGAGACCATAGGGCTCTGTGCTGCTGGTGAGGCTGTTGACAGTAAAGGTGAAAGTTCTCAATGCACCTGCTCACAGCAGAGGAAGGAGAAGAAGAGCCACACTACTGTGGAGTCATCTCTAGGTCATGGCCCAGTGAGAGCCCCCAGTGTAGGACATCTGCTACTGTTTAAATGGCGGGGTTCCTGCAGTGTTTCCGGTACCCATGGTGGGGGGCTGGGGAATAGCTCAGTGATCCAGTGCTCTCACACAGGTGTGAGGCTGTTGTTTTTGACCCCTGGCACCAACTGTGTGTGGCGGGGTGTGGAGGGGGGATAAGAAAAGGAAGGAAAGAAGTAATCCCATTGTGAAATCATTTTAGTAGCAGAACTGGGTATGGTGAACCTTCTTGTGATCCCAAACCCCCCTCAAGGTTGAGGCTAGAAAATTTTGAATTCGCGGCTAGCCTGAGTAAACACTCAAAAAATGAATTGGTTTCAAATACTGAAATTGGGCAAAGGACTGGGGCTATATCAGAGGTGGAGTGCTTGTCTGGTACATGGAAAGCTGGTTTGATACCTAGCACTACAAAACAAATAAAAACCCCTGAAATTCTTACATAAACCTGGTATCATAAAATTGCTAGTTGCCTGTGCTCCTGCCATTGATCTCATCTTTGACTTAGAATAAGAATATGCACTTCGTGCTAGTTTTCAGGCACGGACCTCCTAAAACCCCTGGGATCTTTTATGTTACATCTTTTTTGAGCAAGGGCTCGCCATGTCACCCAGGCTGATCTAAACTTCATGCTCATCCTGCCTCAACCTCCTAGTGCCAAGGCTGAGATCTTCTGATGCCCAGGGGTGTTTTGCAAACAGGTGTCTGGTGGCTGTGGGCTCCTTACAGTCTGAGTAGAGATAGCATTGACTTCCACTGGCCTTTGATTATACCGTCTTTATGTTGAAGCCTCTGTCAAAACCCCGAAAGGCCAGGGATTCAGCCTTCATAGCTGACTAAGTAGAAGTGTCTGAAGGGTGGCACACGAGAGAGGGCAGGGAGGCTCTGCACCCTTCTCCCACAGCTCATTCTGCATCTTTCACCTGTCGTCTGCATCCTTTATGATGAGCACTGAACAGGTGCCAGCTTGCTTCTTGGAGTAGACATTGGAGCTGGGAGCATACTTAGAAGCCTGAGCTCCTCAACCTGTTGGATCTGATGGTGTCTCCAACAACAGGGTTTCCAGAAGTCCATACGAACTATGGTTTTCTCAGGAAGCACAACAAAAGACAAAGGCAGATGACACAGATCACCAGTGGAGTATTTTTGCCAGACCCATCATTTACAAGAAAAGCAGGATGAGTAAACACTATGAGATTGGGCAGAGAAAAAGAAAAGTCAGGGTATCTTCCAGGACACGCCACACTCTTTTCTTCAAATCAATGGCTAGGGAGACCTCCTCAGTGATAGCCAGCATGTACTGGATGTGGAGCCTGGTTAGATTTGAGCAAATTGTGTGAGGGGGAAGGTAAATTGGAAGACTTTTATATTAAGTATTAATCGTTTGTGTTTAGATGTGACCTGATACTTCATTTATACAAGAAAGGGTCCAGGCAGGGAATGTAGCGCAGTGGTAGAACACTTGCCTTCATGCATGAGGCTATAGACGGAAGTTTTTGTCCTGCCTGGTACTGCAGCTCATCAGTTCCAAAGAAAAACACAGAGGCTTATTTAATTATAAACTGGCCTATTAGTTCAGGCTTATTATTAACTAGCTCTTATAACTTAAATTAACCCATAATTCTTGTCTATGCTTACCCATGTGGCTTGGTACCTTTTCTCAGTAAGGCATTCTCATCTTCCTCTGTATCTGGCTGGTGACTGTGACTGCCATTGCTCTTCCCAGAATTATTCTAGTCTGGTCACCCCTCTTATACTTTCTGCCTGGCTACTAGCCTATCAGTGTTTTATTAAACTAATATGAGTGACAAATCTTTACAGTGTACAAGAGCATTATCCCACAGCATGAGGCCCTAAGTTCAACTTCCGTTTGGAAATCAGACTGTATGGATAAAAAAATAAATCCAGCCCTACTTTAAAATAATCTATGAGTAGGGTGTAGATTGAACAGGTTTGTTATGTGTCTATAATTGTTGAAGCAGGTGGATACATGCATTTATACTGCAAGTTTCCCCCACCCCCAGGTTCTGCAAAACAACCTAGTACCTTCTGTCTAGGTAGATGTGGGTGCATGTTAAGATGGCGCTGAAGCAGAGGCTCAACAGTTAGGAGTACCTGCTGCTCTCTCACAGGACCTGAGTCTGGTTCCTAGGACCTACACACATGTGGCATATACACACATAGACACATATATTACATATATTATATATAATACTTATATTTTATGTGTGAGTGTAGAGTGAGATTTTTAATAGTCATGCTTAGTGATTTTAAATTTAAAAAATTCTTGAAACTAGGCCAGGTAGGGTAACTACAAACTTAACATCTTGGCATTCCAGAGATTGGGGACTAGAGAAAGGGATTTTGAGGTTACTTACTGAGATTGTGCTTCCAAAGAAACGATAACAAAAAAATAAAACCACTAAACTCACACTTTGGAAGTGAGGGGTCAGAGAGTACTACTCTAAGTTCAAGTTACTACAGTCTGGGAGGCAGTGGCACTGTGATGCACACCTGCCTACTTCCCTCCACGTTCTGGCTCGACAACATTCTTAGCAGAATTGGCCGTCTTGGGGTTTGAACAGTTTGCTTGTGATGATGGAGTTGATTTGTGTGCACTGGGGGTGTTCAGCAATGGACTCACATCCTTCCGGCTAGCAGGAAGCCTCTGTAGGCTGAGGCCATTATGACATTGGTTGGTGCATGCTACATTAATTATTTACAAGGGCACCTTCCCATATGCCACTCTGCCTCTTGTCATTGGACCTGACTAGTTGCCATAAGTGGCTGTTCCCTGAAGCCTAAGATAGATGGATCTTGGTGAGCAGTGAAGTGATGTCACTGTAAGTAGCACAGCTGTCATATGGTGCTGAGCGTGGAACCCAGGCCCCACTCATCGCATGCTACATGGTCTACACTGAGCCCCTCCAACCCCCGAAGAAACCGTATAATACATGTAAGTTTTCCACCTGTGCACCTCTTGACTGGTTCTGTACTTTCTTGGCTGCTAGGTGTGGGGCAGATACGTTAAGAAGCTGGGAGACTTTGCTAAGCCAGAAAACATAGATGTGGCCGTGCAGTGCTTAAATGAACTCATAACCAACACCCTGCACCATATCCCCGACGTCATCACCTACCTGTCAAGGCTCCGGAACCAAAGTGTGTTTAACTTCTGTGCTATTCCACAGGTATGGAATGTCGTGCTTGGGCTGGGTGGAACAGTTTCTGCCTCGCTCTGCCGTGTTCAGGGCCATGGTTTATTAGGAAAGTGGCTCTGGTGTGTTTTCCTTTGCTCAGAAATAGCTAGTGAGCTACAGCATGGTCCTTGTATTACTTTCAGGAGCAAAATCAACTTTTTTTTTTCTCCAGAACCTTCCTTCTGGATTTACCCTTTTCCCATTATCCATTCTAAACTAGCTAGATCATTATGCTAATAAAGTGTGGCCTCAGCCTAGATGGCCACCAGCATGCTGGTTAAAACCAATAAGGCTGGTACCATGAGGCATCTTGGTAGGTCATGGCTTCTGCACTAGGCATCTCACATTGCAAATATACATGAAATGAATAAATATAATAACTTCTTCACTAAATACCTAAAGATTTTTATCCTTTTCTGTACTCGATAGTAATGTAGACCTAGCCTTGCTTTAAATTAAATGTGTTGATGTTTTGCTTGCACATATGTATGTGTGAAGGTGCCAGATCCCCTGCAGTTACAGACAGTTGTGAGATGCCATGTGGGTGCTGGGAATTGAACCCGGGGCCTGGAAGAGCACCTAGTGCTTTTAACTGCTGAGCCATCTCTCTAGCCCTGCCTCTATATTCTCACACTTACTAATTTCCTTTACGAGTTACTTCTGTAACTACCTCCCTCAGAAGCTTGGTTTTAGTTGTACTGACAGCCCTGAGTGGTGCTCAGCTAAACCTGGATACCTAGCTGAGGTTTCCATCCGGGTAATAATCATTCAGTTTTAAGCACAGGTACCCCTTCCCTTGTTTTCATCTCACACAATTTTTAATGTGTAATGAATATGTTCATAATAGGATAAACTAGAAAATGTTTCCTAGATACTATTTTGAAATATATTTCTGTTATAATAACCTACCACTTTCATGTGGAAAAGTTGGATTTACTTGTGTTTGTAAATAAATTGGAATTTTTTTTTACTAAATGGCAGAATAATTTAGCCCTGTTGTTGAGAAAGGAGTGGAGATGGAAAGGTAGACCCTGACTGGCCTATCCCGGGTGGTACTGCTTGGCTGGTACACATTGGCTCTTTAATTACACTTGGTATTCCACAAAAGGACTTGGCTCTCAGGAGTGCGTGCAGCGCTGCGTGTTACATCTTCATGAACTGAGATTCCTCCTGTTACCTTAGGTAATGGCCATCGCTACACTGGCTGCCTGTTACAACAATCAGCAGGTTTTCAAAGGGGTAGTGAAGATTCGGAAGGGGCAAGCAGTTACCCTTATGATGGATGCTACCAACATGCCAGCCGTCAAAGCTATCATACAACAGTATATAGAAGAGGTGGGTTTTCGGTTAATATCCTGGGTAATTTGTAGCTGTTTTTATGCATGAAGTCATGTCACTGTTTAACCAGACCACGTTTGGATAGTAGTTAGTCCTCACTACTTAGTGTTATAGCCTAAAGAGAGTGATTGGTATCTCTTATTAGAAAATACATACACTGAAGGGAAGGGGGAGGCAGGGAGGGGAACAGAGAAAAATGTAGAGCTCAGTAAAAAAAGAAGAAGAAAATACACACAGAGAGAGCCCTGTTGTAGGACTCATGGTGACATAAAAGAAGCAAGGCCATAGACAGAGCCCCCAGGAAGAATCACGTCTCCTAAAGAGATGATGTTAGAGACCTAGCTTCTTTGATGGGTGAAGGAAATGAAGTGGAGGCTCTGGAAGCTAAAGCATGGCTGAATGAATCTCGTGTCCTGACACTCAGTGTGTGTGTTCTAGCATATCACAGACCTCAGTTGAAAACTCCAGGAGGGAACATAGACAATGTACGGCTGTTCAGTTGCAGTCAGTTCTTAAGTCCTGGTCTGTTTGTTTCTGCAACTCTCATTTCAAATGCCAAAACCACCTTATAAAGCCAAGCACACCTCCCCCTGCTGGGTGAGCATGCATAACAGGTGTCTGCTTAGGCTGGTCTTGAATTCACTGGAATCCTCCATCTTTGGCTCCCCAAGCGCTGGGACTACAGGCATGATTTGGGGATTACCTAATTTACTGATCACTAATTTTTGAAAACCTTCATGGGCACTAAAGTTCATTTTTTATTTGTGTGCTTCTTGACTGCTAGAATGAGGTACTGCTGGGGGGTTGAGTCTGAGGCCAAAGGTGGCATGTGGCTTTTGTGAATGCCACTGCTGTAACCCAGCCACTGTGTCCCCTCCTTGTCTGACTGCTTGTGCAACTTCAGGGCAGAGTTGAGTAGTTACAACAGAGGAGGCCAGAGAGCTAAAAATAGCTTTGGGTCCTTAAAGAGAACGCATGCCGACCTCTGACCCAGCGTTTCTAGTTTTCTTTAAGTTGCCGCAGCAAAATTCAGAGTAAAGGATATATTAATATTTGATGCAGAAAAATGGAATTACAAAGTTCAGGCAATAAAATCTGAGTTCAATGTCAGCCTTATGGAAGACTTCTCAGTGTTGTTTTTATAATGAAGGCTTGCAGCCTGGAAGTATAACTCAGCAGGTGGTGTTCGCCTACCATGCACAAAGTCCTGGGTTTGATCCCCAGCCCCCATCATATAAACCAGCCATGGTGGAACATGGCTGAAATCCCGATACTGGGGAGGTGGAGGCAGGAGGATCAGGAGTTCAGGGTCATCCTCACCAGCACAGAAGGTTTGAGGCCAGCCTGTGCTACAGAGGCTGTCTCACAATGAGTTAAGACTTCTATGAGGTCTCCAGGTAGGCTCACCTGCTGGTGTCTAGATGCCACCTGGAGCTGATCCTGTTCCTCCTCATGGATCACTTCTGCTGTTGCAGGAAAGGCGGATGTATCCCTTGTGAAGTCTGTCTCCTCAGTTGTACGGAGAATATAGCAGGGAAAGGCTTCCCAGAGGCCACTAATGCCTACAGAGAGATGCAGTGAAGGCCTGTGTCCTCCTGAGAGGTGGGCAGATGGCTCCGCAGTAGCTGGAGAAGCCTAGCTCAGAGCAGCCTGTGAACCTGACAGCCAGGGAAGTCTTTCTGCTATTTTGGGATAGAAGTAATATGTGGGCAAATACCTGGAAACGTCCATCCTCTGCTCTGCCAACTGAAAGCCTTGGCAAGGGCCATTGTTTTCATGTTCCTGTGCCTCCTTGTGACTGGGCTTTGCCAGGCTCTTGGGCCTTCTTAACTGTACAGATTACCACTTGGGTGTGTATAAGCCAGAAGAGGAAGAAATGTGATGGCATTTGATGATTAAACCCCCAAACCAGTTTGTTTTAAATCACCCCCCCCCCAGGTCATCTGACGCAGGGACTCCTCCTCCTTGGAGACCTTCGCTGCTTTCCTGTCTGCAGTGACGCTTGTCTCCTGCTTATCCTCTCCTCTTCCTGCTCCCACCTTTCTGCCTCTTCTGCGTAGTCTTTAGATGTTGGGTTGCTTTGCATTCTCTCTTGATTTCATTTCTTTTCCTCTCATGTAGATGTTTCATGGCTGTTACCCAGCTACAGCCTTGGGCATGAACTCTAGTTGTTAATGACATTGCCTTAATCATGGAATCCCTGGAACATCCTAGAGCCCTTGCGTGGCCAGAGATCCACCACCCTCTTCTGGTCTCCATGGGCACTGCACAGACATGGTATACAGACATGTCTACCAATGCGGTGTCAATACAAAACACTACAACCTGCATTCACCCTTCATGTGATCTGGCTTCTGTAGAATGAAGTCCTGCATTACCAGGAACTCTGGAACTAGAGTTTCAGATGACTGTGAGCTTCCATATGGATGATGTGAACACATCTCTTCTGAGCCATCTCTCCAGCCCTGGGTCCTATTTATTTTTAAATGATCTCACTGTATAGCTCAGGCTGTGCTCAACTCACCATCCTCTTGAGTGCTTAAATGATAAACTGTAGGTACACCATGGGCTTGGCTAAAAGTCTGTAAAATGCTTGCTCTATCCTCTCCACTCATGCTCCAGTTCTGGCTCAGGTTGTCATCACTTCCTGCCAGTAACCTGTCAGTTTGATTTATTGGAGATTTGAGGGGTAGGCAGGAGACTGGTGAAGGCATATAGGCATGCAGTGTGGAAGGTGTAGTGGGAGAGAGAAGTATGAAGAGAGGTACCCAGTGGCCTGTGCATTTGGAGAGGGTATGGCCCAAGGCACCTCATGTTCACAGTAAGGAACTCAGATAGTCTGCAGGTAATGGGGAGGGCACAGGGGTTCCTGAGAACAGGTTGTCCATCTCTGTTGACCATGTGAACAGGCGAGTGGATTTGGGACTCAGATGTGAGTCACTAAGGGCATGGCTCAGGCAGTGTGTTGGCATGGATGTAGAAGGAGAGTGGGACTCTGCAGAGGTGGGGGAGGTTCCTGTAAGGAGCAGCGCTGAGGAGGTCTTGGCAGGACTGCACAGTGCCCTCTGCTGTTCCCGCTATTGCAGTCTTCCCCATCCAGCACATGCCTTTGGTCAGCCTAACTGCATCATGCCAACATGCACCGAGCACCTGCTCCGTGCCTGCCCCCATGAGGTACCGGGATCTAAAGTAGTGTGCGGTGGCAGCTCTCCAGGTACTCAGTGGCTCCCTGGTGGGATATGTGCTGCACTGTGCATCCTCGTCAGCAGGACGTGCCTAGGAGCTAATTCAGCTTTCTGAGTAGCAAGTCACTCTTGCTTTCAGAACTTGAGTTTTCTTCTTGGTGACCAAACCGTGGAAGATATAAGTGGCGTACTCGACAGTGCTAAGTACTCTACTCGTTCTTCTTTCCTTAACAGATTTATCACCGGATCCCCAACTCAGACCCATCTTCCAGCAAAACCAAGCAGGTCATCTCCACCATCAGGACACAGAGCCTTCCCAACTGTCAGCTCATCTCCCGAAGCCACTACTCCCCCATTTACCTGTCGTTTGTCATGCTCTTGGCTGCCCTGAGCTGGCAGTACCTGAGCACCCTGTCCCAGGTCACAGAAGACTATATGCAGACAGGAGAACACTGATATTTTTATTTGGCTGGAAGCCGAAGTTCACATGAAATGGTTTAACCTTCCTCCTGGTGGATTTTGACTTCCCTTTCGCTTTCCCTACTTTAATCCCTCGGAGAACTATGTGTGGGACCTTTAGAAACTGCGGAGGAAAGGACGCCTGCCCCCAGCAGCCTGGTGCTTGTTGGGTTGTGGTCTGCCTCTTGTAGCCATTGGCAGCATGCTCACTGCTGCACTTTAGATGGGGTGGCCACACGTGATGGTCACAAGACCCTAGTGAACCTGGCTAGAGTAATAATTGAATTTATTTAATTTGAGACAGCCTTTGAATACCTATCACAATAGAAAATGAAGTGACTTTTCCTTCCGTCTTGTTCCTGTTTTTCTCACCAGCTTGACAGTGAAAGGCGTTACTCATCATCGTTCTAGGTGAGGCTGCCAAGCTTCCCAAGAGTGCAGGTGTCTCTTTCTCACTCAAAGGGCTCTTAAGCGTCCATCAGTGCCATTGGTCGCTTGTCAGAGCGTGGCCTCCAGTAAAAGCTTTTGATCTTGAGATTTTTTTTTTAATATTTATTTATTTATTATATATACAATATTCTGTCTGTGTGTATGCCTGCAGGCCAGAAGAGGGCACCAGCCCTCATTACAGATGGTTGTGAGCCACCATGTGGTTGCTGGGAATTGAACTCAGAACCTTTGGAAGAGCGGGCAATGCTCTTAACCTCTGAGCCATCTCTCCAGCCCCTGATCTTGAGATTTTTATAATAGCATGTCAGGGCTGGAATATAACTTGGAATATGACTATTGTATAATAGTTGCCTAATATACACAAGGCTTGTTTTAGTTAGGGCTTCTGTTGCTATGAAGAAAGACCATGACCACAGCAACTCTTAGAAAGCATTTGAGGTGGCAGTTTATAGTTCAGGGATTCAGTTCATTATCATAGTGAGGAGCATGGCAGCATGGAGGTAGACATCGTACTGGCTACATCTTGATCAGAAGGCAACAGGAAGTTGACCCATTGAGCGGTATCCTGAGCATATGAAACCTTAAAGCCTGCCCCCACAATGACACACTTCCTCCAGCAAGGCCACTCCTAATAGTGCCACTCCCTTTGGGGTTAAGGGGCCAATTACATTCAAACTACCACAAGGCCCTACATTTGATCCCCAGCACCACAAAGTAACAAATTAAAAACCCCTTGTAATGACTGAGTTTGTAAAATGCAGGTTACCTGGAAGACCAGACAGATGATAGTGATTTTAAGGCCCCCGTCATCTGTCGCCGCAACAGAGGGCTTGATGGCTACCTGGTGTTACTTGTGGAGGAGCAGTAGATCACCTTGCTGCTCCAGCCTGCCACTGGCATCTGCCCTACCAGCCTCTGAAGACCTTTGTTTCAGTTTCCCCTCCCATGTTTTTATACTGAAATTCAAGATAAAGGACGGCAGACATGAAGATCAGTTCTCCTATATAAGGTAGTTTTGTTTTGAATTCTAACCTGGTCTGCTCCATTGTCATGATGGCCCCTGGCTACCTGTGTATCTGAAGCCAGCGATACAGGCATGACAGCAGAGAGAATCTAGGCAACATGCTGGCTTGTTTCCCATTATAACACAACACCTGAGACTAGCTGCTTTTCCAAGGAAAGAGGTTTATTTCCTTTATAGCCTAGGAGGATGAAGATCCAAGATGAGGTGGCCCCATCTTTAGTCTCTGGAGGGCCTTATGGGTAATAACACCACATTGGTGGAAGACATGCAGGAGAGGGCACAGGAAGCAAGAGACAGTCAAAGCCCAGGCATGTTGACAGTCTTAAACTAGCTCAGGTTGGCCTGGAAATCTCTGTATCCTTGAGCTTAATGATGATCCCCTGCCTCAGCTTTCTGAATGCAAGGGTTCCAGAAATGAGCCATCCCATTCTTGGTCTCAGAACTAACTCTGGAAGACAAGCGTTGACCCCCTTTGAGGACAGTACCTCCAAAACCTTGCACTGTGCCTCAGCCGTCTCACTGCCATGCTGTGGACCAAGCTTCCAGCATTTGATCTTTTGGGGGACCCCATGTATGTATAGCACACTCTGCACCCCTGTTCAGCCTACTGGGTACGCAGACTTCACCACTGAGGTACCTCAGCCAGCATGGCGGTTCATGCAGCATTTTATGCAAACAGATTTCCTTACTGTGACTGGGGTACCACGGGGCATAGAGACTTCATTTAATTGGTTGTTTGCGGTTCAACCTCGGACCAGCATCACCCTGTTGAAACTAGTCAAAGTAATGCATTACATGATTCTTTAACTTCTCTTCAAAAGAAACACAAACAGAAAAGCTCGTCCTTTCTTACAATAATCCCAGTACCTGGGAGGCAGAGGCAGAAGGATCGGGAGTTCAAGGTCATTCTCAGTTGTGGAGGTCAGCTACATAAGACCCCATCTCTAACAAAACCCAAATACTTTTCCCATGGCAATAAAGCACAGGATGCCACGCTCCCCTTGAATTCCAAATAGTTTTGTTTATATCTAGATTAATTTAGCATGGAACATTTCTATAAAGCCATTTATCTGAAACATATAATAGTTTACATCTGACACACCTACCTTACCCCCCCCCCCCCATTTGTTATTTTGTTGCTAGGCACTGAACCAAGGGTCTTGCTTGGAACATATGTTGGAGAAGCCCTCTTTCTACCAATGAGACAGCCCCAGTCTGCTTCAGACTCAATGGAATTTATAGCATTTCCAGTGTAGCCACTTGATTCCGTAAACATTGGAGTGTGCTGTCTTCCTCAGAAGCCCACCTGTGTCCAGCCATTATGGCCACTGGAAGGGCCTGGTCTACCTTTCTGGAGCCTCTGATTATCTGCAAATCATACCTGGAGCAGCCCCTTGGAGGTTTCCCCCGCTGCGTCATTTTTCAGGATCTCTGTAACTTTCACTAAGGTTCAGTGTGTACGTGATTGCTCTGGAACCAGACTTCTGACCAAGTAAGTCTAGCATGGTGCCTGATGAATTCCTGGGAGGCATGAATGCTTTCGGTCATAGGACCTGTTTGAAGACCACTGCCCAAAAGTTAATGTACCTGAGAATGACCTAGTCAGGCAGCAAATGACTACTTGAAGGCCTGGCACTAACTGACCCTGGCTCAGTTTGAGGATCACATGCAACACCAGCACTCTTACAGCACAGTGCGCCAGTTTAACATGTAGAAAGGGAAGGATGTGTAAAATCTGAACCATCAAAGGCCCTGTGGGCAGGCTGAAAAGGAAATGCTCTTCTATCTACTTTTTTGAAACAGGGTCTCATTGTAGACCAGCCCAGGTAGGCCTCAAACTCCCAGAGATTCTCTTCCTCTGCTTCCTGAGTGCCCATTTGTCATTTTTTACCCAAGGAACATTGCTATTGACTTGGGCACAGGCGACAACCCACAGGTAATCTGTTTATGGAAGCCATCCAGAGCCGTCCCCAAGTGTACAAGGCAGGTTTCTCTCCTGGGCTGCTTCTCTTGGCCCGTCTCCACAGGCTCTAGGGTAGGAATGGAATTGCAGGAGGGCATGTGATGAGCTAAGACAGGCAACGGAGGAGGAACTAGTTGATGCAGGTTAGGGACAAGAACTGTCTTGCAGTACTGAAGCCCCAGCATCCAAGCCAGGTTAACCTCTGACTCACGTCTCCAGCACTCAGCAGGCTTTAAGACCTCAATATAGTTCTGATCCCTAACTTAGGGGAAGACAAACTTCCTCAGCTTCTAGAAAGAACCAGCCCCTCCCACTTAGCAGGAAAGTAACAGGTCAGGATAATAAAGTGAATGCTGATTAGGGGGAAGCCTCCTGTTCTCTCTGAACTAAACTATGATTTTATAAATGAATTCCTTGACCAGCCATGTAATTCAGTGACCAAGAAAACTTAAAACATGGTGCACAAGCTTTGGCTCCACCCCAAGGAGATGGGGCCCTCTAGGAAGGTAACAGTCCGCTCTCACGTGAAATATACACAGCATGCCGGGCGTAGTCAATGTGCAGCTCGCCTGTCTCCGAGCAGGAAGACTCCAAGGCTGAGCGCAGCCCTGGGGATGGCTTAGAGAAGGGTTTCGGAGGGTGATAGGAAACTAAGGAGAGAGGTACAAATAGCTTGAAAACGCGGCCCAGGAGGCCACGAAGCAGACGTCAGGCAGAGGGAGAACTGGTTTATTGGCACAGTCAATAAACTTGTTAAACTGACAGGGTGAAGTGGCGACTCTACAACATAAAAGAGGGTTCTTGCCAGACCAGCGTCACTGTGGTGTGTCTGAGGTCAGTAGGTCACCCGGCAAACCAGGACCACTTGTTTTAAGCCATACAATTAGGAGAGAATCTGTAGAACTAGTACAGCTCTTCAACTAATTAGACCTGTTTGTTTCACATACTCAGTTGAGGTGCACAAAAAAAATAAAAACTCCTATTGAAAAAGCATTGGCTGAGGACAAGACCAGGGAGGGCTCGCCACATCACCAATGTGGCGATGGACACGGTGTCCCAGGAAAAGGTAGCTTTCTCCAGAGAACTGCACCGGGCAACATCAATGCTTGCCACCGACTAAGGAAGTGACGGGCTTCAAGGTGCAGCTGACAGGTGGCATTTGTCCTCATCATGAAGTTGGTGTTCCATTTTTTTGGAAAACTTGCAACCAAAGCCTATCCTGCTCTAGAGAAACTGGGGAACTGGGGTGGGGGTGGCAGGGGTGGCAGGCAGAGCCACAGCAGCAGGCACTACAAACAGCACTGGTCTAGGGGGAGGCTAGGATGCAGGCTGTGTCACTGCCGTGGAACAGGCTGGGAGGGAGCCAGCTAAGGACAGAATGAAGAGGACAGCTCTGATGGCAGGTCGCTCTGGACCAGTTGCTCAAGCCTCGATGGAAGCTTCGTGAATCGTAGGTGAATTCAACGAATCAAAGACTGTCCTATCTGCCTCACTCCCAGCCTGGGCAGCTAAATTTAGGGGAAATTCCCTAAGGACTGGCCAACCGGGTCACAGCACATTAGAATCTTCCCCAGTACTGGTCAGTGCGAGGGATCCCAGCCACAATTTCTGATTCAATTCCACAGTGGTCTTCTCCTCTGAAGATTTTAAAGAGGCCTGGGGAGGGGGAAAAAAAGTGCTTTCAAAGTATGCTCTGGGTTTGGTCTAACCCTTGCTTTTAGATGGTGTCCCACTCTGTAACCCAAGCTGGTCACAAACTCCACCCTTCAGCCTCAGCATCCTTAGTGTTTCAGCTACAGGAGTGCAGGGTTGCGGCCACCATGTCCAGCAGCCTTGGGTCTTGACACCTGTTGGTATACTCAGATTCATCCAGACCTAGGGGTGAGTCACGCGGACCCCAGCATCATCTAAGAGACATCCCTTGGTTCCCTCCACACGCTGCCTGAGCAATGGAACCTGTATACAGAACCATGAGGAGCTGGGGCTCAGAATGGTCCAAAGTATCTACACACTTAGGCAGTCAGGGCCACACCTCAGGCAATGGAGCAAAGGGGCTCATGGCTCATTATGTAGTCTGAGCAAGAGGACTGCTACTCACCATTATCACCCCAGTCAACGTTCCAAGAGTTGGCTACCAGCCAGTAGGGGACTCCATTCTCTACTCCCCAGCCCAAGATGCGGATGGCGTGACCGCCCAACACGTCACCGGCCACATGTTTGTATACTCCTAAGGAAGAAAAAGGCAATCCTGACTACACGCAGGCTACTGCCTGCCTGGAGTCCCCAGAGACAACTGGCTACCCAGTCAGAAGCAACAGGCTGACAGGAACCAATCACTCCCCTACACAGAAATCTCTAGAAGACTGGAGAAGGGCCCAGGATGAGCAAGGCCATGGAATCCCAGGGGATGGCACTATCTGAAAGAATCAGAAGGATAAGGGATGTGGTTGTGGTCTTGTGTGTCAGTGGGGGTGGGTGTTGAGGTTTCAAAAGTCAGGCCTAGTTGTCTCTATCCTGCCCCATACTCTCCTCCCACCCCGTCTGCCTGTGGACTAAGATGCAGCTCTCACAGTTCCAGCATGTGTGCCAACATGCTCCCTGCCATGATGATAATGGACTAGCCTCTAAAGCTGTAATCCAGCCCCCATTAGATGCTTTCTTTCATAAGAGTTGCCTTGGCCATGGTGTCTCGTCATAGCAATAGAACAGTGAGTAAGCAAAGGAGTGTCTCTTCACAGCAGCGGAACAGTGACTATGACAAGGGTATCCATAGTATAAACATATGTATAAACATATGTATGTGTATATATGTATATATGTATAGAAGGGGTGTGTGTGTGTGTGTGTGTGTGTGTGTGTGTGTGTGTGTGTTTGAGAAAGGGTCTAAGAGGCCCAAGTTGGTCTCAAACTCATAATCCTGCCTCTGCTTCCTGAATGCTGGGATTACACATGGCTGCCAGTATACCTGACTAAGTGTGTGTGTGTATTTTGAGAAAGGGTCTTATTAAATAGCTTAGCTGACTTGAAACTCACTGTGTGGACCAAGCTAATCTCAAACTCAGCGGTCTGCCTGCCTCTGCCTTTTGAGTGCTGGAATTATATCCACCATGACCGGCACTGTAGAAATATTTTGGGAAGCCCAACACACTTAAGTATGCAAATTAATATTAAAATGGGATCCTACAAAAATATCACTTGGTTGGCTTTAAAATAAAGATCTACCTTTAATCTGGGTCTGATCTACTGGCAGCCTATAGGAAGGACATGGAAGAAGGAAGCTCTCTCTCTCTTTCTGCCTGCTTGTTCTCACTAGCAAGTCCATTCCTTCATGTATTAGACTTCTTTGGGATTCCGGTGTATACTTAAGACCAGCTTAGACATCCAGCCTCGTGGACTGAACAACTAATGGATTCTTAGACCTTCCATTTATAGACAGCCATTGTTGGACTATCTGGACCACAGCCTGTAAGTCATTCTAATAAATCCCCTTTAGATAGCTAGATGGAGGGGGGGGAGGGAGAGAGAGAGATGATAGATAGATAGATAGATAGATAGATAGATAGATAGATAGATAGATAGATTAGATAGACAGACAGACAGACAGACAGACAGAGAAAGATAGGTAGGTAGGTAGGTAGGTAGATAGATAGATAGATAGATAGATAGATAGATAGATAGATAGATAGATGATAGATCCATTCATTCTGTAAGTTCTGTTCCTCTGGAGCAGTGTTCTCAACCTTCCCAATGTTGCGGCCCTTTAATACAATTCCTTGTGTTGTGGTGACCCTCCAACCATACAATTATTTTTGTTTCTACTTATAAACTGTAATTTTGCTACTGTTACGAATCATAATGTAAGAATCTGATAAGCAGGATGTATTTTCACTGTTACAAACTGACTCAAAGGAGTTGGCCAGTTAGCTCAGTTGGTTAGAGCGTAGTGCGGTGCTAACAAACTGACCCAAAGGGATCACAACCCACAGGTTGAGAACCACTGCTCTAGACGACCCTGACTATACAGACGCTATGAGTGGCTAATCACAAGTCACATTTGTGATCCCCGCTACATGGAAGGCTGAGGTGACCTAGGCCTTTGCAAAGATAAAGAATGACAATGTCAAATGTGGATGAGACACAGGACAGGAGTGGCTGCTATGGCTGCTATGGCTGCTATGGCAGAACAATCATCCGCAGAGCAGGGGGCTGAGCTGGGTTGCAGGGATGGAAAGGCCCTGTGGAGACTACGCTCAGAGGGAGTCAGTGAGCACAGCAGTGGGAAGCCGTGACCGTCATCAGACGGGCACCATCAGCTGACTATCTATCTGCCCGGAAGAGTGGGGAGGGTGGTTGAGTCCCAGGGCTCTGCTCTCCCAAAGCCTCTGCCTACCTCCCAGTGAGACCTGCTGGCTCAAGTGGACCCTGAAATCAATAGATACCTGATTTGTAAGTCAAGAAGTCTGAATACACAGTGAAGGCACCCTCCACTGGGCCATTTTTGTAGATTTCCGCCATGATCTCCTTCTCACTGTTAGACACGCTGTAGGAAGAGTACCCTGCAGAAGGAACAAAGCAAGTGAGAAGGTGCCTCCAACCTCTCTAGCCCTCCAGAAGAGGCCAAGAAGACCCTACGGTTTAAAACCAGGTTCTAACCTTTGCGAAACAATGGTCTGCCTAGTCCCCTAGAGCTCAAGTGGGCTGAGGCAGGGCAGAGTATGGACCAGAGTGTGGAGTGTGCAGCTCTGCCCGGGAGCCAGGTGTGAATTACTCGACTTCCCTTCTTCCTGCTGCTCTTTCTCTGTGTAGCCCTGTTGTCCTGGAACTCTCTTTCTGTAGACCAGGCTGGCCATGGACTCAGATATCTGCCTGCCTGTCTCCCAAGTGCTGGGATTAAAAGCCCACACCCCCTCCACCCCTGGTGCTGGATTCTTAACACTCAATAGCATTGGCCTCCTCCCCCCTCAGAAGGCTCTGGCTTACCGTAGTGCTTATCTTCTTTGTAGGATGGGGAATAGCCAGCCTCACAGCTCTTGGTACACTTGGGAGTGTCTCCTCCTTCTCCAGTGCACTGGGGCCGGGAGCCATTGACATGGTGCTCACAGGGAGGTATGGTATATGGTAAGCAGCCTGAGAGATGGAGGGGACAAGATGACATCAGCCTGCAACCCACAATGCAAAGCTTCCTTCCCCAGGCCAGGTAGAGCTGGGATGCAGCCAGACCACGTCTACTTCCCATAGGGGCTGCTCCTGTACTGAAGGTGGTCTGGCTAATTATCAATCAGCTGGCCCCTCTACCGCTGACCCTCCCTTTACAACAGAAAAGGAAGCCACCAACACCTGCCCATGAAACCCACCTGAGAGACAGGGGTTGTAGGCACATACTCACCTACATGGGAATTGTAGAGTCCACCAGAAACCAGGCCTTTTTTGGTCCAGAAGTTCCATGCTCCAGAGGGATAGCCACCATTACAGCTGGAAAAGAGCATCTATCAACGTTGAGCTAATTCCAGCTTTTCCCACACATCACGGCAAATATCAAGGTCGTCCCTGGGAATACACGGTCCTCACAAGACTCCTCTCACAGCCTGGTATCCCGAGTCATTCTCTCGCCACTGTCCTTCCACCAGGGACTCGATTCAGCTCCATTTCTGTCCACAAGGACCCTCAGGACACAAGGACTCCCTTTTTTCCATGTCTATATCAAACTGACCTTCAAAGCTCCCTTTTCTGGAACAGTGGTTCTCAAAACTGCACAAGATGTTATAAGTCCCTGAGCACAGCAGTCCCCTCCCTTATCTGTAGTTTAATGTCTCTCTCTCTCTCTCTCTCTCTCTCTCTCTCTCTGAGACAGGGTCTCTCTATGAAGTCCTGGCTATCCTGGCACTGACTCCCAAGTGCTGAAACTAAAGGCATGTACCACTACATCTGGATAGTTTGATTTCTGAGGTTTTAGTTATACCTTCAACTAAGGTCCAAACATATTAAGTGGAAAATTCCAGAATTAATTTCTCAATTTTAACTTGCACACTGTTCTGAGTAGCATGATAAAATCTCACACTCCCTGGTCCATTCAGCATAGAGCATCAATCATCCTTGTCCGGAGTATCCATGCTGTATAAGCTATTATCTCTAGTCAACTAAAAGCAATTATATGGTTATCAAATCCACAGCTGTGTGTTGTGGAATATTAGTTAAAGATATATTGCATTCATTTATGCGTGGAATATTTGATGATTCAAAGATGTGTTGCATTCTTTTGTTACATTTGTTTAACGCTGGAAAGCTTTGTTACTTTGTCTAAAATACCTGACTGGTCTAACAAAGAGCTGAACCTTCAACAGCTAGGCAGGAGAGAAATGATAGGTGGGGCTGCCAGGCAGAGAAAATTATTAGGAGGAGCGAGAAAAGGAGAAGAAGAGGATGCCAGGGGCCAGCCACCCATCAACACAGCCAGCTACGGAGTAAGAAGGAAAGAATGAATTAGGATAGAAAAAGGTAAATGCCTAGAGGCAAAAGGTAAATGGGATAATTTAAGTTAGCAAAGCTGACTAGAAACAAGCCAAGCTAAGGCCAGGCATCCGGAAATAAGAATAAGTCTCCATATATTTATTTGGGAGCTAGGTGGTGGCCCCCAAAGAGTGACGAGTAAAAAGCCAACAACAGCTGTGAGGCTGTGGTGTGGCTTTAAGTAATCCTTGACGGTCAATTCTAAGAGCGGCGATACTGGCAGCTCAGGCATACCAAACGGAAGAAGAAATGCCTTCCTCATGTGAAAAGGCACAAGTTCTGCACTTAGTAAGAAAAAGTACATCATAAACTGAGGTTGCTAAGATCTATGGTAAGAATGACTCTCCTATGCCTTACATCATGAAGAAACAGGGATTCATGTTGGCTTTACTGCCACCCGTTGGACTCTAAAGCTCTAAAGAGTTATGGCCGCCAGGCGGTGGTGGCACACACCTTTAATCCCAGCACTCGGGAGGCAGAGGCAGGCGGATCTCTGTGAGTTTGAGACCAGCCTGGTCTACAAGAGCTAGTTCCAGGACAGGCTCCAAAGCCACAGAGAAACCCTGTCTCGAAAAGAAAAAAAAAAAAAAAAAAAAAAAAAAAAAAAAAAAAAAAGGAATTATGGCCACAATGAACATATTTTCAGCTGAGATGGAAACAGGCCGCAGGCAGATACAGGATTACGTCCCTGGTTTAAGACGTCTACTTGGGGTGGGGCAGGGGCAGCTGGACCATTTGCAAAATGAGGTCTGGTGTCCTTTGCAGCTCCAATGCACTAGGCAGAATATGGAAGAACGGGGCTCTGTCTGGGGAGAGGTGGGACTACCTTGCTGCTGCCCACACACATTCCTTTTGGAACTTTCAGGAATGTCTAACCTGCACCACTGCTACAGGCTAAGGGCCAGGGGACCCTGGTGAGCGCTTGGGTTACAGACTGAGTTTAGTGCGAGCCTACTCCCCCAGCTGGGATCTGTCATCCTTATAGAGTAGACTGGTATACTTCTCTGAGTTGGGGGGTAAGGGAAGTGATGGGGGACAAGTGGGACAAGAGCCAGACAGGGAACAGAAAGTAAGCAAAACCTTTGGAGATCATATTCTGCCAGGACTCTATGTCCCGAGAAGCTCAACAACAGCAGCTGTTAACAAGTCTGCCTGCAGACTCCCATGTCTCCCTCTGTCCCTGCCTCGAAAACAGCTTTCCCCTCCCCCAGGGAGCCCTGAGTTACTCAGTACAAAGGAGGAAGGGGCTAAGGGTCTCCAGGAAGAGGTGCCCAATAATTACCCGTCCCCACACTGGAAACCACAGCAGGTGAGCAGGTCCTGAGCAGACACCTCCACATTGACATGGCCATTGGTGTGGATGCAGATTCGGTCAGACATGGCTTCCACTGCCCCGAATGCCTGTAGGAATAGGAAGTCCCACCTGGTGAGGAGCCCATCTTAACTAAAGCAAGGAGAGTCCTGGACATGCTCTACCTTCTCCCCTAACTCTCCCTTCCAGCTTGTGCTGGCTGATTCCAGTTTGTTCCAAACCTACTCTCAGCTTCCACTTGGCAGGAGTCTGAATTAAAACAAGCCTGCACCCTCAGGAACATCCACCCATAAGCCTGGTCAACAGGAACTCCACACTGAGGGTCCCAAGATTGTCGCCTGAAGTATATGGAGCCTTCTGAATGGTGAGACCCTTTCAACGTCAGGTGAGGTTCACACTTAGCATTAAAGAGACCAATCCAAGCCTAGCTGAGGACTTGACTCACAAGGAGCAGATTCCAACAGAGAGCAGATGGAAGCCCCCATAGACACAGGAGGGCGACAGGGAGTCAGCAGGACCAAAGTGGTCCATTTGGGGCAGATGAAAAGACCGTGTGGATGGGCAGCTGAGATGGCCACCCAACCCTGGGAGCATATTTAATGCCACTGGACTATATACTTAGTTAAGAGGGTTGCATTTTCTGTCATTCATATTTTGCCACAGTTCAAAAACCACAGACTAGCTCACAGACGGAACACCCATGAAGCTGTCTGTATTGCATCAGAGCAGATGTGTTTACTGAGGAACACGGCTCCACAGCCTGTTCCTGGACCTCGATCTCAGGACCCCACTCACTGTATGTCCATCATCCACTTCATCCCTGCAGCAATTCCCAACCACAAGGATCAGAAACCGTAGCGACGGAAAGAAACTGACTCCAATATGGCTCGTCCCATCTGGTACCTCCCTAGATACCCCATCACATCCCAACCAGACTTCAGGAAGCCGGCCCCACCAGCAGGGTCTTACCCAGCAAGAGCCGCAGGAGCCCTGGTCTCTAATCTGTTTGATAGTTGGGCAGTTGGGCCACTGTTCCCGTGCATCGAAGTTTTCAGGTAGATCCATGTCCTCAGCGAACCCAACTCTGGGGCAAAGAAGGACTCTGTTACAAAGCACAGTTTGCTCCCCTATCCCTGAGAGGACAGGTAAAGAGCGGCTGTCCCTGGATGGACTGTCCATCCTAGAGAGGTGGTGAGACACAGGCAGGTGCGCTTTGCCACTTTATGCTGTCTAGCCAGACTCCACAATGTGTACACACCCTCTCCTATGCTTATTTAATGGGTGTTTTTCAAACATTCTACCTGTGGGATATAGATTGCTTGCTCTCCCTCCCTCCCTCCCTCCCTCCCTCCCTCCCTCCCTCCCCCCCCCTCTCTCAGACAGGGTCTGACTATGTAGCCCAGGCTAGCCTGAACTCCTTAGTGAATATTGGAGTTACAAGCATACCCCATCATGCCTCATTCAAACCACTTCAGCAACACTAATCCTTCAGGTTTATTAAAGCTGGTGTAGTGGAGGGGGTGCAGGTTCACCTGTGCCTTAGTCTTTTCTTTTAGATTTATTTATTTAGTGTACGAGTGGTTTGCCTGCATGGATGTCTGTGCACTTCGTGTGTCAAAAGATACCAGATCCCCTATAACTGCAGCTACAGATGTGTCTGAGCCACCATATAGGTGCTAGGAACTGAACCCAAGTCCTCTGCAAGAGCAACAAGTATTCTTAAGCATTGAGCCATCTCTCCAGCCCTGGGATTCATTTTATTTTCCTTGAGCAGGCATTTAGCAATGCACGAGGGTGTTATGTGCCTACCCTAGATGGTACAGCTGTCTACAGAAACCATTCCAATTCTCTCACTACGTCTGCAGATGCAGCTCAACAGCTGACCGCCTGTCAAGTCATGCATGTGTAAGTCCTCAATTTGATGCCCAGGACTGAGGTTGGGGCTGGATGTAGAGGGGCAATGTCTGGCAGGAAGATCATGAGTTCAAGGCCATAGCAAGACCCCTCAGGGGACAGTGTAGCTGTTTGGCTGTAATCAGAAGAGAGAGCCAAGCAAAGTCCTGCAGTATGGGCCTGTGATCCTGTACAAATATTGCCCTGATTCTAAATGCTTCTAATCTCTTCCCACCTAATGTGGAATTTTAAAATATTAAGCTGTGCCTTGCCTACAGCCTGACCTGAGTTAGATAACATCATCACTGTCATGTACCAACACTTGATTACCTCATCCTTGACAGACATCCTAATCCTTGCTAAGAATTCTACATGAGTATGCCCACAAGGTAGTAAATCCAGATTTTGAGGCAGTCTCTGCAGCCCAGAAGAGCACACCTAGGGAATCCAGAGAGGGCTTTCTCTACCTCTGCCTACACCCTAACACTAGTACTACTGCTCCCAAGCCAATATGCAGGGGCAGTGTCTACTCTGGGGGGGGGGGCACTCACCTTTCAGGTAGCTTGGGTCCACCCAGGATGGTACCACACAGCTTCTTCAGGTAGCTTATGTCAACATTGTAGAAGTTTCTTCCAGCCTGAAAGAGAGTCACACCAGGACAGTCACCCATGGGGGATTTCCCGGGATGGTAGGTCAAGGGTCTTGCCCAATTCTGGGAGCTACGGGAACAGGCAGAGCGATTCAGGGTCAACACTGCTCTCAGACCGCCGTGTCTTCTCTATTCTGCTGTAGTTTGTTACCAGGAGAACCTGCCCAGACTGGAGGAAGTGACGGCATGAAGTCCCACCAAGGAACCGCCTCACCTTCCAGGGGAGTTTTCCTAGGGTCAACCTGATTTGGGAGCTCACTATCCCTCCACATACCCCCATGTACAAGTGTTCACACATGTGCGTACTCCCATGCACACAACATGGAGCTCAGAGGAAGCTTCAACTTCCAGAAAATACTGTCCTACGGCCAGTTAGTCACCTCAGAGGCAATGTGCACAAGGTGACTCAAAGCAGGGACCCACAGAAACAGACGGGAAATGGCAACACTGCCCACCTGCCATGTCGTATTTCGTTTGTTGATATAGTTAATCAGGTCATCCGACAGTGGGTGGAAGGAAGGACTGTCGTTGGCACTCGCCAGTGCCAGCAGGCAAGAGAGAGAGATCAGGGACCACCACATTCTGGAAGCCGGATCTGCACCCACCTAAAAAAAAGACATAGCATCAAAACAATTTCTATACAAGGACACTGCTCAGGCCTCCTGGATGCCTTTATGGCCCCAATACGAAGCCTGGTTTGATGGGATCCTGCAACACAACACATGGCAGTATGCATGTCCCCTCCTGGCTATTTTAAAACTGTCTGCACCTGATCAACAACTAAGCTTAAGAGATTCTTTCAGTGCTCTAGAAGGGCAGCTATCCTGAAGCTGGATGTGATGTAAACCCTGCACTAAGGAAGTCAGGGGTGTGGGACTTCAGCCTGGGCCATGTAGCTACAACCTGCCTCAAAACAAACAAAAACCAGTCAGTCTGTGTGGGTGTGTCCTAAGGGGAGCCAATGGGTGAGAAAACTAAGAGGAGTCGTGTTCACAGCCTCACTTAAAAACATTCGAAATGGTTTTGCTGCATGTATGTGTGACCATGTGCAGGCCTAAGGACACGAGGTTCTGGGAACCAGTTCTCTCTTCTACTTCAGGCCTGAGTCATCTCCCCAGTTCTGCAAGCTCCACTCCTGGCATATTTCAAGCCAACAGAAGCCGGACTGGTGTTCGTTGCTGAGAACTATGGAACCATACTGAATATGCCAGGGGCACCAGGCTCTCAGGAGCCCCTCTGGTTTTTCCTGTCAACCAAGGGCTTTGCTTCCAGCTCCTGAGAAGGAAAACTTATTACATCAATACCTTGGCCTCTGGACCTTGTGAACTGGTTTCAGAGTCAGGAGACCAGCCATTTCCTGCTCAAACCATGAGTCACCCTCTTGAGCAAGTAGCTTTTAAAGGCCAGGTCTTTCCTGGGTATTGACAGCTAGGGCTGGGCCTAGAGGGAGCAACAGTAGGTGTGGGTGGGGCTGGGACCCTATCTCGACTGTAGGATTCACAGAAGCAAGTGCGCTACATCAGGGTCACGTGTTGTAAGGACACTGGAACACAGACTTACACACTTAGAGAACTTTTGGTGCAGTGGGAAGTTAAGACAGGATCTCACTTAGCCCAGGTTGGCCTGCCTCTGCTTTCTGAGTGCTGGATCATAGGCATAAAAGCATACTGAAGGAAAACTAAAAACTCTCATTTAAGTTCAAGCAACAGAGTTGGATCCTCAATGTGTTACAATGATGGTAAGTCTGGGGGGGGGAGGTGTTGAGCAACAACTCAGCCATAAGAACAATGTGTATGGACAGAAAGACTATTCTGAAAAAGATCCCATGAAGGCCTTCTAGACATCATGATATATTATAAAATGCCTGGTGATACTAGCTCAGAAAAGTTCCATTAAAAAAAAAAAAAGTCAAATTACTCAAAACTCATCTTGGGTATGGGGAAAAAGCGTGTGTGGGCCAGGGAAAGAGGAAGTGACAACACACTCCTGCAGATGTGCTTGCACAGCTGGCTGCCCATCCCGGGAAAACAAGGAGGGCCAACTATGCACACCTGGCGACACCAAAACATGTAAGCCTGAGCAGGTTTGTGAGGCATGCTTGTAACCATAGGGCTCTGGAGGCTGAGACAGGAGGAGCAAGGGTTCAAGGCTAGCCTGGGCTACACTAAGATACAGAAAACAAAACAAGCAAAAAGCCCAAACAAAACTAACTCCCTGGAAAACCTAAAACTAGCATAAAACAAAACCTGTTAGGCGGCACATTAAAATTAAAAGTCTTATGCTGGTGGGATGGCTCTGCAGGTAAAGGGACTTGCAGCCAAGCTCAGGGACTTGAGTTTAATTTCCTGCTTGATGAAGAAGAGATCTGACTCTTGCAAGCTGTCCTCTGACCCCCATGTGCACACGCACAACAAATCAACAAGTCTTCATAATAAAAACAGCAACCAAGATATATGGGAAAAGCAGTGCTCCCATTAAAGGCTTTGGGTCCTCCATAAAACAAGACTTGAACGTCAGAGGACTTGGAGCTGAAATGTAGCCGAGCAGAACATGGGCTTAGCGTAGACAAGACTCCGGATTCTAACCGCAGCACCACACACTCTCACGTCAGAAACACGGGATAGGAAAATGGATGTAGCAAGCACAGAAAAAGTGCAAATGGCCAAGGCAGATATGAATGTGTTCAGTCTCAGGGAGGCATAGGTAAAATCGAGAAGCTGTCAGTCTCAGAGGCCAAAGCAGGTTGCTTCTTCTCCTGGGGGAGAGCAAAAGAGAAGCCAACCTAGACCCGTCACCTGGAACCTATACACATGTACACATGATGTCTGCATATGGACATTAGACATTTACCTGCTACACAGTGACCCCAAAACACACCGACACAAGCACCGAACACTTGAACACAAGCCCGTGAGACAAAAGTCCAATGGCATAGTAACTGGGAAATCACTGCAAGCAGCTAAAAATGGTTCAAACAGCCACCCAGAATGAACTAGCTAAGGGAAACCACACTGCAGAAATGAAGTAAAACCACCCCAGCGCCACAGTTAGGTGAGAAAGAAGCAGCAGATGACTGGGGGACACAGGGGCCGTGTCTGCTAGTGAGCAGGTCAGGGGCAGAGACATAGTGTTGTCCTAAGGAAAGCACACACAGGCAGTGGCTGCACCGAGGGCTCCTTTTCCGTCTTGAACGGCTATGACGCACGAGTGCGAAAGTTAGTGCGCATAGCACTTGGTTCTCAGTTAAAGCAGGTGGGCTCAAAAGGTCGGGCTTGGTGGGAGGTCTTGGTGTGAGCCCCCACCTCATTTCTGTTTTCCCTTCTAGCTATGTAGGGGCTCCCTGACACAGGCATTCCTGCCATGGCACTGGCACTATGGTGTGCTCCAAAGTAAGGGGCCCTGGACAGATGCCAAACCTGTGAGCTTGAACTTTCAGCCCCACCCCCAGAAAGTGATCTCTAATAACCCCCCTTTCTTTACATGCCCAGCTCTGAGTATCCCTATAATAGTGAGAAATGGATTACCACACGTATATATGTACAACTTACCCAACACTTACTGCCCCCACCTCCAGTGACTCATGGGAAGCCTGTCTCACATGGCCGTGTGTCAGCCATCACATGACCTCCAAACCACCCTCTGACTTGTACTTGGCATCTTACTCTTTTTGTGTTTCTGTGTGCATGCATGTTCAAGTGTATGCAAGTCTAACATATGTGCATGTCTCTGGAGACCAGGACAACCACGGTGTTGTTGCTCAGGGGCCACCCAGCTTATTTCCAAACAGGGTCTCTCAATACCTGGACCTTACCAAAGAAGTGGGGCTGGCTGCCCAGTGAGCTGATTTCTGCCTTCCTGGTGTTCACACGGGTTGGGGGCATTACTCACTCCTGGGGAATCAAACTCAGACCCTTGTGCAAACCCTTTCCCAGCTAAGTCATCTCCAAAGCCCAGCATCTGAACTTTTCTTTCACGACGGGAGGCCTGATACAGAAACACTGGCGTACCCACTCCCTAGGGTGGGAGTCTGGACTAACGAAGGAGCTGGTAAGTATGTTAAGCTCCCCTTTGTTGAACTGACACCCATGGGTTCTCACTATACTGTGTGTGAGTGTCACAGTGTCCCAAGATACCCTCTGGGGACGTGGCATCTGTTGAGCTGTTAAATATAAGCCGAGTAGAGAGGCGCATTTCCATGGTAACCTGAATGTTACAAAAGATGTCTTTGGTTTCTGTGGTGGCAGGCACTCTCATGCCCCCAAGGGTTCCCAGGACACTTTCTGGAAACTCATTTTCCATTGGTTCTGCAGCCCACCTCTGGCTACTGGACTTTATTTTCTCTACCGTCAAGGGCTCTGCCTGACTGCAAACCTACGTACTGGGGCTTCAGTGACTCAGCTGTCCCCACTCAATGTCCAGACCAACTCACACCAGAATGAACCCCAGGAAAAAGACTTCACCTCCCAAACCAAGATTCTCCGCTCCTTACTTGGCCTCCAGCTACTGAGGAGTCCAGGTTCTGCTGGAGACGGGACACCAGGGTCTAGATCTTGGTTCTGCCGCTGTCACCCGTGAACGCTGCCTTTCACTGAGGCTCAGATTCTACACCTCCAAGGTGGGGAATAAGCACCACGTTTCCATGAGGAGCAGAGGAGGGGAGGGAGACCCTGCATCAGTGCACATGCCCCACCCTCTCCCCACAACTCTCCCTTCCAGCTTGTGCTGGCTGATTCCAGTTTGTTCCAAACCCACTCCTCCACTTGGCAGGAGTCCGATTTAAAACAAGCTTCCATCCTTAGGAAAACCCACAAGCCTTGTCAAAAGGAGTTCCACACCAAGGGTCCCAAGACTGTCGCCTGAAGTATATGAAGCCTTTTGTTCCCATCTAGTGCACTGATTCCCCAAGAATGCCAGTCTTCCTAGACATCACACACAGAGGATAGGAACTTCGGCGACACAGCCAGTAGCGACAATGATAAGCTAAGTTGTCTGTAAACCTGTCACGGGTTCCGTGTCTTTGCCTGAAATAGCCCCTGGTTTTCACTTCCCCTACTTTAACAAGCACTTCCCTTTATTTCCCAATTCTGTGATTTTTTTTTTTTTTTTTAGTTAACAGAAAGTCTTTATTTCACAAAAGAAAGGGGTTGGAACAGACAAGTACATTTACTGCTTAACCAGACTCCTCTTCTAGGTGTACAGATGGAGGGCAGTTATGGGCAGAATTTATTTCTAGCTCAGGTCAGCTGCTCCTGAGTTCCACCTTCTTTCCTTTCTAAATCATACAGCAATCGATGTCTCAATGTCCTATTATTGCTGTCTACACAACACTGTCACGTGCACAGAACGGCCGGGGAACTGGTGATGCCATCAACAGCAAAACCATTTCCCAAACTAGCTGAATGCCCTTGCTCAGACAAATAAAGCCCCTGGGACTTATAAATAAATAAATAAATAAATAAATAAATAAATAAATAAATAAGGAATAAACATCCACAGAGAAACGGATGTCATGGTGAAGGATGCATCATGTAATGGTACCCTAAAAACTGGGGGGAGGGGGCACAAGCGTGACAAAGAAAGCTTTCTTTGATAGGCACAGAGTCTCAGGCAGACTAGAGTCTACATCACGTTCTAAAGGCTATAAGGAGACAGAATATGTAGGTCTCAAAGACCCACAGGCCACCTGCCGTGTCCTGGCACGGGATCTTCTGCTCTCCCCGACAGTGGTACAGGCTGACCTCTCCACGCCAGCTCTAAACGACCAGAAGCAAGAAATGTCTTCCTTCGCCAATAGCCACACACTGCGACCATCCGTCACACATGTGCAGAGGGGCTCCACGCTAGGAAGGTGGGAAAACTGGATGGGGAGACCTGCTGGGACCTCAACACTGCATTTTACGAGTTTCTCTTCCATAAAAGCAAACTTGTCTCAGCTTGGGCACCTGCTCCTCAAGTTTTGACCACTTCAGTCCACCCACAGAACAAGAACATGCAAGCTTCTGTTTCCTTTTGACTGGTTTGCTCAGTCACTCCCCATGCTGGGACAGGTACAGTCGAAGCCGACATCCTAATCTCAAAGGTGTGCAGGGCAGACCTGAAGGAGGCCAGAGACTCCCCCTTTTGAGAAGTCTGAATCACAGCCTCGATGTGGACTTGCAGATTTCACATCTTTGCTCCTAGTAGGGAAGTGTGATTGATTCATGGCTGACCCTTGAGAACAAAAACCAGCCTGGGGCTATCCACAGCACAGCAACCTTCTACCCAAGGCACATCTGGAAGGGGACGCTACCGACCTAATTCAGAGGCAGAACGCTTACCAGTTCAATTGAGAATATGCCCCCATAATAAGATCAGACTGTGGGCAGACCTATAGGGTACCTATATAGGCTGGTAGTCCTAGGTTCTAGGAGAAAGCAGGCTGAGCAAGCCACGAGGAGCAAGCCAGTAAGCAGCTCTCCTCCATGGCCTCTGCATCAGCTTCTGTCTGAGTTCCTGTCCTGATCTCCTTTAATGGAGACTATGATGTGGAAGTGGAAGTCCAGCAAACTCTTTCCTCCCCAGCTTGCTTTTGGTCACGGTGTCTCATCACGGCAATAGCAACCCTGACTAGGACAGGCTCTGGGAGGAAAAACATTTCATTGCTGGTAGAAAATATGACAGTTTGACTGGAGAGTAAACATTCCCAGAAGCTTTTGCTCTCCAGCTCTGTTCAAGACCTGCGGAAACGCTCCCCAGGTGCATGGGGTAGTGTATTCCCCAAGTCTGCGCCTAAAACATACACAGTACAAGGCTTTTTAAAGATCTTGAGATATAAATGAGAATCATGTTCTCTTGATCTCTAATTCGACTGCAGGGTAAACTAAGTTCCAGGCCGGTTGTGCGAAGGACCAAGCAGACATGTAAATGAGCAACAGAAATGCTGTCTGTGAGCTGGGCATCGTCTCCTTTCTTGGGGCCCCAGGAAGAAAGAATTCCTCTCCAGGCTAACAGAAGTAATAGACAGAGGTACTCTTTTGGACAGTGTCTCCCTGTACCAGGCTCGAGGCAGCCACCAGCAAGCAGAGCCATCAGGTACAAAACTCAGGTCTCTGCTAACTGGTTACATGGCTCTCTATGTATGCGGCAGTCAATGCTCACTGTCCCGGGGTAATTATCATCTTAAAAAGTATACAGTTTGAGACCAGGGATAAGCTCAAGCTGGCAGAGTGCTTGCCTCGCTAGCTAGCATCCTGGGTTCAGTCCCCAGCATCACATTAAACCAGAGGTAATGACATATGCCTAGAACAGCAGCTCAAAGAGGCAGGATACGGCTACACTGTGAACTACACTGTGAACTACAGAGGCCAGCCTCGAATATGAGGCTGTCTCACAACACCTCTCCTCCCTACCAGGTCTCCTGATTGGGGTAAAAAAGTTATGACCATCACACAATTTGTCTTATATGCTGATGTATATTCTACTATTTGATTATCAAAACGAAGTATAGCCCCAAACCCAGAGGGGATCAGTAAGTTGAGAACAAGTGGCAGGCTGCTTGAATCCTGAAACGGTTTTCCACCGGCACAAGCTGGCCAGCACCACCTGCCTTAGGCAAGCAGGAAGGACATGTGACTCTCTGGATGAGCACCTCTTGCCTGGGCCAGATCAGCAGGTCAGAGGGTCAGAGAGCAGCCAACTCTGCTGTGAGAGCAGATTGTCCAAGTGTTCTCTATGTTCTGTGGACACTAACTTGGCACTCAGCAGCCCCATTCTCTTCCTCCCTGCCTGCTGGAAAGCTGTATTATCTTGGCTAGACTGTAGGGTTACTGGCCCAGTAAAAACAGGTTACAGTAGAGATTACAGACCACAGGTCCTTCCTTCCCAGCCTTCAGCTTTTACAAAACAGTTCTGGAAAGAGCCCTCCAGTCTTGTAGAAGGCTTCTATTTCACGGATGAGGGAAACTAAGGCATGAGGGGAGACCATGGCCAAGCCCCGGATGGCTATACCTGAGTAGGCATGAATAACCTTCTGGAGATCAAATTCCAGGTCACTTTCCACCATCGTTCCCCAAGTGTCTCTAACAATGTGACTGACTTGCAGGTGACTTCGCTTTCCCATCTGCAAAGTCCCCCAACCTCCCACACCTCCTGGATTTTAAAAACTAGGCCTTGGAGGAGATGGTTCAGCGGGGAAAGTACTGTTGTACAGTCATGGGGAGCTGGGCTTGCCTCACGAATGCCCACGTAAACACTGAAGACCTGGTGGCCTCCATTTGCAATCCCAGCATTAGGAAGTCAGAGAAAAAGGATCCCTGCAGCAATCTGGCTAGCTAGACTAGCCAAATCAGTGAGCTCTGGGGTAGAAGTAGAAGTAGCCCTGCCTCATTAAGTGGAGTGTCAACGTCTGTCCCCCACTACCTACATACAAACATATATATACACAGACCTATTTAGAAACTACAACTAATTGCAGCTAAGCTCAGCTACCCAGGTTTATGACCTAAAGAACTCAGACAATTGTAGATGCATGGTGGCATCCGTGTGTTAAGCTCAGCATGTGAAAGGCACAGGCATAAGAAATAAAACTTGAGTTCATGGTCATACTTGGCTACTATCAATTTTGAAGCTAACCTGGGCTATATAAGATTCTGTCTCAAAAAAAAAAAAATCTAAACCCAAACTTTTTTTAATTTTTTGAGACAGGGTCACTATGTAGCCCTGACTGACCTAGAACTTGATACAAAGATACAGGTTGGCCTTGAACTCTCAGAGGGTTGGGATTAAAATAGTGCACTACCACATTGAGCTAAAACCCTAATATTTAAAACAACAACAACAAAATGAACATTAGCACAAGTGCTACCTGTGACCAACCACAAAACCAGGGAGAGCTTCACTAATCAAGACTTCGACAGCAATGAAGGCACATGGACCAAAGCCATCACACTGACAATTAGGGCCTGGTAGGATCTAATTGGGACATGGGAACAGGAACTCCTGAACTGCAAGATGGCAGAGCCACAGAAGGGAGGGGATATCACCGCTATCCAGCAGAACAAATGTGTGCAGGTCTCCATCCAGCAATTTAGCCTATTTTGCTTTGCCCAAGAGAATTTACTGTGCCACTAGGAACAAGAGTGAAAAGGTAGGAGGAAAAGAAATAGAAGTAGGAAATTTTAACTGTCCTTCAGGTCAACACGTTCAAGATCAGGTGTGGTGGTGCACACCTTTAATCCCAGCACTCGGGAGGCAGAGGCCAGTAGATCTCTGTTGAGTTCAAGGCCAGCCTGGTTAACAGCACAGTCAGGACTACACAAAAAGACCTCGTCTCAGATAGACAAACAAAAAAATGCCTAACAAACTGAATTTCCTGGGCATGACAGGTGTGCACCTGGGATCTCAGCACTTGGGCGGTAGTAGGATGAACAATAGGGCATGGTGACACATGCCTTTAATCCCAGCACTCGGGAGACAGGGGCAGGTGGATCTCTGTGAGTTCGAGGCCAGGCTAGTCTACAAAGTGAATAAAAAACTCCAAACTAATCTTCACCTACATATTGAGTTTGAGCTGGGCTACATGAGACCTTTGCCACACTGCCACTCTCTCTCCAACAAATTAAAATAAACATTAAATCTGCAGGCATCAACATTAGCAAATCTCATAAACTGAGTGAAAAAGACACATAGTACAATTAAATTACATAGAACAACTGTATACATTGTTCAGTACAGATTGGATACATTGTATTTCAAGCACAGAAGTAGAAAAGAATGATAAGAAAAAGCACAGCTACCAAAGTCCTTATGAAAGACAAAGCAAGTCTAGGAGCCAAACTGATCACAATGAAACATGTCCCCTCAGAGGGAAGCACCCTACCTCTACCCCAAACCTGAGTCTGGGAGAATCAGGTCTCCAGAAAGGGGAGTTCAGCCTTGAAGCTAAAAATGAAGGGCCTTCTAGGAATGGTGGCCTATTCCTTTAATCCCAGCACTGGTAAGACAGAGGCAGGTTTATCTCTGAGTTTGTGCACTCCGTCATGCTTGGGCCATCCTGGTCTACAAACCTAGTTTCAAGCTAGCCAAGGCTACACCGTGAGTGATAAGACCCATTCTCAAAAAAAAAAAAAAAAAAAAAAAAAAAAAAAAAAAAAAAAAGACTAAACCAGGAGAGACAGCTCAAGTCTATGACCTAGCATGTGGGGAGGGTGAGGCAGAACTGTCCAGTTCAAGGCCTGCCTGAACTACAGGACTTCAAAAAGCTGGGAGGGATGGAGGAGGAGGCCGGCTAAAGCTGGCTAGTATGGTATAGTCCAGGGGCAGAGTACCTGTTGAGCATGCAGAAAGCCCTGGGTTCAGCACCTCAGACAAACCAGACAGTTCCAGCATTGCAGCCGGAGCCTACACCCCTAGAACTTCCACCACGCTTAATGTAGGGCAGAATATAAACTACTGCCACGAAAGGACTCCAGATGGATCCTCCACCCTTTCTTAGGCAGCTCAGCTTCAGGCTGGGACCAGGGATACGGACTGTTAGCTAAGCAAAGAGAGTTCTGAGATGATGGGACCAGGGATTCAGACCGTGAGCTAAGCAAAGACTACACAGACTTTTATATACCTCACCTTTGCCAGCTGGCCCCACCACTGAAGTCCCTGGTTTCCTTTTTGACGTTCAAAAGTTCCATTGCATACAGTTCAACCTCACACATACCTAGTATTTTCCTTACAACAGACCATCAAAAGTCAGTTAGCCAGCAGGAGACTCTGACACCTAAAGGTTTCCACCCATACATACCACAAAGGACCTCAGCCTAGACTGCTAAACCAGCACCTCCATGGGGCAGTTCCAAACTGGAGCCAAGAGCCTGACTAGTCTGAAATAGTCAACATCGAGGGAGGTACCGGAAGCCTCCGAGGCCCCCTGGGCTGGTGAAGCACAAACGAGAGCCCACCTTTCGCCCCCAACCCCCAGCAGTCCCTGCAGGCCCAGGAAGCATGTTTTTTAAAGGAGCACAGATCATTTCCTCCAGGGTGCCTTTTTTCCTCTTTGGGAGGAAGGAGGATTGGGAGGTGAAAGCCTCACTCTGTAGTCAGATTGCCTTGGGATTCATTGTGTAGCCCAGGCTAGATTCCAGTGCACAGCGATCCTCCTGTCTCAGCCTTCCAAGCGCTGTGATTGCCTGGCTCTGGTATGCTTCTGGGAGCTCTGGAGCTTTAGGCCACTGTGGACAGAACCTATGAGGGGCAATTCTCCCTCGAGGGCTGAGGGCTGCGAGGGATGGTGGGAGCACCTTCAGCAACGTTCTCCACCGGCTACCCCTCTGAATCCGGATAGAACTCCTCGGCCCTCCCAGAGGAGGCACCTGGAGATCAGTCTTCCTCAGACACCAAGGGTTAAGCAGGCCCCTAGGGGACTAACTCCAATTCACCAATCGCCTGGTCTGCACGCCCAACACCCGGCCGGTGCAGACCTACCCCATGCGGCTTCGGGACCAGCAGAGTCCTGACAAAGATTGTCCTGCATGTTCCTCTACCCCTCCACATTCCCATCATCTTGGCCATCCCCCTCCAGAGAAAGGGAGCACAGCCCCAAGCACCCCTATCCTTTATTCCACACCGCTTCTCTTCCTGTTTCTCGGTTTAACTCTTCGTGCAGGTTCCACCCCAGCCACCCACCAGGTTCCTGTTCTCCATAGGACCGGTCTTTTAGGGTGCCAGGCAATGCGTGGGCTTGTGTGGTAAGTTGCCGGGGCAGATTCTTTAGAATAAGTCACAAACCTGGACTAGATGCAGGTCAATACCCGCCCTGAGCACCACTGAGACCCGGAGCCGGCGGGTTGGCAAGAGGGCCAGGGCCGAACCCTTCCCTGCAGGCTCCTCCCTTAGAGCTCCCCCAAGTCCCCAGCTCCGCCCTTGGAGTGCGCCAAGGCCACAGGAGGTACGCCGACCCGCGCGGGGTCACCAGGCCCGGCCCTAAGGGCGTGCAGGCCGCCAGTGCAGCTGGCCTACATTGCCCGAATTCAGGAACCCTCTCCCCGCCAGGTAAGACCATTCTCGGTGCACAGCACCCAGGGCCGCGAAGGAACCGCGCCTGCGCCCTGGGCGAACGAGGGGCCCTGTCCCCGCCGCCCGCGCGCGCCGCCCGCGCCCCCGCTCCCAGCTAAGGTGACTTCGGTCGCGGAGCCACTGCGCCCCGACCACACTCACCGAGCGCAGCGCTACAGCCCCGGCCCGCAGCCGCCAAGCCGAACCGAGCCGCACCTGGCCTCTTGGGCGCCCCACTAAGTACCCGGGCAGCTCCGCCCGCCGCTGGGCTGATTCACCACGTGACCCGTCGGCCGCGCCCCCACCCCCGCGCCGTCACCGGCTCCGCCCCTTCGTCCCGGGACTCCTAGCTGCTAATCCTCGATCCGCCAGGCGCAGCTGGGGTGCTCCCGGAAGAAGCCGGTGGACAATCTGATCTCTCCACAGGACCAGAGATGCTCTCCAGGGACCCCCGCGGGAGCTCTGCCCCGGGAAGAAGTGACGTCGCCTACTGCATTCATCGGAAGGGCCCAGCGGGATCAGGGACCTGGAAATGACTGGCGTCCCAGTGGAGCCTCCTGGCCTCATATTCTGAAGCTCGGAGCACCCTGGCTTAGTGCTTGGGTTTAGGAATACTCAGACCAAGGAAGGTAATTAAAACTAGAACTGCGCTGGTGCTGTAGCCTAGTGGTAGAGCTCTTTCCTACCAAGCCCAAGGCTCTGGTTCAATACAAAGTTAAAAAAAAAAAAAAAAAAAAAAAACCAAGCAAGCAAACAAACAAACAAAAACCGTGTTATGAAATTCCAAACCCCTGCCAGGCCACTAGTCCCGTGTAGGAAACCCTCACCCAATCTCCCTGTGTGGTAGGCTAGCCAATAAAGAAATTGGCCTATTTGGTCTGACAAGTCATAGCATCCGCCCCACCCCCACCCCAGAAACACCTTCAAGCACCCTCAGATCTCTCCAGTCCTTAGATCTACCTTGTAATATGGGAATGGCCCCCATGACATCATGGTGTTTTATAGCCAGGCTGTGTCTGTAAGAAAGCTATGGGTCGCATAGATTCCAAGGCTCTGCTGGTGGGCTCCAACTGAAGGGCAGGAGTGGAAGTATGGTTACTGAACCCCAGTTGAGTGGAATGTCCGAGGAATTCAGGAAACTTGCGGGGAAAGGGAGGTCCAAGGTAAACAGTCCCAGCTGCTGATAACAGGTGGAAACTGGCTAGACAGTTTAGTTTTGGTAGAAAGCCCAAATAAGAAGTCTCTTACTTGGCTGAATACCAAAAAAAAAAAAAAAAAATATATCCTTGGGCATGCCCAGAGCCTTGTACTTGCCTGAGGCTAGAGATTCTTGAAGTGTCTAAACCAGAGGTGTCCCTGGTTTTACCACAACCAAAGGCTGGAGATGCCAAGAAGGGGCTCTATGTCTTTTTAGCGTACCCCTTTCCTGGACCCAAAGTGCAAAGACCTCTGACACCTGGACTGACCAGCTTATCTTCTCCCTCCCTTCCTCCATCCACAAAACCCCCACTAACTCCCAGGCAGTGGCTCCCACTCCCTCCCTTGGCCCTCTGCTGCCCAGGAGCTGGTCCCACTCCCTCCCTCGGGCCTCTGCTGCCCAGAAGCTGGCTTTTTTTTTTTTTTTCTCCTTCAGCTCCTTACTGCATCTACCTCTCCTGTAAAACTCACTTTCTGTGGTCCATGAATCTCATTCTTCAAAACTGAGAGACAAGAACCCGAAAGCCTCTGGCTTGGGTAACCTTGATGGAGCCGGAAAAGGCTCCATTGAAGTCAGACGTTAAGATATTCCCCTATTACTGCCTGCTCTCATGGGATGCCAGACTGCAAGCCGATATGTCATCCTTCACGTGGGCACAAATGGGAGGACGCAGAGTAAACCCTTCCTCTATAATAAAACCTCAGACTTGCCGAGGGCTGTTCACGCATTATCACAGTGTTAGTAGAGAAGTTACCTTCGAAGCAAAACAATGATAAATGGTCAAATACGGTGTGAGCGTGTAGGTCCGGTACTTGGGAAGTTGTGAGACCGGCCTGAGCTACCTGAGACCCTGTCTCAAAAGACCAATACCTCGCCGGGCGGTGGTGGCGCATGCCTTTAATCCCAGCACTCGGGAGGCAGAGGCAGGCGGATTTCTGTGAGTTCGAGGCCAGCCTGGTCTACGGAGCTAGTTCCAGGACAGGAACCAAAAGCTAAGGAGAAACCCTGTCTCGAAAATAAAAAAAAAAAAAAAAAAAAACTATCTCAGGTGGTAGAGTATTTGACTAATAAGTGTGAAGTCCTGGGTTCCATCCCTGGTCCCACACAAATCTGACATAGTGGCCCACGTCTTCTGCTTCTTCCTGAGGTAGAAGCAGAAAGATCAGAAGTTCAAGGACACAGCACCAGTTAGACGGGTGAGCTGGTAAAAAGTGCTGGTGACCTTAGTTTGACCCCTGAAACCTCCCTGCAGAGGAAGGAGAGAACACATTCCAAAAAGTTGTCCTCTGACCTCCACACGAATGCCATCACACACCACATTGTTTAATAATAATGATTTCACAAGTCCGAAGCTGCTGGGCAATGGTGGCGCACGCCTTTAATCCCAGCAATCAGCGGGCAGAGGCAGGTGGATCTCTGTGAGTTTGAGGCTAGCCTGATCTACAGCTACAGAGAAGCTCTGTCTTGAAAAAACCAAAAAGAACAAGGAGGAGGAGGAAGAGGGAGAGGAGGAGGGGGAGGAAGAGGAGGAGGAGGAGGAAGAAGAAGAAGAAGAAGAAGAAGAAGAAGAAGAAGAAGAAGAAGAAGAAGAAGAAGAAGAAGAAGAAGAAGAAGAAGAAGAAGAGGAAAGTTCAAAGCTATACTTAGCTCCATGATGATTTGTAGAGTTTAGCCTTTCTTGGGATGCTGTGGGAAGCTTCAGGGAGGAAGTTATACCAGCATATTTAATTCCTTATTGCCCACATTGAATCTTCAGCCTTCAAAGGATGAGAATGCTCTGTGTTGTTCCCTGCTATTTACAACACAGTGCCTGAAAACAGGTAGAAAACACATACATAGACAATGAGTGTTCACAACAATGAAGTGGGCCAGTCGATGGTGACTCACACCTTTAATCCCTGCACTCGGGAGGCAGAAGCAGGCGGATCTCTGTGAATTTGAGGCCAACCTAGTCTACAGAGCTGGTTCCAGGACAGGCTTTAGGCTACAGAGAAACCCTGTCTCAAAACACAAAACAAAAACAAAAACAAAAAAAAAAATGAAGTGGGCCTTGAAGGTGGAGTACAGTTTTACAGTTTCAGTGTCTCTGTTTTGTTCCCTGAATGTTCAGAGGGATCTTGGCCTGAGTGTGTAAATGTATCTTCCTGCTGAACATGTGGACAGAAAACTGGGCACACACCCTGGAGAAATGAAAACAGAGGTGCTCAAAGAGATGTCACCAAACATGCACAGCAGCGTTGCTCACAAGAGCCTAGAGGTGGAAGCAACTCCTGGCCATCAGCTGATGCCTGGATAAACAAATGGCGTGTAATGGCAAAGCAGGGTGTTACTCAACCGTAAAAAAATGAAGTGTTACTACATACACCGCAGATAAATCGACCTGTGAAGTGAGGGCAGGACCACATGTCGTATGTTGTACTTACAGCAAGTGTCCAGAGAAAGCCAATATTAGCAGTGGAGTAGTCATGGCTCAGGTTTGGGAGAAGAAACCTACAGGGTGGGCAGTTACATGAATTCTGAGACCCCAGGAGGGCTGCACAGCCTTGTGAAAGTGCTGGGAACTATAGACTCATACACTTCATTTTATTTCTAGGATTTTGGGGATTTTTTTGGGGGGGGTTGTTTTTTGAGATAAGGCTCTCTATGTAGTTCTGGCTATCCCAGAACTCACTGTGTATATAGACGAGGTTAACCTTCACAGAGTTCCACCTGCTCCTACCTCCCCAGTGCTGGGATTAAAGGCATGTGTCACCACACCCAACTGAACTGCGCATGCCTTTAATGCCAGCACCTGGGAAGCAGAGGCAGATGGATCTCTGTGAATTTGAAGCTAACCTAGTCTACATAGTAAGTTCCAGGCAGGCACTGCTACATGGTGAGATCCTGTCTCAAAATAAACAAAAACAAACAAAAAGGATATTCTGTGGGTTGCCAGTGGTATCGGATGGCCTTAGCTTCGGCCAGTTCTGTCTTACAGGGATGAACTCCACAAAGTGATTCCTTATGATAAGAGGAATCCCAGCACCCAGGAGACTGAGCAGGAGGATCTCCGACTTGGAGCCATCACGATCCCAACAGAAAAAAAAAATAGCTAGTTGTGGTGGTGTGTGCTTGTAATCTCAGTACTGAGGAGTCTGAGGCAGAAATTCAGGGCCAGCCTGGGTTACATAGTGAATTCAATGCCAGCCTGGACTAATATGAGACCCTGCCTCTATTTAAAGAAGAGGGAGGAGGAGGAGGAGGGAAGGAAGAGGCAGCTCCAAGGATAAGGTTATAGATATTTGAAGGAAGATCTTTGCCCAGTCTGTATGAGATCCTGAGTTCGATCCCCAACACAGCAACACATAATAATCACAATAGCAATAATCGTTTCTCTGCCTTTTACCAAGGGTTGGGTGTAATGGTGAAGATAATAATACTGATGAGATGACAGCATCAGGACAGGTGACAGGGAAACACTGTCACCATCCCCCACAGATGACAGCGTTAACACAACAGAACAAGTCGGCTTGCTTTTGCACAACCTACTTGGCCCAAGGCAGGAAGGAAAGAAGAGCACAAAGAATCTTTCTTGGTCATCTCTTCCGTAAGACATTATGGCTTTCCCACTCCTCGATGCTGGATTGAGCCCGTGGTCTCATTCTCTGTGCAGCCCTGGCTGTCCTGGGAGTCACTGTAGATCTGGCTAGACTGGAACTCAGAGGCCCATCTGCTTCTGCTTCCCGAATGCTGGAATTAAAGGTGTGTGCTCTCACCAGCTCTAACACCCCAGCAGACACACGCTTAAAGAAGCTTCTCCCCTACCCTGTGTAAGAAAGACGTGATTGAGGCTACCAGAACCGTAATGGCAATGGGTGTGACCAGCACACTGGGTCTGGAAGTGACTGTCCTTGGAAGCTCAGGCAACAGGATGACCTGAGACCTCCATCAGAGGACAGATTATGTCCTAGACAATGGGTCTCTGCTTCCTGATCGTGGAGGCAATGTTACAAGCTACCTCACCATCCTATTGCTGTAGCTTCCCAACCATGATTGCCTGTAAGTTCAAACTGTGAGCTGAAATAAATCTGCTATTTCTAAAACAAAACAAAACAAAAACCCAGAAACCTGGGGAGACAGGTGTGGTAACACAGCCCTATGATACCAGCCCTTGGGAGGTGGAAGCAGTAGGATCCGTAAATCAAGGTGATCTTCATCCATGTAGTGAGGTCAAGTCTGTCTAGTCTGGGCTAGAAAAGACTGTCTTAGAAGAACACGACAAAAAGAAAGGAAAATTATAGGAACATCCGGGTCTGGTGTGCACACCTGCAATCCCAGGATTCCTGAGACTAAAGCAAGAGGATCGCTATTATACCAAGGATAGTCATGTCTTGTCAAAAAAGAGGAAGAGGAGGAAGGAAGGAAGAAAAGAAGGAAGGAAGGGTGAGCAAAGCTGGCAGGACAGGGGAGGTCACTGCCAGTGCTCGGCACCAATAGAAAGGCTAAAAATCAAAACAGAGTCAGTCACATTGTATCAGGTCCCAGAGCTTAGCACAGCTGACTCCATGATGGAATACCATTCAGGTCATAAAACTCAGGAGGTAGTCAGCACCACCTGCCAAAGTGAAAACAAAGACCTAATCCATCAAAGCTCACAGTTCTGCGCAAGTCTCTGAATGTACTAACCTCACCTGACTTCTGTAGTTCTGCTTCTGGCTCTCTGTTCCTATTGACTGCGCACTGTTCTTGTTGACCAAGTGTACCAACCTAGAACATGGCTTTGTGCTTTAAAGCCCACTTACTCTGAGGAGGGCTCAGAGCTACCCTGGAATCCCAAACACCCAGGGTAGTCACCGGCCGGCAAATGAAGACTTCCTATTGGTTTAAACCCATGCCTGAGCAGCCTTCTCTGGTGGATACCCCACAACAAAACCAAGGTTCCATATCACCGAGCTGAAACAAAGCTGATAAACTGACCCGAGACGTTTCTCAAAGGGTCAGTTTAATTGACCTGATAATGAGTCGACCCTGCCTTAACCCTTCCACAGAAAGGTGACCCAAACTGGCCAGCTCCCAACCCACCAGTGCTGACCTATTGTTCAGTTTTCCTGGTGGCCTCACCGGGAGTCACCTTTTTTGGTTTCTGCTCAACTCATTGGAATGCACTCCATTTTATGAGATGAGGGTTTGCCCCATTGTAGAATTACAGAATAAAGTCAATTAAGACATCCTCTGCCTGTAATCTGAGCCAGAGACTGAGGCAGGAAGATCAGATGTTCGAGGCCTGCGTGGACGACAAAGAGACACCCTGTCCCAAAACAAAACAACAAAACAAAGGCAAAGACAGAAAAAAAATTTTTTTTTAAAGTTTCAACATTTTGGTCTGTGATTTCTTTTTTCTGTTTTTGTTTTTTGTCCTTGGCTCTCCTTTACCTCATCTCATAGCTCATTCAACTCACTGGCCGAAAACTCCAGCTCTTGTATGAGCCACCATCCCCATAGCCCTGCTCTCTGAGGACCATTCTGCACCACTCCCTCACGCAGGGGCCTCCCTTTCCAATATTCTTCAAATTGGGTAGGAGGGAAAAATCCTCACAGCAATCGACCACCCAAAAAAAAAAATATGGAGCCAGAAAAACTGAATTGGAATCCTCCATCTGCAGTTACTCCTCCCAGCATCTGAACAGGGCATGTAAGGAAAACCCTCAGACAGATAACTAATGCCAGGCAAGAAGCAGAACCCCACATGAAGAAGAGCCAAATTTCCAAAGATTAGGTGTTCTTCCATAGGAGACCCAATCAACAGGAGATGGTACCTTCTTATTACTTCCCAGTTCCAGAAATAGGTCCGTTGACTGTCAGACACACTGGGGAGATGGGTTTTCAAGCAAGGCATTAGGCTGAGTGAGAGACTATTGCAGAACATTGTTATAACTAAGCAAAGGTGTGTTACTTTTATTTATGCTGCAGAATTTTACTTTACTGTGTTAAGGTGTGTTACATTTGTTTCTACGCCTTTGTTTAATTATGGAAAGATGTGCTACACTTGTTTCACCTTGCCTGCCTAAGTCACCTAATTGGTCTAATAAAGAGCTGAATGGCCAATAGCTAGGCAGAAGAAGGACAGGCAGGGCTGGCATGCAGAGAGAATAAATAGGAGGAGAAATTCAGGCTTAAGAAGGAGAGGAGAAAAGAGGAATGAAGAGACCTCCTCTAGAGGAGTGCACATGGGGCCTGTAGGTGTCTGTCTCAGCAGATAAAGCCACTTGCCACCCAGCCTGACAACGGAGTCCAATATCTAGGTCCACACACTTACTCTCATAAGTTGTCCTCTGATCTTCATATGCACTCTATGGCATGAGTCCACATACAACCCTCATATACAAAGAAATTAAAGCAAAACAAAGCAACAACATTAAAAAACACAGATACTTATTGGGCTGACAAAATGGCTCAGTTGGTAAAAAGCACTTGCCACCAAGCATATAACCTGAGCTCAATCCCAGGAGAACTGACACACGCAAGCTGTTCTCTACCCTCCTCATATGCACACTCGCACGCGCGCACGTGAGCGCACACACACACACAGAGGCGTTAAAACTTTTTAAAATACAAATGGGGAGAGGAAGAAAGAGAGAAAGAGTGCGATATGATTCCTTTCAAATGAATTTCCAGAACAGGCAACACTCACTGAGGGCGTAGCAGGTATCCTAGCCCTGATACTTCTGAGGAGGGTGGTAAGAATGGACAAATGGCAGCAGACTCGAGAGAACTTCCCAGCGTAATGCCTGTGTGCCGAATCTCAATAGGGTTTGGCTTCTGTGAGTGTTGTCTTGGTAGGTGCTTTCTTTTTTCACAGTCGTGTGTTTTACAGCATTTCTGTTGCGGTTCCATCTGGTCTCAAACTCATGACCTTCCTGCCTCGGCCTTCCAAGTGCTGAACGAACTACTACACTTGGCCCAAGGTGTACACGTGCACGTGTGGACTACACACTTGTCACAGATGCACCAGGTCAGCTAACGTGGAGCGCCCAGCAAGGGCAAAAGAAGTGAGACTCTGCCTCAGCAAGGTGGAAGGGGAGAACTGACTCATGACAGTTGCCCTCTGAGTTCCACAGGAACGCCGTGGCACCTGCATGCTCACACACACACACCACACCACACCACACCACATACACTCACCATAAAAACACCAAAAGATGTGTCTGGTGCTAGGGAGATGAAGCAGTGGGCATGTGCAAGCACAAACCCCTGAGTTTGAATCCCTAGCCTCCACGTACGAAGCTGGGCTTGCCTACAGGGTTACAAGGAATCTCTGCTCTGCAGGGGGTGGAGACAGGAGGTTTTGCTGAGGCCTGCTGGCCCCCAACCTGACGCCAGGTTTAGTTAGAGATTCTATCTCAGGGGATTAAGGAGAAGATTAGGAGAAAAAGAGACCCAACCTCTTCCTCTGACTTCCACATGGGTACTCACCATACCACACACACACACACACACACACACACACACACACACACACTACACACTTGTGTCTGTGCTGAACACATACAGAACAGTTTCATGTCAGTGTTCTGATAACAATGCAATATGACAAATGAGTACATAGCATTACATCACTAGGTATAACAAGCAATTCAGAGATGACATCACACACAGGAGGAAGTATGAAGGCTCTAAGAAAATACCACATTGTTTGTTTCAGGTGAGGGACTTGCACATTGGAGGATTCATGTGTCCTTGGGGAGGATGGTATCTTGGAACCAACTTTACGTGTATACAGAGGGACATTATTGGAAGACTTGCATAATAACATATTGGAACAATGGTCTCATCTTACAAGCATGGAACACAAAAACACGATCTAAAATAAAACGTGGGTGGAGATGTGGCTCAGCTGATAGAGTGCTTGCTTAGCATGCATGAGATCCCGGGATTGACCCCCAGCACCACATAAATAAGACATGGTGGCATGCATGTAATCCCAGCATCTGGGAGGTAGAAGCAGGAGGATCAGGAGATCAAGGCCATTTTCGACTATATAATGAGTTCCAGGCCTACAGGAGATCCTGTTTCAAAAAAAAAAAAAAGGAATAAAATAAAATACTCATGGAAACCCCCCTGCCTCAGCCTTCCAAATGCTGGGGTCACGGACATGAACGACTGTATTTGGCATGTTTGTTTTTTCCATCTATTGGTGCCCCACCTCCACACTTTCTCCCCTCGTTACATGGCTGGAAATTGAACTCAGGGCCCGCACATGATAGGTATGCACGTGTGTTACTACAATGACTACCCCTGAGAGGTGGGCTTTAATTTCTCTTTTTCCAAAAACATGGCCTGTCCAGTTATCTAGTAGAAAATAGTTGTTCCTGCCCCTGCACTTCCAATGAACTAGTCTTCCAATTACTCAGTGACAGGCACTTGTTAGGGACCTGTGACATGCTTGTCATCTAGACTGTCATGATTACTAGGATTTATCACGTCCTCCGTCCTGTTCCTCTTTACCCCATAAGACGTTTGAGAGCAGGGCCCTCCTCCTCAGCACCTCCTCCCAGGGTGCGGTTCTCATTTCTGTGACCGAGCTGCAGCCCTGTCATTTGTAGACAAGCCATAGCAGCACAGAGGGTTTCTTCTCGTGTAAACATGGACCCACCACTGGTAAGGCCCAGTGCCTTGCCTTTCCTCCCGCTGGGACATGGTCACTTCCTGTTTCCATTTGCCTGTATGGGTATATTTCTATATTATTTACCTATAAGGCTGTATTTCTGCTTTATAAATGTGCTTGCTCTCCAGCGTGTTCTTTGAATTAGCTGCAGTGCTTTCCAATATTCACATTAATAATTTTGGGGAGGATGAGGCAGGGTATCATGTAGTCCATTCTTAGATTCACTATCTGTCTTTCAAAGGATGATTCTGAACTCCGGATCCTCCTGCCTCAGCTTCCCAAGCACTGGGATTACACATATACACTGCTGTGCACGGCTTTAAAAAAATTCTATTTTTGAGACCGTTATCTAGATTAGTCTTAGCCTTCTGGACTCAAGCAACCCTTGGGCTTCAGCACTCCCAGTACCGGGACTACAGGCAAATGCCACCATGCCCATCTTAGACACTGATGGATTAAAACATTTCATACTTGCACATGAGAAATAAGATTTTTTTTGACAGATTCTCAATATTCAACCTAGAATGGCCCGAAACTTGTCACGTACACTAGCCTGAAACTCATGGCCGCCTTCTTACCTCTGCCTCTCAAATGGTGAGACTATAGACCTGAACTGCTGTGCATGGCATTGTCTTTTTTTTTTTCTTTTTTCTTTTTTTTTAAGATATACTCCCACACTTCTCCCTTCCCCTACAGCACTGGGGATTGAACACAGGGTCTCTACATGCCAGGCATGTATGTTACAAAGGAGGTGTGTTGTGGAATATTAGTTTAAGATGTGTTACATTCATTTATGCTGTGGAATATTTGTTTAATGATGCAAAGCTGTGTTGTATTCTTTTATGCTGCATTCATCTAACTCTGTGAAGCTGTTTTACTCTGCCTGCCTAAAACACCTGATTGGTCTAATTAAGATCTGAATGGCCAATAGTTAGGCAGGAGAGGACTAGGCGGGGCTGGCAGGAAGAGAGAATAAATAGAAGGAGAAAGAGAAGAAAAGAGGGAACAAAAAAAGGAGGAGAGGAGGATGCTAGGGGCCAACCACCTGGCAACACAGCTAGCCATGGAGTAAGAAGGAAAAAAAAAGATAGATAGATATAGAAAAAGGTAAAAGCCCAGAGGCAAAAGGTGGATGGTAATTTAAGAAAAACTGGTTAGAAATAAGCCAAACTTAAGGCTAGGCATTTATAAGTAATAATAAGTCTCTGTGTGTTTATTAGGGAGCTGGGTGGCGAGCCCCCAAAAGTGTAAAGAAGTGAAGAACCAGCTACAGATGTGACTCTATGAACAACTCCCTTTACTCTGTGAAAGATTATATTGGAACACACTGTCCAGACTTAACCATATAGTATTTAACTAATTTAAGTATTTATTTTTATTTTATGTGTATGAGTGTACCACAGACAGCTGGAACTGAAGTTACAGATGGTTTAGAACCAAACCATTGCTCTCTCCTGGGTGTGGTATGTGTATGAGAGCCTTTACTTCTTGAGTACCTGCAATAGGACAATAGGTACACAGGACCACACCTAGCCTGGTCTACACAGGAAGTTCCAGGCTAACCAGGGCTCCCTAGGGAGACTCCGTGCTAAACAAACAGGACAGTAAGAAACAGCACATCTTTGGGTGACTTGGGAGGCCTGCTGACTTTCACAAGTTTCTTGCCTGTAAGCGGGATTGTGTAGTTCTGAAGTCACAAGTTTGGGCTTCTGATTGGACGGGCTGGTGGGCTGGAAGGCCATAGTCTGAACTGAACACAGAGGAGACTGCTCTTGAAGGGTTAACCACCAGTCTTCTCCACTGAGAAGACAGGCTGTGGTGATATGTGGTGTACATCTCAAAGTCCACCCAGCCCCAGAGTCACCCCCTGTGATCCTGAGTGTCCTCAAACTGATGAGTCCGTCTCTGGGGAGCTCTTTCCAGAGGCTATGAACTGGCCCAATAAAGGATGCGCTAAGCACAGAAAAGCAGAGTAAGCATCGAGCCATCACAGGAAGGCTTGGGGCCTCTGGCTTTGTTTTTAGAGGATGGGCACGTCACTCTGGCAAGTCCATTACCCTGGATGACTGGCTGCCATTTCAGCAGTGGCAATAGGACAGTCACTGAAGAACACCAAATGACCAATGAGAGCCTTGCCATCAGTTGAGAAGTGGTCTGCTGGAGCAAGGAGGGACAGGGTTTCCAAATCTCTTCTTGTTGAACCTATTAAAACCAAATACTGCCCTGAAGTTGGCCTGGAGCACAAGCTTGTAATTCCAGATACTTTGGAGGCTGAGGTAGGAAGATCACAAGTTCAAGGCCTGCCTGGGTTACATCGTGAGTTCAGGACCAGTCTAAGCAACTTAGTGAAACTGCCTCAAAATGAAGTAAAAAGTGGGCTGGTAGAGCATTTGTCCAGCATGCACCAGCAGGCCCCAGGTTCAGTCACCACCACCGCAGAAAAGAGGAGGCAGCTTTAAAGACAGCAAGTGGGTAAAGTGCTTGTTCCATAAGCATTTGGATCCCCAAAACTCACATCAAGGCTGGATGTGGCGGTATACACTTGTAACTCCAGCACCAGGTGGTGGAGACAGGTGGATGTCAGGACTCACTAGCCAGTCAATCTGGCTGAAATAGCAAGTTTCTGGGTCAGTGAAAAGATCCTGTTAAAGAGATAGATGGAGAGAGAGAGAGAGAGAGAGAGAGAGAGAGAGAGAGAGAGAGAGAGAGAGAGAAGAAGAAGAAGAAGAAGAAGAAGAAGAAGAAGAAGAAGAAGAAGAAGAAGAAGAAGAAGAAGAAGAAGAAAAAGAAGAGAGAAAGAGAGGGAGGAAGGGAGGGAGGGAGGGAGGGAGGCAGCGAGGGAGGCAGCGAGGGAGGCAGCGAGCGAGAGAGAGAGAAGACATCCCAATATCAACCTCTGGCCTCCAAGCCCCCTTCCCTCCCCTTAGCACTGAGGAGCACACACAAATGCACACATGTGCCTAACATGCACCCCCCCCCGCACCCACAAACCCACGCAAGGATGCAGGCATGCATGCTGTGTTGTGTTTTGCTATCTCAGCATCTCAGCTCTTTTCTCTGCAAATTGGAGTCAGTGGCATACTTCTCCTGGCTAGTCACAGCATAAGCAATCATGCAGCCAGGATCCTTGGGGCTCTGGGTGAGTCCTCCTTCCACACTCAGGTTCTTTGGGGACAGTTTAAGTTTGGAAAGACACTTCTCTGGGAAGCATCAAGGGGACACAGTTGCTCATGAGGGCTTGCAGAGGGTCAGCTGGACCCCCCCCCCCCCCAGGTAAACTGTGAAGCAAGTCTGCCTGTGTTAGTCCGCTGGGGCTGTCACAGCAAGACAGCAGACACTGCAGGGTAGAAACAACCAAAGGTCAGAAGGTCAGAAGGCCTAGAATTAGGTCCTGGGAGTGGCAGCCTCTCCCAAAGGAGACCTTTCCCCTTGCTTGTGGGTGGGGCCTTTTCTACTTGTGGATCTTTGGGGTATTACAACATCTGAATTGCATCCCCCTTCTTCTATGGTACTGGGTTAAAACCCAGGGTTTTTGTACATGCTAAGCAAGCCTTCTTCCTAGGCTGGCCTTGAATTTGTTCTGCAGACCAGACAGCCATTGGATTTGCTGTCTTCTTGCCTCAGGATCTGGAGGAGCTAATATAGAGTAGTGCCACCAGGACTAGCTTGAATTTCCTCTCTGTATTAAGACAGCAGCCAGGGGCTGGGGATCCAGCTCAGTTGGCAGAATGCTTGCCTCGCGTGCACAAAGCCATGTAAACTGGGCATGGTGGTTCCCATCTGTAATCCCTGTACCCGAAAGATGGATGCAAGAGGATCAGAAATTCAAGCTCATTCTTAGATACACAAGAAGTCTGAGGCTGAACTGGGTTATGTGAGACATTGTCTCAAAATAGTAAAATAAAATAAGATAAAATAGGAGGAAGGACAGCTGTCACATCAGATCGGAGCCCACTGGACTGACTTCATTTCAATTTAATCACTGCTTCAGGGCTCCCATCTTCAAGTAAAGTCACATTCTGGGGTGCTAGGGGCCGGGCTTTGACATCTGAATTTGACAGGGGTCATAGTTGGGTCTATAACACCAACCTAGAAAAGTTGGCTGTCTCAGACTTTGGAGAGCCCAGAGAGAAAATGACGTAGGGGGTTTTCCTGGCTGTAAATGTCTTACTACGGTAGGGAGAGGAACAAATGGGTCAAAGGCCTGCCGCTATTCCTTCAACAAATATTTACTGACCTTCCACCATGTGACACGCGATACCCTGGGTACCGGCAGTCAGGAGAGAACTTTGCTACAGCTCACACGTGATTAGGTGTTAGATATCGAAAGCCAGACTCCTGGAAGAAAACAGCGGTCGCCAGTGATCTTTCCCGCATTTACTGCAGATACAGCTGGGTTGTTTCTGGGTTTATAATTAGAGACCGTGTGCAGGTTTTTAGAGCGAGAATATTTTTTTGGCTCCCTGCTTGATGCTGATGTCTACAGATGACTTTATACTCCTGAGACACCCCAGTACGTGATGCCCGTGAGACACCCCAGTACGTGATGCCCATGAGACACCCCAATACGTGATGCCTGTGGCTCTTGTCAAGAGAGGGCTCAATACTCCCTGTTAAGAGTGATGAGCATCTGTAACAAACCAGCCCAACAGAGAGTGCATGTGTGCATGTCTGTGTGTGCATGCATGTGTTCATGTGTGTGTGTCTGGAACCTAAACTCAAGGCCATTTACACACAAGGCAAATGCTCTACCACTGAGATACCTTGAAAGTCTCTCCGCCCTTTCTCTCTTCCTGTCTCTTTGTCTCTGTCTCTCCTGGAGTCAGGACCTTGCACGTCCTCGTCAAGCTCTCTGAACTGACCCATATCCTTAGCTGCCTTTTCTTTCTTTGTCACTCTTTCTTTGGAGACAGGGGCTCACTAAGTTTCCTGGGCTGGCCTTGAACTTGTGATCCTTCTGCATTAACCTTTCTAGCAGCTGCGATGACAGGCCTGCTGTACCAATGCTCCCTCCCTCTCCCTTCCTTCCCTCGCTGCTGTCTCTGCTACAGACAAACTCTAGTGCCTCTCACACGCAGGGTAAGTCCTGTCATGCCACTGCGCCACATCCTCAACGTCACGACAGCTAATTGCTCATCCACCTGAAGACCTATGAGCCACAGAAGCTCTTCTCTGCTGTGTCAGTGAGGGACTCGGGCTGCTTTCCCAGCTCTTGTCGTACGTCCGTCCGTCCGGCTACACAATCTAAGCCAGTTGCAGAGGGCGGCTCGGAAAAAACATCCTGCCCTGTAATCAGCTCCTGGCCGCGGGTGGAGTCTGCAAAGCCTCTACTACATTCCACTGATGAAATCTGTTTAGGTGTTAGAGGGCAGGGAAGCATGGTTTAGATGCAGGCCTAGGAAAAGGACAGGACTTCAGGATCCCTAACTGACCTGTCCCTCAGGCTTACGGTCCTGATCACACCACTTTCCACTTGGTGCCTGGGACAAACCTGTGAAATCCAGGCCCATGTTTTCCCTAGCAGCATGATAATGATGATGGGGCTAGCCTCTTAGGGGTGTCGTCAGCCTTTTTCCCCCTAAATTTTGAGATTTATTTACTTAATTATGATGTGATTTGCTTGTATGTATGTCTGTGCACCACATGGTATACAGTGCCTGAAAAGGCCAGACAAGGGCCTTGGATCCCCTGGAACTGATGTTACAGACAGTTGTGAACTGCCATGTGGGTGCTGAGAATTGAACTGTGGTCCTCTGGAAGAGCAGCCAGTGCTCTTAACCTCTGAGCAACCCCCCACCCCTTTTTTTTTTTTCCTGAGACAGGGTCTCCTATAGCCCACAACTGGTCAGGAACTCCTTGTCATCCCCCCTGTGACTCCCAAGAGCTGCAGTCACAAGCATGTGTCATGAAAATCAGTGGGATTGTTGGTTTAGAGGAATTTTGGAAGATGCACAGAAAGACTTGAGGATGCGGTCAAACACTCAAGCACCAAGTTACAGTCTAGACTCAGGACTGGATGCCCATAAAGCACTCGGTGCCTCTGCCTAGCTCAGGCCAAGCACAGCCACTGTGAGCCTCCTCCCTTGTTTTTCCATTACGGGAACTGAACTCGGGGGCTGTGGTTGCAAGGCAAATGCTCTATCACTGAGACATGTCCCCAGCTCCTTCCAGAGACTTTAAAGCATCTCTAGATTACTAAAGTGCTCTGTACATGGTATCAATAATCACTATTCTGTATTGTCCAGGGATAGGGCTGGGTTTGTGTGACTTTCCTCCTTCCTTCCTTCCTTCCTTCCTTCCTTCCTTCCTTCCTTCCTCCCTCCCTCCCTCCCTCCCTCCCTTCTTTTCTTTCTTTGGTCCCATAGCTGAGGCTAGCCATGAATGATATCACTGTTCTACCTCTCAAGTACTGGGATTATAGGTGTACACTTTAGTGCTTAACTTAGAGTATATACTTCTCAACCTATCCCTCTTCTCCTTTCTTCCCTCCCTCCCTCCCTCCCTCCCTCCCTCCCTCCCTCCCTCCCTCTTTCCCTCCTTCCCTCCCTTCTTCTTTCTTTTAAAGACAGGGCCCTAGGAAGCCCAGGCTGGCCTTGAACATGAGATCCTCCTGTTCTAGCTTGCAAGTGTTGAGGCACGCACACTCCACTTTTTAAAACGTTTCCATCTGTGGTGAGTGGAATCTGCAGATTTCGAGCCTGTGGGTACCAAGGGCTGCCCATCCTGACAGCTCCAGGGGAATGCTTACATTCAGTCAACTCCGTGATGTTTACAACACATTGTCATCTACATGATCAGTTTAATTTGCGCTCCTTAGCGGGGCCCCGAGGGGTGGGCCCTTTACAGATGAGAAAGCCTCACAAAGTCATGAGGCCCTTAGTAGTCAGGCCTGCTGATTCAGCCTGGCTCTTCTGCCTTCTGCTGAGGTCACCGTCAGCACCTTAGCGTGATGTACTCTTTGGATGCTCTCCAAGGCCCTCGGAGAAGCTGGCAGGGAAGTTCTGAGTTACAGGAATTGAGCTGGTTTCTTTGGTCCTCTTTCTGGTTCTTATAGAATGTTCCAGAGTGTGTTTTTGTCCTGGGTTGTCATTTCCCCTCGGGACAGATCTATTGACTTAGCTCTCTGAAAAACAGCATTGTACTTTCAATTTCTGTGAGCAGAGAGGGGACTATCCACTGTAGTTTCTCTGTCATTTCGACCCAGCTCACAGGCCGGATAAAGGAGAAGTTTCTGGGTTGTGGGCCAGTAGAAAGAGTTTGTCTGAGGTTCGCCTTGTTAAGGGAAGATGAGATGTTCACTGTCCCATTTCAAAACCTGGCTATGGTGGTGTACCCATACAGTGCCAGCATTGGGAGGTAGAGGCAGGAGGATTAGAAGTTCAAGATCATCGTCAACTACTCGGAGAGTTTGAGACCAGCTAGGGGTGCATGAAATCTCAAAACAAAACAAAACACAACTGAAACAATAATAAAAAGTAGTCCTCACTTTATTATGTAGAATTTTTTCTGGCTCATATTGGCCCCTTGCACCCTTGGCCTCGAAGAATGTGCTCAGTACTATATCCATTTTAGAAGCACAGGCAGGCATGCCGAAGATGGCCAATAAATACTTTTCAATAATTTATTGGTTTTATGGAAATGGGTTTGCAGACATCGGTAAAGCTCTTGCCCTGAGTTCTATTCCCAGGACAACAAGAGCAAAAATAAATTATTTTATTGGTCCTTTATTATTCATGAACTGTGGCATTTGGATATCTTTGAATTTTAAAAGTCCACGTCGAGACATGAAATGATTTGTTTCGCTAGCTGTTTGCCTGCTGAGGGCTTTCCATCTTGTTTGTTTATTTAAAGCGCTGTGTGGGCAAGATGATTTCCGCTAATTGCGATGTCTGTGACTGTATATAAAGTATTTTTTTGTTGTTAACCATCTCACTCGTGTCTTTGTAGGGCGGAGTGGATCAGTCATCGGGACGAGTCAGAAACCGGTGGATTTCACAACAGGAGCTGGGCGGGGCTTGGCCGGCAGACAGGTGCAGGGATTATCTTTCACAGGGGCCTTTCACTTCCTGTTCCTTCTGTTTCACTTCCTGTTCAGTCACCTAGGAGTGCTCTCCCCCGAGCCCACAAGAGCACATGGAAGGTTGGCAGGGGTTGCAAGCATCCTTCAAAGATGTCTCCGATAACGGAGGCAAGGTGCTCTGGAAAGGGAAGATTCCTGCGTGCCCCGGAGTGGAGTCCCAGTTAGTGGAGCTGGGCTGTAGGGTTGGAAGTCAAGGCAGGAGGCTGACTGGGCATGTACACAGACAGACCCTTGGTACTCAAGACTAGGCCTTCTTCTAGGTGAAATGGGCAGAAACAGTCCATATGCAAGGCTTCCAGTATTTTATTTATTTTAAAAAATTTATTTATTTACAAAATGTGTGTGCATGTGTATTTTTTAAAATAATTTATTTAGATTCATTTTATGTGCATCAGTGTGAAGGTGTCAGATCCCCTGGAACTGGAGTGTCAGACAGTTGTGAGCTGCCATGTGGGTGCTGGGAATTGAACCCAGGTCCTCCAGAAGAGCAGTCAGTGCTCTTAACCACTGAGCCATCTCTCCAGCCCCGCCTGTATTTTTTTAAAAAAAGACAACAAAGTACCTTTTTTATTTTACATACCAATCCCAGTTCCTACTCCCTCCCCTCCTCCCATTCCCTCCACCCACCCCTCCCCACGCCCCATCCACTCCTCAGAGAGGATAAGTCACATTGCTTTGGGGAAGGTCCAAGGCCCTCCCTACTATATCTAGGCTGAGCAAGGTATCCATCCAAAGAGAATAGGTTCCCAAGATGCCAGTACAAGGAGTAGGGATAAATCCTGGTGTCACTGCCAATGGCCCTGCAGTCTGCCCCAGCCGTACAACCGTCACCCACATTCAGAGGGACTAGTTTGGACCTATTTCCTTCTCTGTCCAGCTGGAGTTGGTGAGCTCCCATTAGCTCAGGTAAACTGTCTCAGTGGGTGTCCCCATCATGGTTCATATTCTCACTCCTCCCACTCTTCAACTGGACTTCTGGAGCTCAGTCCAGTGCTCCAATGCAGGTCTCTGCCTCTGTTTCCACCAGTTGCTGGGTGAAGGTTCTGTGGTGATATTTAAGATATCCATCAGTCTGACTACAGGACAAGGTCAGTTCAGGTACTCTCTCCTCTATTGCTTAGGGTGTTAGTTGGGGTCATCCTTGTAGATTCCTGGGAATTTCTCTAGTGCCAGGTTTCTCAATCAAAATCTCTCTCTCTCTCTCTTTTTTTTTTTGCTCTCATCTCTGTCTTCCTCTATCTCAACTATCTCCTTCCCTCAAGTTCTCCTTCCCACTCCTCTTCTCCCCTCCTCTTCCCCTTCCGTCCTCCCTACTCCCTCCACCCCCATGCTCACAATTTTGTCAGTCAATCTTGTCTATTTCCCCTTTCCAGGTGGATCTATGCATGTTTTCCTTAGGGTTCACTTTGTTACTTAGCTTCGCTAGGATCATGGACTATAGGCTCAATATCTTTGCTTTACAGCTAGTATCCACTTGTGAGTGAGTACATACCATGTGGGTCTGGGCTACCTCACTCAGGATGGTTTTTCTATTTTTATCCATTTGCATGCAGATTTCAAGATGTCATTGTTTTTTACTGCCAAGTAGTACTCTAACGTGAAATGTGTGTGTGTGTGTGTGTGTGTGTGTGTGTGTATTTGTGCTCGAGTACATGCATGCTATGTTTGGGTGGGTGCCCTCAGAGGCCAGAAGAGGGCCCTGGAGTTGGAGTTACAGGTAGTTATAAGCCATCCAATATGGGTGGGAGCTAAATTTTGAAGAAGTAGGAAATGCTTTTAACTGCTGAGCCATTTCTCTAGAGCATTTTTTATTATTTAAAATCATCATCATCCGTCCTTATTATTAACAAAGTCTTATATACCCCAGGCTAGCCTTGAATTTTCTTTATTGTCTACAGATTATCGGGTGTACACCCCACACTCATCTTGCCTTTGATATTCTTAATTTAAGTTTTAAAAGCCATGCTTTATGTGCAGCAGAACAATCTACATGTTAAATAAGACTATGACAGAATGTTTTGATATAGTTTTAGACAGAAGAGAAAGAGGAAACATTTCAGGCTATAGAGCCCTCCCCCTCAGAAACCCTAATTGCCTTCTTAATCCCATTTCAAAAGTGGCTCAACGGCACAGATGTGAGCAGTGACCGCCACAGCTGGTTCCCATTGCTCCAGCGTGCACTGGAATTCAGAAGAAAGCCTGTTTGTCACAGCAACAAATGCAAAAGAAGGGATGCAGCCTTGCTCTTGCTACTTCAATGCTCAGAAGTTGACGTTCCCAGATCCACCACACACAAACCATGATGGAGCCAAAACTAGGAAAAATGAGCTTTATATCCTCCTTCACGGGGCTGAAGAGGTGGCTCAGCAGGCAAAGGTGCCAACCCTGAGGGCAATCAGCAGGTGGAAAGCGGGAACTGGCTTCTGAAAGCTGTTCTCTGACCTCTACATGTGCGCCAGGACACAAGTTCACACACACACACACACACACACACACACACACACACAGACATGCTTATACACACACACAAAATCAATTAAAATTAATTTTAAAAGTTGTGAAGATAGGAGTCATGAAAGAGGAGAGAAAGTTATTTATCTATCTATCTATCTATCTATCTATCTATTTTCCTATCTGTCTGTCTGCTTATTATCTATCTGTCTATCTATTTATCTATCTACCTTTCTACTACCTATCTAGTCATTTTAGTTTTCTGGAGAGAGTCTCACATAGCCCAAACTGGCCTTATCTTGGTCTTCCACCTTGGTCAGATGCAGCAAGCCGTGGGTGTCTTTGAACCATCTCTGAACTCTGGCTTCTGAGCTTTGCTCACACTTTAATCTGTCCATAAGACGTGACTCCTTGCTTCTTGATTTCCACACCCATCTGAATCATGGCAAGCTAAGTAAACTGTGGAGTTTGTAGGTAGAAATGGCCATGCAACGGAGCAGAAATAAATATATCCATAACATAGGTCTCTATCTATCTCTAGCTCTCTCTCTCTGAGTGGTTCTCACGCTGAAGCCCAGGTTGGCCTTGAGCTTAATCCCAGTACTCAGGAGGCAGAGGCAGGAGGATCTCTGTGAGTTTGAGACCAGGCTGGTCTACAGAGCTAGTTCCAGGACAGGTTCCAAAGCTACAGAAAAACCTTGTCTTGAAAAACTAAAAAAAAAAATTAAAAATTAAAAAATCAATAACCTTGAAGCACTAGAAATAAGTTCCAACTCTCTGACCTTTGGTTAACCTAGAAATAGGCTCACATTTTCGGGCCTCCACACTCGCCCTGCAAGGCCCAGTATAGGCACAAGACACCCAAGATCCCGTTCTCAGTACAAAGGAGATTTATTTGTACCAGAGGGACAAAAGTCAGGGAATAAGAGATAATAAAACAGAGATAGGAAGAGGGAGAATGGAAAGGAACAAGGGAGGGGGCAGGGGCATTTGTTCTGGAGGGACAAGGGATGGCCTCTGGATAGAGAGAGACAGACATGGCCCATGGGAAAAATGGCAAAGGGAAAAACCCATGCTAGAATGAGTTGGTTAATTCTGATTAGGTATGTTAATTAGGTAGGTGAATCAAAGGGGGCTTTTAATTGCTGAACTTCAATACTTTGATAACTGAACCTTGTGGTCAGCCTTAGGAGGAGGAAGTAGCCAAACAGACTTTAGAGGCTAGTTTTAGGAATGCAATCAAATGTTTTATTTTTGTTTTAAGCAAGGAAGGGGGAGTAGGGGAAGGGCAAGGCCTGTCAGAGCCACGTTTGCCTTGCTTGGGCCTACTAGAGCCCTTCATAGACCTTTTGGACTTTGAACCCACAACGGCTGGTTCATCTACCCCAACCTAGTCTGTCTGGTTAAAGAGAGTTCCCTTACATGAGAGTTCTGGGGTCAGTAGGACTCATTGTTTTCACTTACTTGGTTCAACTAAGGAGGTCCGATACGATGGGGCGTGGAGTTGTCTGTGCTTGAGAGCTGAGCTGTGTCCCTGCTCACCCAACCTAGCAGCTGGTAAGGGACAGGCAGGATGTTCCAGCTCCCCACCACCATCCGAGGGCAGCCGTATCCAAAAGAAGCACTGGAGAGCACACTTCCCCGGCAGATTTCATCCTAAAAAAACTAAGGAAGAAGAGGGCATGGGGATAATGGGGGGAGGAACCAGAGGGAGAGTCTGGGGAAAGTGGAGGGAGAGATTCTGGCTATGTATGGTTAAGAAACATTGAATACAAGTATGAGGTTCTCAAAGGAAAAAAAAAACACATCCTTAAACAAGTATAACCCAAACAGGAGTAAACACTGGGATGCGGCTTGGCATAGTGCCTGCCTGGTAGGCATAAAGCCCTGGGTTCAGCCACCAGTGCTACATGAACAGCTCCTGGGTTAAATTAAAGGTGCACACCTTTAATTCCAGTACTCAGGAGACAGAAGAGGGCCGATCTCTGTGAGTTCAAGGCCAGCCAGGGCTATGTAGAAAGACTCGGTCTTAAAAACAAAAAAGAAGATGACGTTCTTGAGTTCCTCTAGACTTGCAATGTTTATGTCTTCCTCTGGTCTGTTTCTTGCCAGTCACCATTCTGGGCAGTGGGGACTGAGTGGCAAGCCTGTTTGAACTGGAATCTAGGGTCTAGTGGGAAGGCAGATTCTCATCCAATGGGCAATGGCCAGGTCAACCATGTGGCTTTAAATTTTTTTTTATTATTGTTATGTCTACCTTTATGGGTACATACGTGCACATGAGTATGGGTGCCTGTGAAGGCAAAGGAGGGCTTCCCTTAGAGCTGGAATTATAAGTTTGTGAGTGCCTTCTGTGGGTGCTAGGGACTGAACTTGGGTCCTCTGCAAGAGTAGAAAGCGCTCTTGCTGGCTGAGCCACCTCTCCAGTCTTTTTATTTATTTGTAAATATAGTCTAGTGAGACAATTTTAATGGCTGTCAGCCAAGGTTAAAGTTGCATTCTGGGATTACAACCTACTGCAGGACTGACAGGAAGGGGTAATTAGTGTTCCTTTCTCTCTTTCATTCCCTTCGCCATATGCCAGTAAAGAAGACATTGAGTCAACTTGTGGTCCATGCTAGACCAGCCTTCAGAAATGGCTGTGGTGTAGTACAGCACACACACAGTGAGCTGAACCTGGCTTTGTCTCTAGCAGGTTCCACAGTGGGAACCTGATGATTAAGGTGCTGGAAGCTAGCAGGACACTAGTCCACAAACCAAGTATTGTGCTTGGATATGATGGTAGCAGCAGCAGCAGCAGCAATGACTTCATTGGGAACACCATCACCAAGTTACGTTAGGCAGCAAGCTGTGTCTTTACTACGGTGAGGGTCATAGTTCACCCAGGCTGACCAGCTCAAAGGAGTCATTGGCACCTCTGCTACAGAGAGATGTTCATAGCAAGCTGGAGTGAATCTTTTTTTTTTTCCTGACAATGTCTCTTAGCTTCAAAGAGACTGAACCTTTGCTGGACTCTGGAGCCAAGTTAATAATATGCCTTGAGACCATTTAAGATTGTATTCTCAACGTGATGTCCTACCTTGTGCTCAGCCTGTTGTCCTACTGTGTGCTCAGTCTGTTTAAGTTTAACTTGCCTTTAAGAGAACAATGAAATCAGCCTTACCATGCCCTGGATCTCCCATGCAATCAACTCTACAACCTAAGCTAAATACATACAGCTTTAATCTTAAGCTATGTACTCTTCCAGCTCCTGACCCAGAATTATGTAATGTGTGCATTGTAATCATTTGTGGGAAGCATTCAACAAGTTGAGAGCAACCTTAAACAAAACAAATAGCCCATAAATGCTGGAAGTAACATGTGGATACAGGTTGCTAATGTCTGTTTGCGGTTTTGAGTGCTATTGTGGGTTAATTGGAGTCGGTAGGGTAACTTTCTCCCTTTGTAAAACTTTGTTAAAGATTTCTGTAAAAAAAAAATGTATTCCCTGTTGTTTCCTCATTTCCCTGTAATGTGCTGTTCAGTAAACACATAGCAGAGCCCTTTGTTGGGGACAGGAACAACACAACAGACAGCAGGGACAGATCTCAGACACACACAGTAGACAGACTGCGGACAGGCCAGTAATCATAGACTACAGACAGATGGAAGACACACAGAAGGAAGTGGTAAGTTCAAATGTGGGCCTTTCCTTGGTCAAACACACCAGTGAAGTTTCTGTTTCCATTCCTTAGTTTGACATTGGCACACTTCGGTGTCCCCTCTGAGGTTTCTTTGATCTCTTGACATAGTAGGCTTTCTCAGCAGAGATGTCAGGGGCCTTTGTGGCCACATGGAAGTAGATGTGAGTGTAAAGTTTCGGGCTGGCATGGAATCTTCCAGATGAACATTCAGGCGTTCCTAAAATCCGAGGGGAGCGGTGATGGAAAATATGATCTGGTTGACAAGGAAGTTGAGGTTAATAGAGTTTGGGCCTTTGGCATCCTGATTTCTATGCTAGATGCCATGTCCTCCTTGTCTACCATGAAGGCACCGTCTGAGTGCTCCAAGGGTGTGGGCGATGAGGATGGCAGCAGCAATACCTGTGGGAACCTGGAAATGGCAAACGGAGAACTCCAGCTGGCTTCTTGCTGTAATCGCCAGCAGGTGGGGGAACCAGAGACAGTTTCCCCACAAAGCTCTGGGAAACCAAGAAGCCCTGGAGACCCATGCACCGGTCAGCCAGCTTGTGCACTTGGTCTGAGATGCAGTTAGTGACATTTTTACTGATGGTGCAGGGCTATAGGCATAGCTATTGGCCACATCCTTGCTGTGATGAGCTTCCTTGAGTGGAAGAGCTAGCTAGCACAGGTATCGGGGTGAACTTCGTCACTGGCCTTGGCACAGGTTTGCCCGCACTTGTTTCATTGGAGAAGATGCTAAGGGAGTCATCTCCGTGCTGGTCTGGTCCTTCTAGGCAGTAGAGCTCCCAGCAGGTACTGCCAGTCTGGACACTAGCCTGGGGCTGAGGTATTAGCCCACACCAGTTCTACGATGTTAGCCTTGTTGACTCTGTCCCAAGTGACACAGCAGAAGATGATCCCTATCAGGTGGATGCCGGTGTCACAGACATTTGGGTGTGCCTCTCGGGACAGGCAGCCTGGGGCTGGGGGATCAGAGCCACCACCCTTATTTAGTCAGAGGCCTGGGTTCTACTTTGTTCTTATTCAAGTGACCTGTACATGTCATGTAATGTAAACGATACTGAATTATTTATGTGTGTGCATCCCGGGTACACATGTGGAGGTTAGAAAACAATCTTTAGAAATCGGTTCTTTCCTTCCACTATGTGGGCTCAGGCCATTAGGTTTGGCAGCAAGTGCCTTTACCCTCTGAACCATCTCTCTAGCCCTCTATGTACAATTTTTAGCCCAATTCTTCTCAACTCTTCCAATATGGGTTGGGTCTAATTGATTCTGAAGAATGTTATAGCACACATGGTATTGGAATCCAGTTTATGAATTTTAAAGCTTATTAGAGTGGGTATACCAAGCCCCTACCTGAGAAGTGGGTCTGAATGTCATAAGTCTCTTATTTACCCTACACTCAGCCACTTGACCAATGGTTATTGCTGTTGTGAGCTAAACATTGGAATAGCTGCAGAAGGCCCTTAAATACAAGTAAGTATGGGCCCAGCAGAGAACTGGGTACACACGGTAGGCACACGTCTTTGGTCTTTGTTCTGGGTGGGTGACTTCTGCAGTTGCTTTGTTTTGTTTGAGACGGTACCTTTCTATGTAGTCCTGGAGGTCCTGGAACTATGTATACCAGAAGCTGTCCTTCAGGTTCATAGAAATCCTCCTGCCTCTGGGATTAAAGGCTTGGGGAGATGAGGCTATTCATGACTTCAGCACATCTGGGCCTCTCTATGGCATTAGGAGAAAATGCCTTTCCTGGGGATGTCCTTCAGTGGGTGATCCAGGACTGTCTGGGTCCCACAGTATTTTCATTTAGGCAGTCACTTTACTGGCACCAAAAAGCAGGATCAAAACAATTCTCTCCAAAGGTTTGAAATGGAGGCTGGCAGGGTGACACCATGGGTAGAGGTGTTTGTCACCAAGCCTGACCATCTGAGTTTGACCCCCAGGACCCGCATGGTAGAAGGAAAGAATTAACCCTACAAATTGTTCCCTGACTGCTACAAGCATGCGTTGGCTCTCAACTGCCCTTGCCTAATAATAAATATAATATATTATGATATAATACAATATAGATCTTAATTAGCTTTATCTTTTCATTCTAGCACGGAGCAACACTTTACTGAATAAATTAAAGTGTTCCCGGAAGCCAGACAGAGGGGGTTGGTTTCAAGGAAAAGACTTGAAGAAGTCAGGAGCAAAACACAATTTGCTTTCTTTGCACTGTTGGGTCTGGAGGTGGAACAATGAGTTGTTTGGTTGGTAAGGGTGACTCCAGGTGATTGCCTTCCTGGTTTAATGATTAAGGTAGTGGGAACTGATTAAACTGGACTCTGAGAGAGAGCCAGCCTTCGTTTCTCTTACGAAGTGGCATGGAACATCAGAGATGACTCTCTTTAGGTTGTTAGCATGGGTGATACGCCCCAAACAGTAGAAACTTTCTGAGATTTATTTAACACAAGGCACTCCCCCGCTTTCTGTCCTTCCTTCCTTCTCCTTTGGCAGCACCTCATGTAACACAGACTAGTCTTGAACTTTATACATAGCAGAGGATGACTTTGAACTTTGGTCCTTATGCCTGCACCTCCCAAATGCTGGTATTGCAGATGTGCGTTTATGCAGCGCTGGGGATTGAATCTAGGGCCTCATGCATGCTGGGGATTGAATCTAGGGCCTCAAGCATGCTGGGGATTGAATCTAGGGCCTCACGCACTCTGGGAAATCCCTCTACTAACATCTGCAATGCCTACTTTGTGAGACAGGTCTCCTACTGTCCAGGATGTGTACATACATGGTACTACGTGCATGTAGAGCTCAGAGAACAGCCTTGTGGAGCTGGTTCTCTCCTTCCAACCTTACATGGGATTTAGTGATTGAACTCAAGCTGCCAGATTTGCTGAGGCATTTTGCTGGCCCAGTTCTCGTCTCTCTTTCCTCCTTTCTCCTCTCCTCCTCCCCTCCCCTCCTTTCTCCTCTCCTATTTTTTTTTCTCCTGACACAGGACCTCACACTATAGCCCAGGTTGGCCAGTAGTTTACTAGATAGCCCACGCTGGCATTGAACTCATGGCAATCCTCCTGAATTTTGGAATTATGAGCATGTGCCATCATACTTAGTTCTGGAATATTTCTTTGAGTCAGTATTACTGAGAACTTGTTTTCTGGTTTTGAAATGAGCAAAAATCTGTTGCAACTGAGTAAAATCATGGTTACAACTCGGATTCTATGTCTTTTGTATTGATCTGTTTGCTGTGCCAGTGAGGAAAGGCTCTTCTTTACCTCACGGTAGGAAAAGAACCAATGGATTGTCATTGTCTTCTACTGTGCTCTTAGACTGAAAACAGCCGGGCCCAGCATGCCTTGGCTGGGGATGAGCTAGCTGTCCACCTAACTCAGTTATGGGGAAGAAAAGAATTACAAACACCCCAAGAGTAAAAAACACTAAACTGTTTCTAAGAGAGGTTAACATTCTTTATGCCATTATATGAAAGTATCTACCATGGAAGGAAAAGCTACAAGCTCAGCCAGAGACACTTAGCCATGGGAAAGAAAAATTTCAGTTGGAAATACCAGTTGACCATCAGTCAATTTTTAATAAATGTTCTTGGTGCTCAATTTGACTATGTTTACCTATCTGTTTTTATCTATCTATCTATCTATCTATCTATCTATCTATCTATCATCATTTCTCTCTTGCTACTTATTCTTTTACTTTAACTTGATATATCCTTAATAAACTCATTCATCCAAAGCCAAAAGTATGGCTATTGTAAATCATTCTCTGGACCATATAAAGCATGACCATATATCTGGAGTTATTAACAACTCATAGGTAGAAGGCTCAGTTCCCATGGTTGTCCACTCCTTTTAGATGTCAACTTTGAGTACCAGTTTGCAATCTGTGCTTCTGACAAGCCTGCTGTAAATAAGGGCTCCCACGGCACCTTCCTGGGCTCAAGAATTTGCTAGTGTGACTGACAGAATTTGGGAAATGTTTCTTACTTTAACTGGTTCGTTAGAAAGGCTATTACAGGGGATAAGAATTGACAATCCTCCTCATTCTCCTCCTCTTCTTCCTCTTCGCCTTCCTCTTCTTCTTCTTGATTTTTTGAGATAGGGTTTCTCTGTGTAACAGCCCCAGGTGTCCTGGAACTCGCTCTGTAGACCAGGTTGGCTTCCAACTCACAGAGTTCACCTGTGTCTGCCTCCCAAGTGTTGGGGCTAAAGGTGTGTGCCACCACGCCTAGTCAGAGATATTTTCTGAATTGATATTCCCTCCTCTCAGATGACTTTAGTTTGGGTCCAGTTGACATAAAACAGGCACACTAGGGCACTGCATTATCATAAAGATACCCATCCCCCATCTCTGTTATCTATCACTCTGTTATCTGCCATCTATCCACCATGTGTCATCTTAAATCTATCTATCAATCATTATATGTCTATCATCTATCTACCATACTGCACTCAACCTATTATCTACACACACACACACACACACACACACACACACACACACAAAGAGAAAGAGAGAGAGAGAGAGAGAGAGAGAGAGAGAGAGAATATAAAATGCTGACAGTAAATGGCTCACAGTAGCAGAGCATTGTGAGGCTCCAGTTTCAATCTCCAACATAAACACAAACAAAACGTGTTGGGCCTGGTGCTCCACGCGCCTTTAACTCCAGTACTCTGGAGGCAGAGACGGGTGTATCTCCAAGAGTCTGAGGCCAACCTGATCTGCACAGTGTGTTCAAGGCTAGCCAAGGCTACTTCGTGAGACCCTATCTAAACAAACAAACAAATAAACAACCCCCAAACAATAAATAAGAAAACAACAACGAAACCTCAGAAAACAATACAACCCTAAAAAGATGAAGCATAGAAAGATGAGTGTGCAAATCTGTATCATAGTTTGTTCTGATGTCAAGTCTCAGGTACTGTGTACAACTGTGCACTGCATTTTGATTCTACCGGAGCACTGCAGGTGTGTCTTGGAGCACACTGGTAACACACCTCAGTATGGAATTTGCTTCTTTATAATATTACTGAAACAGTTCACCTGGTTCATCACTGACTGAGTGTTACAATCAGAGTTTCTCTGGTAAGAAGTTTTCTCTTAGCAACTTTGTTTAGTTATTTGGCTTTTTTGAGGCAGGGTCTCACGTAGTTCAGGCTGGTCTTGAACTCACTGTGTAGCTGAAGTTGTCCTTGAACTCCCAATCATCCTGCTCTTACCTCCCAAGTGCCAGGCTCACAGATGTGAGTCACCACACAGACATTATTGTTTGGCTGCTATAGTCCTTGAGAGACCCAATCATCGTAAGATTGAAAGGCATCCTGAGCGTGCTTTTACATGCTGGCACTCTCCCAGATGCCGACGACACGGAGTCTGCTGGCTTCCCTGTCTCCAAGAAACTTAGCCTCTAAAACCTCTTCATGTAATACATTTTCAAAAGCTTACAGCTCAGCAATGCTTTCCTTTTATAATTCAGACTCTGACCACTGGGCACTTAACTTTGGGGTGCTCAGTACTTCCCAAGGCCTTTCTGACTTCTGACTTTCCTGATATGGAGTCCACTTCAGTGCCATCAGCCGTCTTCTGGCTTCCACTCTCTGGCCAGGTGGGGCCGAAAGGCTTAGATCCATTCTCTCATGCTCTCAAGATCAGTGTCCAGATTTCATATCATCCTGGCTACTTAGCTCGTAATGATGCCTTCCTGAAAGCATGGCCTCAGGAGTGGATCAAGTCTGGACTGATGAGAGCAGGCTGCAAGGACACTTAGGTACTGCTCCCTAGAGAATGCTAGCAAGAAAAGAATCTTTTCCTCCAATTTCTGGTGTTCACATCCATCTATAAGCTGCCCACCATCTCTCTGCCCACATCTGGTAGTAGGCTATAGTACTCACTCATAGTAGAGTCCTCTGCTTCACAGTATAGTCTTTTCTCTCTCATTCACTCGCTGTCCACACACACACACACACACACACACACAAACATAAGCACACACACAGTCTCATGAAACCTAGACTGACCCCAACCTTACTACGTAGCCCAAGATGACCTTAAACTTCAGCTTCTTCTGCTTCCGTTTCCATAATGCTGGGATTACAGGTGTGCACCCCCATATCTGGTTTCATACAGTGCAAGTAAGCAAGCGTTCTACCCACCTACATCCCCAGCGCTCATCTCTGTCTCTTAGTGTCCAGAAACTCTCTTTATATAGTAGAATAAACCAAGATGGGGTCTTGTCCCGAGAACAGTTAAACCCATGTCTGTCGTCTTCCAAAACCCCCAGGCTAGGTAATACAGACTGTGGAAGGGTACCCAGAGGCCTTCTGTGTTCACTCTGCTTGTTTATTGTTAAGATGAAAGCAGATGAGGGTTAAAAACATTTGTTTTCTTCTGTGTTCTGCCACTACACCCCAACCTCACTTCCGTTTCCTTCTTTCTTCAGGGAAGTTGGTCAGAGCCTGCCCACCCTATTCACCCAGGTCTGGGCCACACGCACTCTTTCTTGGGCCTGTAGAAAGCCCTGCTCAGCTGTGGAAATTGCTTATTGTGCCACCCTTGGGAACACCATTCACATACGCAATGGAGTGAGTTTCACGGGATAGCCCCTCCCACGGCTCATTAGAATTCGTCAGAGGCTCCCCTGGGTGGTCCGCACTGGGCTCCTTCTCCCCCACTTGAGAGTCGAAGACACAGACTTTCTGTTGTCAGAGAAGAAGTAAGGGATTGTGACGTGTGGTATTAGCCGGCCTCATAGTTGGGGAGAAACGAAGGGAGGAAGCGGGGGAAGCGACAAAGCATGAAGCCCTTACACAGAGGGGCGGACTGATTTCCCGAGCTGATGCTGGGAAGCGCTTGCCTGGCATGCTTTAGGCTCTGGATTCACTCCATGCACCACGGAGAAAACAAAGAGAAACAAAACAAGACTTCCACTCAGGCGGGTCTCTGTTCCAGAAAGCCAGAAGAATGGCATTGTCTTCTGGGTTATTGGACAGTAGGGGAAATCTCCACTTGAGTGATTGATTGTCAGAAAGAACCCTTGTTCCTTTCTTTTTGAAAAACGCTGTCTTTGAGACAGCATCTCAGGTATCCGTAAGAGCCTGCACTATAGATCCTCCGGCTTCCACGTCCCAAGGCTGGGACCACGGCCAGCACATCTTGGCAACGTCTGCTCTTTTTTGTGATCTCCTCTTCCGCTTTTGTGCCAGCTGCCTGTGGAGCAGGTGCTTTCTGGGCTGGAGTCTTCTGACCTTAGAAGGAAGCTATGCTTTCTGGCCTGTGGGCTTTTTGGGCCACAGCTGTCTTGCCTGCAGTGACTGCCTTTTTTTTTTTTTTTTTTTTTTTCTGGCTGGGATTTTTAGCTTCAGCAGTCACAAAGGCCAACCACAGCCTCAGAAATAGGTGCACTGTGGGAGAAGCCTTCAGGACTTTCAGAAGCTTTTTAGTGTTTATTTATTTATTGAGATAGGCCTTGTGTAGCTCTGAATGACATTGAATTTTCTATGTGTCCGTCCGCTGGTTGACTGAATGCTTGGCCTTCCACTCAGTCTCCCAAGTGCTAAAATCGCAGGCATGTGTTGCCACACCTAGTTTTGTGCGCTCTGGGACTCGATCCGGGTCACGCACATTAGACAAGGACTCTACCAAGTGAGCTACATCCTTGACCCTGCCCCTAAACCTCCTTTTTGTTTACTCTGTCCCTGTTCTCTTCGCTTTCATGACTTCGAAAGGGTCAAACTTTGTCGTCATGGTTGTATTCGTTAGTTTTCGGTTGCAGTGCCAAGCCCACAGCAGACGGCAACTTCTGAGTTTATTTTGGCTTGGGGTTCCAGAGGGAGAGCCCATAATAGCATGGGGTTGGCATGGCAGCAGGCTGCCAAAGCTGGACCACTTCTTCAACTTCAGTGACAAAGCAGAGAGCAGACAGGGGGACCTGGAAGTTCCGTGAGGACAGAGCTCGCAAAGCCTGGCCCCTGATACACTTCCGCCTGGCCCCTGATACACTTCCGCCTGGCCCCTGATACACTTCCGCCTGGCCCCTGATACACTTCCGCCTGGCCCCTGATACACTTCCGCCTGGCCCCTGATACACTTCCGCCTGGCCCCTGATACACTTACTCCTTCCAGGTGGACGACCCCCCCAAGCAGAGCCACCAGCTGCAGACCAAGTGCTCCAACACCTGGGCCTATGGGAGACATTGCTCAGCCCAGGGTTGCCAAATCACTGACGGCAGCCGTGAAGTAGACCAGGATGCTTAATTTTATTTTACTTTTCCTGTACTGGGTATGCAATCCAAGGCCTTCAGCTCTTTATTTTTATTTTGAGGCAGGGTATAGCCAAGTAACCCAGGTCGGCCTTGAAGATTCACCGGACCCTCGGTCTGAAGTCCCGTCCCCGCCTTCCCTCTCTCCTCTTCCTGCTTCCCCTCCCTCTTCTTTCCTTTCTTCATTTTTTTTTGGTGACAAGAGTCTTACGTTCAGCCTCGTCTATTCTCAAACCACTGATGGGCCTGTCTCAGCCTTTCGAGGCCAGGGTTACAGATTTGTGCCCACGAACACCAGCTACCATCTCTTTTATAGGTTTGTTTTTCCTTCAGAAGATCATGTTATGTAGCCCACGCTGGCTTCAGACTCACAATCCTCCTGCCCCTAAGTGCTAGGATCACAGATATGCGCAGACAGTGGTTTTCTCTTTAAAATGTGATATGGAAACCTTATTTTTGTGGTGTGCATTAGGTTTGTGTCCTACCCGGGAGCTGTGTCTTCACTTCCTGCTTTTACCTTTTTTGATTTCTTTTTTTTTTTTTTTTTCGTTTTGTTTTTCGAGACAGGGTTTCTCTTTGTAACAGCTTTGGCTGTCCTAGAACTCAGGATTTGTAGACCAGGCTGGCCTCAAACTCACAGAGCTCCCGCCTACCTCTGCCTCTCAAATGCTGGGATTAAAGGCATGCGCCAATCACTGCTGCCTTGAATTTTTTTTTAATGGAGATACTGTAGGAAAACTGAATTTAAAACTTCAGATTTTAGCTGGGCAGTGGGTGGCGCACGCCTTTAATCCCAGCACTCGGGAGGCAGAGGCAGGTGGATCTCTGTGAGTTCGAGACCAGCCTGGTCTACAAGAGCTAGTTCCAGAACAGGCTCCAAAACCACAGAGAAACCCTGTCTTGAAAAACAAAAACAAACAAACAAACAAAATTCAGATTTTGAGGTAGAATTTCACAGACCGAAGCTTATGTTTACAGCAGTTTCCACGCCTCTTTGCTCAGGGCCCAGTTATTTTCTCTCCCCTCTCCGTCCCCAGTTTGCACTATTAGTCCTTATTGGACATCAGGGAGTGATTCCAGAGGGTCACTTGCTTAATCTGACCACCGCCACCTCACAAGCCAATCCCCAAGCCACAGGGACTCTGGGGCAGAGGAAGGGGAAAGACAAATAAGCATGGGACTGTGGACTCAGGGCTACCCTGCCCACAGCCCCACCAGGAGGGGGGCAGATTTCCCAGCACTGCAGAGCTCAGCGTATTTCTTCAAGCGTCATCACTAAAGGCCTTTCACTCTGGGTTTTTTGCTTCCTTCTAAGACTCCTCCAGCGAGCTCAGCACCTCCTGACTGCTGGATCACATGCCTTATCTGCTCTGGAGTTTCTGTAGCCCGGCTTTGTGGCTACAGGCGGTCCTTGGGGTGGGGAGCAGGCTTCCTGCTGCTTTTCTCCCGCAGCCCTGTGACACTGGGGACAAAACAGAACCCTAGTGAACCCTTCTGTTCACCTCCAACAGAGGAAGTCATGCTGGCCGAGTTCCGGGCATGGGCCCTCAGATGCTAACTCCAGCACGCTTACAAAGTCTGTCAGAGTCTACAGGCCTGCTGACTGCTGACACAGATTTCTGTGAGGCTCTCCCAGCAGCCCTGAAGGCAGATAGCTAGATCTGCCCCACAGGGAGGGAGGGAGAGCAGGAAGTGTGTGCAGAACAGGACCTGTGCTGGTTCCTTTCCTGGGCCTGGCGCTGGCCAGGTTTGTTCCGGTTTGGTCTTTCAAGTGTATGTGTGATGCTAACAGCACGTTCATGCCTCCGCCACACACACTGAGTGTGTGCTTTATTGCTGAGCTACGCCCCCAGCTGTTTGTTGTTGGGTTTTTTTTTTTCCTTTGTTTTTTGTTTTTCAAGACAGGTTTTCTCTGTAGCTTTAGAGCCTGTCCCTGGAACTGGCTTTTGTAGACCAGGCTGGTCTCAAACTCAAAGAGATCCACCTGCCTCTGCCTCCCTAGTGCTGGGATTAAAGGCGTGCGCCACCACTGTCCTGCCTGTTTTGTTTTTTAAAGTAATCATGGTTCAAAGATAGAAAATGACACAGCAGTATTTTGTGTCATGGTGGAGCAGGAACAGAAACTCAGCTCTTCTGCTTGTGTCTGTTGTGTGTGTGTGTGTGTGTGTGCAAGCACGCCCGCATAGGGGGACACACGCACGCCCGCGTGGGGGGGCACACGCACACTAGTGCATGTATGTGGAGACCTAAGGTTGATGCTGAATGTCCTCCTTGATCTCTCTCTCTCTGACTTGTACCTTTAGTCAGGGTCTCTTGATGGACCTGGAGGTCACCCTTTAGGTGACCTAACTAGTTGATGGTCTCCAGGGATCCTGTCTCTGCTAACCAGGCACCGGGATGGCAGCTGTTCATTTGGGGTTTGATTTTTGTTTTGTTTTGGCTTTGGTTTTTTGAGACAGAGTCTCTCCGTGTAGCCCTGGCTGCCTCGAAACTCACTGTGTAGACCAAGCTGACCTTGAACTCACAGAGCTCTGCCTGCCTCTGTTATCTGAATGCTGGGATCCATCAAAGGTGTGCACCTACGGGGTGCCCACCTGGCTTTTCCTTGGATTCTGGGGAATCTGAACTCTGGTCCTCAGGCTGCACGGCAAACCCTGATCTGCTGAATTATATTTTGCTGAGCAACAACTTACTCCCAGACACAGCTTCAACTATGGATGATCATTTAAGATGGCATTAGTTGAATGACACACAGAAGCAACTCAAAGGTCACGGTTTAGGGGACCAGGGTCTACCGTGATGGCCAAAACACGACAGCTAAAGAGGATGGAGCCTATGGCCAAGCTTCTCAAGTGGTGGCTGAACCAGGAAGCAGGGGCCATATGGTGCAAGTGAGACTAGGCTTCAAAGGCCACAAGCAGCCCCCTGTCCAGATGTTTTCACCCAAGTTTTCAAATCCACCTGCCTGTGGAGGACATTTTCTGTCCAATCTGAAACAGTGATGTCGTCGTTCTGGGGAGTCTGGAGTCTGGGAGCAGAAGGACAGGCTGCTGTGGCTCAGGGTCTCCAGGAATCCCAGCATCCTGCTGCCTGTTCTGTGGTAGCAGCAGTTCCTAAAAGGCCCAACTGAGACTGGAGACCTGCTGCCGTGGTGGGTCGCAGTTTGGCTGGCAAGTTGGTGCTGGCTGAGGGCAAGCACCCTCAGCTTCTCCCTCACTGGGCTGCTGGAGTGTCCACCACAACGAGGTGGCTGACTTCCCCACAGCGAGTAACCTAAGAGAAAGCAATACAATGTCTTTAGGACCTCGTCTGAGAAATCACGCCAGCGTTTCTGTGGTCAGTTTTGCCTGCAGTCATGTGCAACAGAGGCCACTGCATAACTGTGACATCAGGAGGCAGGGGCCATTGAGGACTATGTTGCACGTGATAAAACATTGCCCAAGCTGCTCAGCAGAAAAGCATTCAGCAGAGAGCTGGCTTTCTCATAATGTCAGCTGGTGCTGCTCTAGAGTTGAGCAACATGAAGTTCTTAGGAGAGGTTGTCTCCCATGAAATCCCCATCTCTCCCCCCCAATCTTCTTTTCTTCCTTGTGGTGCCAGGGATCAAATGAAGGACTTCCCAATGATAAGCATCCCTTGATCTACAAATCCTCAACTTCCCTGATTTTTTTGTTTGTTTCTGTTTTTGCTTGGTTACTTGTTTCTTTGCGATATGAGCAAAAGCAGCCCTAGTACAAACTCCTGATCTTCCTGCTTCTGCTTCTCCACTGCTGAGATTAGGGGTAGGCCCCACCACGCCCAAGTTGTAATAAAAGTTGCACTCAGGGATTTTTGCCATCAATAGGGTGAACACTGGAGAGGGTTAGTGTAAACACAGATAATTGTGGTTTGTTTTAGGGGGGTGCCTTAGGATAAATTAAAAAGAATACTTTTTAAGCCAGGCAGTAGAGGCGCATGCCTTTAATCCCAGCACTCAGGAGGCAGAGGCAGGCAGATCTCTGTGAGTTCGAGGTCAGCTTGGTCTACAAGAGCTAGTTCCAGGACAGGCACCAAAGCTAGAGGGAAACCCAGTCTCGAAAAAAAACCAAAAAAAATAAAAATACTTTTCGAGAAAATAAATGATTAATGTGATTTAAACAATATAGAATTTATATATGCATAGAAACATCACCCAGTACTACCTTAATATGTACTATTATGTCTTTATGTATCAGTTAAAATTTTTAACCGGGGCTGGGGAGATAGGTCAGTTGGCAAAGTGATGATGTTACCCAAACATGAAGATCTGAGTTTGATCCTCAGAGCTCAAATGGAAAAGCTGAGTGTGATCATAATCCCAGCCCTGGTAAGGTGGAGGTAAGATTTGATGGGTGTTGCTGGCCAGCCATCTACCACACTCCACCAAATTTGAGGCCAATGAGAACCCTTGCCTCAAAATAACAAGGTGGGTGTCTCCTGAGAACACACACGCACACACTTAGCAAACTTAGAAAAATACTTATTTTTATTTTATACCTCCGTCAGTGCAGTTCCTAAGGAGGCCAGAAGAGGGAGCATCAGGTACCCCTGAAGCTGGAGTGGCTGTGAGCACTTGACTGGGTGTTGATGACAAACTCAGATCCTGTGCCTGAGCGGTGAGTACTTTCAACCCCTGGGCTATCTCTCTAGCTCCTCCCGTTTTCTCTATGTGCTGGGCAAGTGACCTACCACAAACTTAAGACGTCAGCCCTTTGGTTGCTGTGGCGGTTTGAATGTAATTGATCCCCATAATAAGCTCATAGGGAGTGGTGTTATTGGAAGGTGTGGCCATGTTGAAGTAGGCATGGTCTTGTTGAAGGAAGTGTGTCACCATGGGGTCTCTTTTGCTTAAGTTTCGCTCAGTGTCACAGTCCACTTGTTGTTGCCTTCTGATCAAGATGTAGCCAGCGCCGTGTCTGCCTGCGTGCCGCCATGTTCCTTGCCATGATGACAAAGGACTGAACCCCTGAAACTGTAAGCCAGCTCCCTCAATGAAATGCTTTCCTTTATAAGAGTTGCCATGGTCATGGTGTCTCTTCATAGTAATACAAACCCTAACTAAGGCAGGTGGGCATGGTGCTGTACACCTCTAACCCCAAAACTCGGGAGGCAGAGACAGTCAAATCTATGAATTTGAGGCCAGCTTGGTCTACAGAGCGAGTTCCAGGGCTACATAGAGAGACCCTTTCTCAAAAACAAACAAACAGATTCCGGCTCTCACTTTTCTGAAATCTATAGTCTACTATTGTCATCTATGGTCACCCTACTGTGTGTACACATTTAACAGGCGCGTGCCTCTGAGAGGTTGGAGAACAGCCAGGCCTCAGTCAGGGCCTTGATTCTGAGCCCTCTCTAACAATCCCTTTCTCACTTTTTTGAACTGTAAGTTTCCTATGAGGTCACTTAGCATATCTTCCTCTTCCTCACTACCGGAGGTCTGTTGGGGACAGCTAAGTTCACCAGTTCCCTGTAGACTCCTGTCCCCCCCCCCCCCCCCCCCCCCCCCCCCCCCCCCCCCCCCCCCCCCCCCCCCCGTGCTATCCGCTGCACACGTATGCCCTTTCCTGATCCAACCGCAGTCAAGGAAAGTGGAAGAGGTCCCGTAACCTCAGGAGTCCAGTTTCCTGGCCACGAGACAGACAGTCATCATCCCTGCTCTGTCTGCTTCCTGGTGTCTCGCAGGACATTTCCAGGTCGGTATTTGTTTCTAGCTGGAGCCTGGAGTAGGCTGGGCGCCTTAAGTTGCAGCTAAGCCTTTTCCCCAAGTCACATCTCCGGTCTTTGCGTCGGGTTTGTGCTCGCCTTTCGTGCTCACAGCGCCACCAAGCGTCAGATCTGGGAGGAGCAGTCAATTGCCTGAGTGAATGGACCCATCCCAGTGCCGGCTGCTTTCTTCTCACACGGATGCCGATGGTCCTACTGGAACATTCCAATGCTGTCCGCCCTGACTTCTTGTGCCATGACTTTGGTGTGCCTCCTTTCCTGCTTCTGAGGGAAGGGGATCTGTATACTGAGCTGTGTTTGGGGAGCTGAGAAACCATCTCATAAAGTCAGCCTAATGACCTCTCTAGTTCATAAGGGCCTGCAGCACATCCCGCAGCACAAGTCTACCTTCATCTCCACCTCAGTCTCCTGCATCAGCGCTTCCATGCCATGTGCACTCCACAGCCCTGTCTGCACACCAGGCCCAGAACCTGCGCCTCTCCAAACTCGAGGTGTCTGGACCGCTAGGTCCTTGAGCCTCCGACTGAACCAGGGTCTAGTGACTTCAAGCTAGACTCCACTGCATTTGTCCTGAATACCTCGCTGCCAATGATATCAGTGGTATCAGTGGGGCAAGCAGAGCCTCCTTGCTCAAGCACTGCTCCAAAGCCCCCAAGCCTGCAGATTATAGGTCCAAAGCTTCATCTGCCTTGCAATTTCGGGGCCAAGAATCTCCCAGTCTTAATTCAAGCTGCTCTGTGCTCCGATAGGTAGGCTCTCCCTGTCCCCCAAACAATCCCATGCTTCCCCACCTCCACACTGTGGCTGAAAACATTTTCATCAGCTCCTCATCCTGAATCCACACGCGCTTCTGTGGGTGTGGGAATGAAACCCGCCTGTCACCTCCGCAGTTTCTAACAGTAAAGATGAAGTGAATCTGCTTCCATACAAAACGGCTTCCAGAAAAAGGAAGGATGGCTTGATCGCACTACTCTGAAGACACTCGATTTTCAATGAATATATCCTTCTAGATTATAGTTTTGTGTTGTTTTTTTTTTTTTCGAGACAGGGTTTCTCTGAGCTTTGGAACCTGTCCAAGCCTGTCCTGGAACTAGCTCTTATAGACCAGCCTTGAACTCACAGAGATCCACCTGCCTCTGCCTCCCAAGTGCTGGGATTAAAGGCATGCGCCACCACTACCCAGTTTAAAGTTTTTGGGTTTTTTTTTTTTTTTACTATGAAAATACACATACACACACATACCACATAAAAAATGGAAAAAGGGAAGAAAAGAGTCAGTTGCTCTGGTTGTCAAGGGTCATATACATCGATGATCTTTGAAGCGGAGACATTTTCTACCTTTAACCCCCGAGCTTCCAGAAGCACAAAGTCCACCCAGCCTTATGCAATGCATCTTGACCATACCCACTTCCAACCCTCACTTCACAACTCCCCAAGACATGTCCAACACATCCCCCTATCCCCGTCCTCTCTCTTTCCCTCTCCCTTTCCCCCCTCTCTCATGTTGCCTGTTGGAGTGCCAAGCCATCTCACTGGCTTGATTGTGTACCATTAATCACACCTGCAGCGAACCCAAGTGTAACCGTCTCACACCTGGAAGACAGCAGCCCACGGAACTCATCCGGGTCCTTCAGCTCTCACGTTCTTTCTTTCTTGTCTCCCAAGCCTTGGGGTGAGGCGTTGCCCCCCCCCCCAAGAGACCCGTTTAGGGCTGAGAACTCAACAGGCTCTTGTTCTCAGCCCTTTGATCAGTGTGAGTCTCGGCATTGCTGCCCACTGCAGAAAAACCGGCCTCTCTGGCCGAGGGTGAGGGCTGCACTAACCTGAGGCTATAAAGGGAAGTATTTAGCAGGCAGTTTGACAATATTCGTTCATGCTTTTGCTGCCCTCCTTGTGGTCTTGTATTTGCTTATTGATTTATGCGTCTGAGTTTCTCCCTGATTGGAACTTTCAAGTCAGGGATCCTAATTGAGCTCTGGGTTCCTGTTAAAGAGAAGTTGTTCTGACAATTGCCTAAACATCAAGAAATGATAGTCTCAACTCTACTACCACAAGGCCAAGAGGGAGCATTTATAGGCAAGGACAGGGTGAACAAGCCAGTGGGCTGAACATTACTAAAGACTCTGTAGGGCAGAGGGATTCTGTCTGAAGGCAGGCCAAAGATTTAGAAAGAATGAAGAATAGGGAACTTGATCACATGTGGAGGTGAATATCAAGACACAGGGACCGTTATCAAACTGACCTGATGAAATTCTCCGCCAAGACAAGGTAGGCAAAGCTGAGACAGACAGAGCAGGAGGGTCGAGGAGCCTGAAGCTGGGTCACCACACATAGTGACTATGAATATATACTGACGTGAACATTATGCACGGGGCTGCAAAACACCAGTGCGCCCTCCTCACCGTCTTCCGGGAAGCAGAGCTCAGCGCGTCCTTGATGGGATTTGCCCATTCCGAAGGAGGTTTGCCTTACTCGCCTTGTGACCTTCCTGTCAGAGCTCTCTAGAACAACGGAGCTTGCTTATGCACACACATCTTCCCCTCCCCTGGCTTTCTCCCCTGGGACCAGGAAACTACCAAGTCCGTCATCCCTTCTCCAAGTATTTGTTGAGCCCCAGTTGTCTGCCAGATTCTGTTATGAGCGTAAATAACCTAAGAACGTGCCGGTAAACAAAGCGCAACATCCTCTTCTGCATGGGGTTGTGCAACTGGCTCTTTTTTGAGGCCGGCAAGTTTTACTCGGCTCTAAGCTCACAGGACGGGTAGAGGAGGTTAGGGAACTTTGAAAGCTGGTGGGGTGGGGTGAGCTGGGCGGGGTGGGGGGGTACAATTCTGGCTAGCGTGATGACGTAAAGCGTGGGTGAGAAGGTGGCGTGAGGAGTGGAGAGGAGCGCGGAAGCATAACTCCAGGCAGAGGAACCAAAACCGAATGCAAACACTGCAACGGCGCACCTGGAATGTTCAGGAAACGAAAGCCCTGGGGACAGGCCAGACTTGCATGGGTACAGAACATGGAGAGACAGCCTCTTGATAAAGGCCTTACTGCATGAGTGAAGGACCAGCCTCTGGGAGGAATCAGAGCAGCGCACGGACACATCTTCCTCTGTGATCCTGTAAATGACGGCGTTTTCGAGACAGCTGACCGGGAATCTAGGACTTCCCCAAACCTCACTGTTTTTAAAAATAGGATCCTCAAGCCTCCCTCTCTTATCACCTTCACCTTCCTGTTTTCATCACCCCTTCTCCTTCTGCACCCGCCGTCACCCCGCAGTCTTCCCAGGAGGCTGCCTGCAAGTCCATTAACCCCGGCCTGGGAGTTCCTCAGAGGCACCAGTACGGATGCGGATGCGGCAGCAGACGCTGAGCCCAGGCAGTCAGCTAACTGCCTGTGGGGATGGGACTGGAGAGGCAGTGAGCTCAAGCCCTAGGAAGAAGGATTCCGGGGTCAGCTGAGGGGAAGGTGGGGTTTACAGAGATAAGAAGGAAGAACTCTCTGGAAAGGAACTCTGACTCAGAGCAGAGGGGGTTCTGGCTGCTGCTCTGAGCACGTCTGAATGCCGGTGTTGCTGTGGTCACTGTGTCAGCCTGCAATTGTCTGTAATGGTGGAGAAGTCACGGAGCAGGAGCTAAGGCCTGTGGGGGCGTCACCCAGCCAGGCAGCAGAGGGTAACGAATAAGAACGCTCACCTCAACGCTTTGGCCCTTTTACGCAGCTGGGGATCCCGACCCATTGAATGGTGCTGCCCCAGTTATGGGGGGGCAGCCTCCCCACCTCAGTTAACCCAGTCTAGAAACCCCCTTACAGACACGTCCAGAGGTTTGTCACCTCGGTGAATCTAGGTGCTCTCAACTTGACAATCAACACTAACCACTCCCCTGCCATAATTACGGAGACGGCTCTGCTCTTTCCCACCTGCCCCTTGCACAGACAGCTCGTCTCCCATACCCACCCTTCCCTCTGCAGCCACACTATCATGTGCGTATGTTTGGACCTCAGCCTAGGAGTCTCCTTCCCTGGGAAGCCTGCAGCGAGGTTCCCAGGGCACCCTGACCCAGTTTCTCCAGATCTCCCACTTCTTTTGGGTTTTTGTTGCCCTGAGCACTCCTGGCTCACGAACCGGCTTTCCTCCCTTGGTGGCACAGGCCAAGAGTCCAGCACAGGGTGACCTGCATAGCAGGTGGCTGACAACAGAAGGTTGAGGAACCTGGGAAACAGAAGCTCTGGAAATTCAGTATATTCTAGTAGGCATTCGGTAGTAGAGGGGACGCTTTCCTACATGGGAAAGGACAATCACTGAGGTGACATGGGGACAGGATTTAGATTTGAGTAGCATTTCCTAGATAGACCCCAGGAGCCAAGGATGGTCTCATGCCCTTTGCTTTGGTGGGCAGGGAGGGGCCAGAGACAGGCAGGGGAGGGGGAGACTTAATCCAAGTTTGGAAATGCTGTAGGAAGCACCCTTTCAAATTTGCCACCTATTAGGACTACCAGTTGGTTTATGAGTAGGTAGGGGAGGCAGCGAAAGGGTGTGTGTGTGTGTGTGTGTGTGTGTGTGCGTCTTTCATATTTTTAGAGCGTAATCAGCAAAGTGAATTTTGCCATATAATAAATGTTCTCTTGGATGCCTGAAATTTATGGTCAACATTCCACTCAGTGATGCTATTCAAAACACTCAGGATGGACCTTGTGGAGCTGGTGCCAGGCAGTGTGACTCAGAAGCCTTTCTCTCCCTTCTCAGACCTTCAGAGGCGCCCCAGCCCCAGCTGACAGTTTATCACTTTGTGGGAGACACCAAGTAGAGGATCCAGCTTGTTGCTCCTGGATTCCTAACCCGCAGAAATGGTGACAGTAAATGCATTTTATTTGCAGCATTTTGTTACGTAAACTTGCCAGTACGCCAGTTTTGGACATTATTCCCACAGTTGCTGGAGGACGTGGAGTTCATGGGGATCCTGAGGCAGGGATTAAGACCCGGGATGGCCAAGGGACATCCAGGAGGCTGGGGTAACTGGGGTTTTGCCAGGTATTACTACCGATACTGTAATATCATAAAGCTGTGGTGTGCACTAGCTTTGGGGGAAGGCAGGCATTGTTCATATTCTAGTTTAAAGACAAGATTACAAAGGTTCAGGGAGGCGATTTGCTAAAGGTAAATCGATGGTTGAGTAAGAAAGTCAAAACTCTTGTGCATAAAGGCCGACTCTGAAGCCTTGGCTTGGAAATGCTGTGTCCTCTAGGCAGAGAGGACACCTTCCCACGTGTCCCACGGAACACCTTCAGGTCTAGGTGAATGTCCACACCTGGGAACCTCTCTGGGGATGGCTGTGCCCCAGTTTCCGAGTGTCTCTGGGGGTCCCAGCTGTCCAGTATTCTCACCCCCGTGAATTCCCACGATAGCTTCCTTCTGTTTAATTTAGTAACTGCACAAGAGGGGTGTCACTTGTGCGATTAGCCCACAGGAGTCTGACTTCGGTCTTGCTGTCACACTGTCCCTCGCTGGTTTTGACAAGATAAGGTTTGAGGACCACATGGCAAGCCCAGGAGAGGCACTGGCCCCTGGCCAGCTGGAAGTTGAACCGCCATTTCACCCTCCCGAAAGGACCCCCTCCACCCACACAGCAGTGCTGGTGACTCCGGAAGCAGGTCCCACCCTAACCGAGCCTCAGAGGAGGCCCTTGTGGGAGAGGCTGAGCACGAATTTTAGACTAAGAACATTCTCTCAAATGTTTGATAATAGTCACTAACAAGGACCAAATTAGGCCCAAACCCCAGACTCAACAGGTCCCTAGAGATACCAGAAGAGTCCCGAAGCCACTTTTGCCTGGAAGACATTTGTCGTCTCTAGCCAATTGGATTTTTGTTTTGAAAGCCTCACGGAGAGTGGGAGGCAGAAATAAATCTGAGCTCAAGTTGGTCAAGAAGCTGAACAGAAAAAACTTCCCCACACTCTGCAGGTGTCCCGAAGAGTTCCACCCTCCAGTCAGGTTAAACCAGGGGTGTGCCAGTTTCCCAGGGGTGGGTGGTCAAGGAGCCTGAAGTTTTGAACTTGGTTTAAGGCAGTTCTGGAGAGGCATCCCCGAGAACAGAATTCTCTTCGAAGGAAAGTGGTTTTCATCTTGGGTCCGAAAGAATTTCGGTAAGTAGGTTTTCAAGTCGAATGGGCTTGACACAGGAATGATAAGTTTGTACCCCAAAAGATGAAACTGCCTCGAAGAGGATGGCTTTACAGTTGTTTGGGGTGCTGAGGTGCTTACACAAGGGATTCCATGAACCGCCCCCCACTCCGGGGCTCTGTTTACTGCACCAATCCAGGCACGGTCCGTCTTACCAGCACCCTTGGTGCGTGGGGGGTTGGCATCCAGGGGCACTATTTTCCCGCGTGAGAAGAAGTGCGCTTTAGCCTGGCTTCTGCAGGGCTATGGACATTCAGTCTTCATGTGACTATGCAGGGAATGGACTCAGCCTGTGTGCTCACGCCCATCCCGGGAGGGAGGACTGCACCAAGGCAGAGGGAGGAGGGAGCAGTGCTTTTCTGAATGGAGATTCGTCGGTGTACTTCTGTCTGCTGCGGTTATCAGTGTTGCTATTTCAGTGAGGAACGGTGGAGCCTTTACCAGGCTCAAGTCAGACGCCAGGGGATGGCGGGGGGGGGGGGGGGGGGGGGGGGGGGGGGGGGGGGGGGGGGGGGGGGGGGGGGGGGGGNGGGGGGGGGGGGGGGGGGGGGGGGGGGGGGGGGGGGGGGGGGGGGGGGGCGAGGTGGGGGAGGGTGTCTGGGCAGTGATAGGGTAGGGACCCTCTCTGTCGTCAGAAACCATGAGCTCATGCCAAGGTTTCCGTAGGTCGCTGAGATAGGGCTCCGGCTCTCTGGAGACAGGAATGACCTCGGGTGGGCCCCTCGTCATTGAACTAAGAGGTCTCCGTGTCAGCCTGAACTTACTGGTGATAAGGGCCAGATAATGGCAGCTAAAGTCCCACGGCCTCTCCAGGCCTTCTCAGGCCCGGAGGCCAGAGAGAGGTCAGGTCAGAAAGGGGCCAGGAGAGGAGGTAGTGTGGGACAGCCAGGTCTCTAAACCTCTGGCATAGCTGTTGGGAACCTGAGATTTCCAGAAACCCCAGGATCTGTGTGTGGGTCCACACCCCTACCTCAGGCCCGGACATCAGGAGGGGGGGTATGTAATGGTAGACAATGGCCACCAGGCGTTCTGGAGGGTCATCAGAGTGGCTGTTCTATTTCCTCCATTTTACCCTATCAGTTGGCTATTTTCGTGGGTAGGGCTAGGAGTGGATGCTTGTGTCCTAGCTACTGTGAACTTGGGGGCGGGGGCTAATCTTCAGGAGAAGCCGAACTTGATCACAACCCACACAGCTCTGGGAGTTCCAGTGTCTCTGTTCTCTGACTCTGAGTCTTTGGCCTCCTGCTTGTCTGTTCGGAACAGTCAGGAGGGAACCACCATCGTGTGACAGGAGTCAGAGGTACTGTGAGAGGATGCTTTGCCCCTGAGCCAGCCTGTCCTTAGAGAAGGGCCTCAAGGTCACACTTTGACTTGAGCAACTTGAACCTGGGCATTCTAGTCCCCCATACCTCTGCTCAGTGTCCCTGTCCACTGAGCCTTCTGCCTAGGGAAAGAATAGGAAGAAATGATTCCAGGTAATCATTCCAGAACGGAAAACGGAGGCCCTTATGTTCTGCAGGTTGTCTTCAATCTGCAAAACATAGCTAACTGCTAACAAAAAATAAATAATAAAAAAAAAAATTAAAAATTCCTCGCTAGTAGAAACTCTAGTGCCATCTAGTGGACTGTTCAGGTACTGCACAGGTGCCTGTACCATTCCAATGCAATCTAACTTATGTGAAAAATGTGAGCTTGTGTGGCTCTGTCTGCTATTTATAAGCATATGTGCAGAAATAGCTCTCAGAATCACTTTAAATGATGAACACAGCCTCCCGATGGCAGGCTCGTCTGTCTGGGTTGGAATAGAGGTTTCGACAAAGGTTCTACGGTACTGTAACAATTTGCTTTTTCTCTGCAGGTGTCTAAAGGCAGCGTGGCGAAATAGTAACACCTCTTAAAACTTACAGGTGCTCATATTGGGACCCAGTTTTATGTGCTTGTCTTTGTGTTTAGAATAGCCTGTCATGTTAGCAGTAGTAATCAGATTATGCAGCATAACTCTCTCTATTTATGCTATATGAGATTCTGCGTCATCACGTGTTATGTACCTACTTCCATGTAAGGGTAACCAATAGCAACCACGTAGAGGGCTGGGGAGATGACTCAGCAGTTAAAAAGCGCTTTCTGCTCTTGCAGAAGCCCTTGGTTCCATTCCCAGACCTTACATGATAGATAGCCCACAACTGTCTGTAACTCTAGTTCCAGGGGATCAGATAACTTCTGACTGCTCTCGGCATCAGGTACACATGTGATACACATACATACACAGAGATGCTCACATATACACATAAAAATGAAATAAATCTAAAAACCAACACCACTCACAAGAATGTACAATGTGCTACCTGGGCTCCTGCAGCAACTGGGTTAATAGCAGAAGTACTTCATGCTTACTGGCAACGGTTGTCATTCCCAGACTTTCTGAGCAGCCCTCAAACTCCTGTGTGGCCTAGAGAAGAATGGTGTCCTTCAGCAGAGGTGACAATAGGAAGACATATGTGACAGATTCATTTATCTGCTGTTGCAAACCACAGTCCTTTTCCCTGGGAGGATTTGGCAGGAACCGTCAGAACATAGACAGCGTGGACTCTGGACTTGAAGGAAGAACTCACAGGAGACAGAGGAGGTTGCCGAGAGGATCACATTAGGTCAAGGTTACAGCGGCAGACATGGTCGCGCACCTGGCACCTCACTCTCCCATTGTGTGGCCTCAGTTCAGAGACACCTTGCAAAGCCATTCTGGAACAGGTTCAGAATATTTTAGAGAAAACATTTCCAGGCACACCCTGCACTTTTATTAACATTACATGTGTATTTCATTTAGGTTGTTTCTATACATTTTAAAAGTGTAGCTGGGTGGTGGTGGCACATGCCTTTAATCCGAGCACTTGGGAGGCAGAGACAGAGGGATAGATCTCTGTGAGTTGGAGGCCAGCCTGGTCTACAGAGCAAGTTCCAGGACAGCCAAGGTTACACAGAGAAATGCTGTCTCAAAAACCCAAACAACAACAACAACAACAACAACAAAATAAAAAACCTGTGCTATAGGTTTGAAAGTGATTGTTTTGGGTTGTGTCTTGGGATTTTAAAAATAGCCTTCAATTGCTGATTTCAAAGCAAGATGAGAATCCTGAGGTTCCAGGTATAGAGAGAGAACTGAATGACAGTGTTAAGAATGAGTTGGTTTCGGTGGCTGGACATTGGGCTGGACAAATTTTGAGCACCAGGAAGTAGATCCTGTTGACCAGGAAGTAGATCCTGCTGTCCAGAAGCTATTGCATCTCACAGTGTGTATAGTGGGGTGATGATTCGTAGAAGATAGTAGCTGGGTCCAAGGGCTCGCATAAGTTAAGGCCCTTGAAAGGTGAAATGCTCAGTGGATGGAGCTTCCTTGAAAAAACCCACTGCTGAGGGAGGCTTTGTTTAGGGCTTTAAATGGGACAAAAGTCTCCCATGTTAAATGCTGGTCTCGAGCAACTCAGAAGTCCATCCAGGGATGAACTCACAGACAAGTGTGATACATACATAAACTTAAAAAGCATTGCTTTGCCTTAAAAAGGGGGAAATTGGGGCTGAGGAGATAGCTAGACAGGTAAAAGGTCTGGTTGTACAAGCATGAGGACCAGAGTTCAAATCCCCAGAACCCACTTAGAAAGTCAGGCCTGTCCACGTGTCTGTGGCCTCAGTGTTGCAGTGGGCAGAGAAGGGAGGGTTGTTGGAGCTTGCTGGCCACGGGCCTAGCTTCAGGCTCAATGGAGACCCTGCCTCAGGTGAATAGAGTGAAGAAAATTACAAATTAAAAGGTTAGCCCTAATTCAACTCTTTTCTGGATTTAACTCTGCTGGGGCGGTTGCTTTTCAGTAAACCCCTCTCTACCATGTGTGCTAGGTAGACCTGGTATCACTTGGCTCAGTCTTGACCGCCTCATCTCTGTGCTTTGCCTCCTTTCTCACCTCTAACACATTTGCCACCAAAAGTAAGACTTCTACATTTTTGATTGTGTTTGAATCCTCAGCTCCAAAGCTAATGAATTACAATACTGTGATTTCTTTTTATAATTCCACAAGTAATAGAGAAACTTACTTTCATTACAGAACAACTCAGGTCGTGTGTCTAATGCAAAAGATACTTCTTTTTTTTTTTCCTTAAGATTTATTTATTTACTTATCTATCGTGTATACAAATTCTGCCTCCATGTGTGCCCGCAGGCCAGAAGAGGGCGCCAGATCTCATTACAGATGGTTGTGAGCCACCATGTGGTTGCCGGGAATTGAACTCAGGACCTTTGGAAGAGCAGGCAATGCTCTTAACTGCTGAGCCATCTCTCCAGCCCCAAAAGACACTTCCTTCACCTTTATTCCAGTCCTGCCATTTTGCTGTGTGAGCCTTCCAGAGATCTATGTTCCCTGACATTGGGGTCTGTATATGGTGTTAGAGTTGTCTTTAATCATCAACTTGGCACAACCTAGAGTCATTTGAGAGGAGAAACTCAACTGATGGACTGCTTAGCTTAGATTGACCTGTGGGCAGACATGCTGTGGGAGAGTGTATTGATTGCCAATTGATGTGAGACAGTCCAGCCCACCGTGGGCGGCATCATTCCTTGGGCAAGTCATCCTGGGCTACATAAGAAAGCTAACTAAATGTAAGACCAAATAAATCCATAAGCAGCGTTCCTTTGTGGTTTCTGCTTCCTGTTCCTGTTTGAGTTCCTGTCCTAACTTCCTTCCACAACGGCCTGAGACCTGGAAGTATAAGCCAGATAAATTCCTTCTTTCCCCAGGTTGCTTTTTTTTTTTTTTCTGGGCTTTCACATTGTTGATTTTTATTCGCATGGCATTTTCAATACAATTTACAGCACTGTCCCCATTTCCAGTCTGATTATACAAGCGCTAAATGACAGAAGAGTCTGAAATGAATACATTACAAAAGAGGCAAAGCTGTGAACTAAGTGGCGTGCAGAAGGTCCTACAGGTGGGGGAAGGAGCTGAAAAGGAAGTGAGTCGGGTCACGTGACAGGAGCTCCCGCTGGAGTTCTTCAGTTGTCTTTGTCTTTTGCTCCGTGCTTGAGGATGCGCGTGAACTGGATGTAGTTGAAACTGCCCTTCTTGTCAATGGGGGCCTCCCTGTAGAGCTCATCCACTTCCTCATCTGCGAGGCGGTCGCCCACCATTGTCAGCAGCTCCCTCAGGTAATTCTCCTGGATGGTGCCTGTTGCTTCCTCATCAAAGCAGGCGAAGGCGTTTCTGATGACATCCTCGGGATCTGTGCCATTCAACTTCTTTCCAAACATGGCGAGGAACATGGTGAAATTGATGGGGCCCGCGGCCTCATTCATCATGGCATCCAGGTAGGCGTCGGTGGGATTCTTGCCTAGAGAAGCCAGCATGTCATGCAAGTCGTCCTTGTCGATGAAGCCATCCCGGTTCTGGTCGATCATGTTGAAGGCCTCTTTGAACTCTTGGATCTGGGACTGGTCAAACACGGCGAACACATTGGATGTTGCGTGCTGAGGGCGCTTCTTGGTGGTCTTGGCCTTGGCCTTTTTGCTCGACGTGGTGGTGGTTTAAATCTGAGGACACACCCACGAGACAACCTGAATGGCTACTGCGACAGGCAGAGGGCTCCCCAGGTTGCTTTTGATCCAAATGTTTTACCACAGCAGCAGACCGGAAGCTAAATGATATTCATGATTCACAATGATATGCATAACCCATAATGATATTCATAATCCATATAAAAAGATATTTTTATTCCTGACTGTTACACAGCAATGCACAGACCTGGTTTATTATACTCTAGTATATTTAATCACTCTGCCAAGTGACATTTAGCTTGTTTGTAACTTTTGCTACTATGAATAATTCTGTAATGATACTTCTCAGGTTTATCTCTTGTCTGTACACAAAGGTTTTTCTCTTGGGGAAACAGGTAAGGTAGACTTTCCAGTGACGAGAAGACACATTTAGCCTTTTTATTCTGTGCCTAGAAGTGGCCCCTCCAGAGGACTAGGCTAACACACTCTTTATGATCAATGAATGAAATGACCCGGCTTTTTAATCCTCTCAACCAGAATTAGTTAGCTCTTTTAACAGGTTCACCCTCTGATTGCTCTTTTCTTTCTTTAGTGTGGTCCAGACACATGGACTCAAGCATGCCTGCCCCCCACCATCCGTCTACCTTCACCTCCCTGCTTCCCATCTACTTCTCTGCAATGCATCACACAGACATACTTCATATGTTCACACTCTGTGTCCAAGTTACACAGTGTCTCAGATACCCATCCCTATGGCCAGAAGTCAGAGGATGGAGAGAGAGACCCGGGGGTTTGTAAGCTCACACCCACATGTCACTACACACAAACAGCATCCTTTCCAGTGGAGATAAGAATATTAATGGGAAAAGTGATGTTGGACTATCTCATTTCCCCATGTGGGCGGCCCAGATAAGTGGCAGCCGAGATCTGGACAATAACAGCCAGACTGACAGCCTCTGGGCAGCTTCCCCCATCCTGGGACTTCCACATCAGGGCTGAGTTGGACAGGGACACGGCTTGGAGTAGGCCAGAGGAATGGACAGGGACAGTCAAGGTGGAGGACCTAAACCCACAGGTGGGGGGACCTTGGAACTCACAGTTGCCCTGAACCACCAAGAGGGGACAGCAGAAGGTCAGAGTCTCCAGAGAAGTGGTTCTCAATCTTCCTAATGCTGAGACCCTTTAACACAGTTTTGCATGTAGTGGTGACCCCTAAGCATAAACTTTTTTCATTGCTACTTCATAACTGTAATTTTGCTACCGTTATGAATTGTAATGTAAATATCTGTGTTTTCCGATGGTCTTAGGTGATCCCCTTGAAAGGGTTGCTTGATCCCTAAAGGGGTTGTCTCCCACAGGTTGAGACTGTGGCTCCCGTGTGGCAGTGGAGGATCTAAGGCATCACGTCAGGGAGGGAAGATGGCAAGCGGCTCAACTCACAGATTCACAAGCCCCCTTCCTTTCTTTGTCCCATCCCCCAAAAATGTGAAGGATGGAGCCTGCTCCTCCTGCCCTGCTCCCTCTTTCCCTTACCTCCCTGACTGTGTGATCTGTATCCTGTATCAGGCAAGAGCTGCATCTGATACCATGGTCCGAATCCCACGTATGTCAGCTCCTCTCGATACCCACTTTAAGTTACCCCTTCTGCGTGTCAGCTGGTGGTGTGGGGAAGGTGCCCTGGAGACCAGTGGTTGTGAGCAGGGCTCTGCCTTCTGAAGCTGGCAGGTAGCCAGTTTCACCCTGCACGGAGGCTCCATGAGGAGCCTACTTCTCATCTCTGTAGTCAGAGCTCTACGTACCTCAAAAGAATAAAGTCAAGAGTGATAGAGGAAGGCACAATTTGCTCTCTTCTGGCCTACATGTGCACACACACACCACACACATATATACCATATTCACACATAAACACACACCAGAAAGTGTGGCATTTTCCCAACACTAAGAAAAATGGTGGGTGTTTAGGCGATAGATGTGCCAATTGCTCATATCTGGTCATTGTGCACTGTATATGTGTATCAAAGGTTACCTGTATCCCAGAAATGTGTACAGCTGCTTTGTGTCATTAATTAAAAAAAGATTTGTTTTTATTGTGTGTGTGTGTGTATGAGCGTATGTATGCCTGTGTGTTCAGATGCATGTGTCTATGTGCAGACAGAGGTCAGGAGGTCAGGAGAGGGCATGATCAGATGTGTTCTATTACTGTCTACCTGTTCCTGTGAGGCAGAGACAGGGTCTGCCCCTCAACCTGGGGGTCCTGTTTTGTTTTGTTTTGTTTTGCTGGGCTAGAAGTCAGCAAACTCTGTGGTCCTCCTGTCTCTGCTTGTGTCTGAGTTGGGGTTCCAGGTGTGTGTGTTGGATGCCTGACTTGTCATGTGGGTACTAGGATTCAAACTGTGGTCCTCAGGATTTCAAAGCAAGGACGTTTAACTATTTCTCCAGCCCCACTTTGGGTTATTGTTTAAAGCAGGGCTTTGAAACTTTCTCCACTTTTGGTCTGAGAAATTTTTATTCAGGCATAATTTTTATTCAGGTACTCTCAGGCATAGAGATGTATAAACACACACACAAGTCAAACATTTACTCATAAGAGTTCAGAAAGAATTTATTTTAATTTATTTTATCATGTATGTGTATGTGCGTGTGTCTGAGCACTTGCATGCATGTGCCCATAGAAGCTGGAAGGTTTAGGACCCCGTGGAACTGGAGTTACAGGAAACAATGACATGTCTAAGCAATTTATTTAAAACGCTTCTTTGGTATGCATAGGTTGTTTTTATTTACTAGAAGCAAATTTGCATACTAATGAGATCAGTGTGCTTGTTGGTTCTTACAGAAAGAACTGAAGTTGGACGGGATATTTGGTCCTGCAGGGTGTGGAACATCAATAGCTTTCAGAGTTGATCTAGAGTTTGAATTTATAGTGCCGCAATGGTTGCAGGGTGTATTGGTTAGCACTCTGGACTCTGAATTTCTAATTGCCTGTTCTGAGACTGTTTCTCCTAAGTACATGGCACAAAGTGGCAGAAACGTGTTTAGGGCTGTTTCAGAGGCCGTGAGAAATTCTGTTCTAACCTGGAGACAAAATTCACTTGGTGATCTCTTTCGATTTCATTTTATTTTTATTTATTCATTTACATCTCCAACAGATTTACTCTTTAAAATAAATGGCCTAAGGGGTGGGGGTGGGCACAGAAGTATGGACTAGAAAATGAATACAAATGGATGTGAGCTTGCTAATTATAACAACAAACTCATATAGAGAATGATGCCCTATCTAAAACACAACAGATTCAAAATGAGCTGCTCCCTTAGCAAGACTGGCGATCCAGTCACAGGTGTGTGGAATTTAGGACGCAGACCTTGCTTTGGTGTGGATCACTGGTTGTTTGGCACAGTCGGTGCTTTTAGCCAGATTTGAGCAGAACAGTGACCACCCAGGTAGAAAGAGATAAAAAGTCTGGTGTTCTGTGTCTTGAATCCTGTTGCATCTCTTCTGAAGTGTCTGCGTTTTTAAATCACTGTCTTCCAGTCACATGTAGTTGCTTTGGACCAGTCGGTTGCTGTGGGCCTCCTGGGGGAGGGGCTGGAGCTGCTCAAGCAGCAGAAGAGGGCTGGTCTACAGAAGCTGTGGCACAGCTGTCGTGTGTGTGCGCGCGCGCGTGCGTGTGTGTGTGTGTGCATGCACTACGGCATGTGTGCTAGGACTACTTGCTGGAACCTGTTCTCTCCTTCTACCTTGTGGGACCTAGGATTCAAACTCAGGCTATCAGTCTTGTTTGCAAATGCCTTTACTCACCGAACCATCTTGTTCGCCCAGTGTGGTGGCTTGAAAGAAAATGGCCCCATAGGCCTATAAGCACTATTTGAAAAGATTAGGGAGGTAGGACCTTGTTTGTGTGGGTGTTGTCTTGTTGGAGGAAGTGTGCTCAGTGTCTCTCTCTTCCTGCTACCTGTGTATCCTTGTGTAGAACTAACTCTCAGTTCCTCCAGCACCATGTCTGCCTGCGGGGTAGCTGTTTATGCCATGCTGATAGTAGATGAAGCCTCTAAGGCTGTGAGCCATCCCAATTAAATGTTTGTCTTTCTAAGAGTTGCCCTGGTCGTGGTGTCTCTTCACGGCAACAGAATGCTGACTAAGACACCCACTATTTTTTTTTTTTTAAACGAAACCCAAGTCAGCAATTCAAATAGCAATTTTGGAAATCTGGCATTCTAACAGAGTGCCTCCCAAGATACACACTGATGAGTAATGGTGGGTGGACATTAAAGGTCTTTGTTTTTTTTTTTTTTAAATCAAACCATTATGTTTTTATACGAGCAGAAAACTTAGTTTGTGCGGTAGCTGTGTGTCCTCGACGGATCACCGACCCTCCTTTCTCAATGTTCTCAGCCAGCATCTTTCCCACACGAGTGGTGGGAGGTGGTACCTGCTGAAGTCAGGGTATGGAAGGAGAGAAGTCTAACAAAATCCCAGAACAAAGCTCCTGCAGGCATTCGGGAGCACTGTGGGAATGTGGGGTCCGGGGGAGACGGTGAGCCTCCAAGGCCCTTCTGTCTCAGGTTAGTTAGTGTCTGACCATCTGTCCCGTTGTGCGGACATTTGTTGAGAAGAGGTGTTTCTGGGCTGGAGCCTCTGCAGAGGTACAAGGACATTGTTTACTTGGGGCAGCTTCCAAGGAACTTCCTTCGCCTGCTGTCCTCCGGGGGAAGGGGTGACCTAACACAGGTGTTTTCTGATGCTGAACAAAATCCACTCCTCGCCCAATGGTTGCTTCCTCTCCTCTTCCTCCTCCTCTTCTCTTCTTTCCTCGTGTTCCCCTCCTCCTCCTTTTTGAGGTAAAAAGTCTCCTGTCTCCCCGGCTGGCCTTGGACTCACTACGTGGTTAAGGAGAATCTTGGTGTTTTGATGCTCCTGCCTCCATCTCCTGAGTGCTAGGATTATAAAAGCTGAGCACCACCGTAGTCGGTTTATGCTGTGTTGGGAATGGAGCCCAAGGCTTCACGCCTGCAAGGCAACCACTCTACCACCTGAGCTACAATCCCGGCCCTCAGCTAATCATTCTGAAGGCAGGTGCTTGCAGTGCACACATAATCACAATGTGTGCTGTCCTGGGTAGGCGTAGAAAGGCCAGTGGGTGTCCTGCGATCCAGCATATGGGAACTCCAGCTGCCTTTGGGAAGGTCACTGAGCCCCTGTTCACACACTCTACAGGTGGCTCGTTCAGACTGATGGGGATAGAGAAGCCAGGTAGAGGTGACCACCTTCCCAGGTCGCCGCTAGAGGGACCCTGGTAACAAACATGTTGCACATTTGTGGACTGCTTCCTTCATGCGGAGCATGAGCACTGATATTGTTGTTCACTTGATTCTTACAAGGGCTTGGAGAGGAGAACAGCTGCACCCCCCTTGGTAGATTCCACACCAAGATCTAGAAAGGTTATATACAACTACGCTTAAGGTCACATACTGTGGAAGGCTCTAGAGCCTGCACCTGTGTGAGCAACGTCACGAACACCATCCTTTTAATTTTTTTAAATTGATTTTTTGAGCTCTATCTACATTTTTCTCTGCTCCCCTCCCTGCCTCTCCCCTCCCCTTCAACCCTCTCCCATGGTTCCTGTGCTCCCAATTTACTCAGGAGATCTTGTCTTTTTCTACTTCCCATGTAGATTAGATCTATGTATGTCTCTCTTAGGGTCCTGATTGTTGTCTAAATTCTCTGGGATTGTGGTTTGTAGGCTGGTTTTCTTTGCTTTATGTTTAAAAACCACTTATGAGTAAGTATATATGATAATTGTCTTTCTGGGTCTGGTTACCTCATTCAAAGTGATGTTTTCTAGCTCCATCCATTTGCCTGAAAATTTCAAGATGTTGTTATTTTCTTCTGCTGTGTAGTACTCCACTGTGTAAATGTACCACATTTTCCTTTTTCATTCTTCAGTTGAGGGGCATTTAGGTTGTTTCCAGGTTCTGGCTATGACAAACAATGCTGCTATGAACATAGTTGAGCACATGTCCTTGTGGTATAATTGAGCATCCTTTGGTTATATACCCAAAAGTGGTATTACTGGGTCTTGAGGAAGGTTGTTTCTTAATTTTCTGAGAAATCGCTACACTGACATCCAAAGGGGTTGTACCAGCTTGCATTCCCACCAGCAATGCAGAAGTGTTCCCTTTTCCCCACAACCTCTTCAGCATAAGTTGTCATCAGTGTTTTTTATCTTGGCCATTCTTTCAGGTGTAAGATGGAATCTCAGAGTTGTTTTGATTTGCATTTCTCTGATAACTAAGGAGGTTGAACATGTCCTTAAGTGTCTTTCTCATCCATTTTAGATTCCTCTGTGGAGATTTCTCTATTTTTAAATTGGATTATTTGTTCTTTTGATGACCAATTTCTTGAGTTCTTTGTGTATTTTGGAGATCAGACCTCTCTCTGATGTGGGGTTAGTGAACATCTTTTCCAATTCTGTAGGCTGTCATTTTGTCTTGTTGACCATGTTCTTTGCTTTACAGAAGCTTTTCAGTTTCAGGAGGTTCCATTTATTAATTGTTTCTCTCAGTGTCTGTGCTACTGAGGTTATATTTAGGAAGTGGTTCCCTGATTCAGAGCCCCAGTATCCATGCAAAAAAAAAAAAATCAAAACCCAAACCACAATAACAACAAAATGTCAGAAAATGTCAGAGTCATGAGCATGTGTATAATCACACACACACACACACACACACACACACACACACACACACACACACACACAGCCTCCTCTGTCCAGTGGCTATTTGTGTGGTGGCTTTCCTTTATGTCTGTGTGTACCCAAGGCTGGCACAAAGGAAGGTGGCTGAGAGAGCTCTGCGTGCAGGAGCTGAGCTCCCCCAGTGTCTAACACCCATGAACAAGACTGAGGTGCCTCTGATTTGAAGGCTGCAGCTGACGCTTGGCAGAAGCAGATTTGCGCCAAAGTAACCAGAGCCCAGTGCCGTCTCTGTTCCTCCCGATGCTCCCTCTGCTGGCCTGGAGCGACATGGCTGATAGGAACCGGATCCTCAGATGAGGTCATTTGTTATGGTGGCAGGGGACGGGAGGTGGTGGGAGCAGGGGCCATGCTGTCTGCTGTCCCCTTGCTGGCGCCACAGGGTGGACAGCCTGGGTCTTGTCTGGACAGTGCCTCATGCGGGGGGCGGGGGTGATGAGAGGGTACGGGGACTCCCGAGGTCAGGGAACGCGAGGCAGCCCGTGCTTTGTTGGGAAGTCTGGAAGAGAAATGGGAGCACAGTTGAGGGGCTGAGCCCTCCTCTTCCGTTGTTTCCTCGCGGGATTGGGGTCTAGTTGGTACGCGTGGACCCTGAACTAGCCTACAACAGGCAGAGGGGACCATTATGCTCCCCCCCCCCCCCCAGACATCTGAAGTCTGCTTTATTCTGCAAAACTTCTGGTGTTTGCCATTATCCTAGGCGGCCTCTCCAGCTTCTCGGATTTTCGGAGGCCGCCACCTAGGAAAGCTTGGCTATTAGCGCCATTATTTTTCTGGAGCGATGTGAACCACTTCCTAGTGCTACTTAGATGTCAACATGTGCCAGCCTATGCCCATGTCCACACACATGTTCCCAGAGTGTTCTCAGAATTCTTCATCCCCCTCATCACCCACCAGAGACAGCTACTCCCCTACTTCTGACAGTGCTGTGCTCCTTAAGTCCAAGTGAGTGGGAGCCAGTGGGTCCCTGTCCTAACTTCTCTTCCTCATTGTTTTGTCTGGGAGGTTGCCTGCAGGGCTGTGCTGTTGTGAGTAGCAGAAGCCGTTCTTAGCTTGGGTGTGCGCCAGTATAATAACACCCCAATATTGGGCTACTGAGATGGCTCAGGGGTCACCTCTGTTCCACCCCTAGAACCTATGTGCACAAAGAGATAGAATGGAAAAAAAAGATGTACAAAACTGACTTCTGACTTCCACACATGGGCTATTGTGTATACACGTGCACACACACACACACACACACACACACACGCACACCATATCTTTGTAGAAGGACTCTCAAGGGTTTTCATTAACATTTGAAAGGTTTTACTTGAAACTATCAATCCAACTTCTAAAAATTTATTATCTGTTGTTTCCTGGTTATTTTCCTTTTTGAATTTTCCGTGAAGAAATGGTTCCTCTGATGTCATCTATGATTATTTTTAATGACATTTGTATTTTATTTCAGGTGAGACAGTGATAAAGTAACCCTCCAGCTCCCTCTTTGTAACTCCCTACCGCTGCTTCATTTTGAGTTTAGTCCAGGGCAGTGCGTGCAATGAACCTCCAGCCTTAGGTGCAGAGAGCTGGCCAGTGTCCCTGGCCCTAATTACGGGGCGATCCTTGATTTTCCTTTCCCACTTGACAATGTTTCGGGTCATTTGTTGTTACCGCCTCCCTTTGTTAAGTCTGGATAATGGGCTCCGATGTCTAGAAGGGGTTCAAAGAGCTCAGGCTCACTCCTCATCGTCAGAAGGTGTAGTGGGAGGGATTACATGCGATTGCTAAATTGACAGGAAGGGGCAGCACAGCTGCTGCATTCCAATATCTTTGCCTTTCCATGTGTACATCCTTTTTGGATTCCTTCTCCGAAGGTTTCCTTCTTTCTTTCTTTCTTTCTTTCTTTCTTTTTTTTTTTTTTCCCAGAGTTTCTCCATGTAACAGCCCTAGCTGTCCTGGAACTCAAACTCTTTAGACCAGGCTGGCCTCAAACTCACAGAGATCCTCTGCCTCCAGAGTGCTGGGATTAAAGGTTTGCACCACCACGGTGACAGTTGTGGTGGCACACGCCGGTAGGATTTGCTGAAGGCGACAGAGGCAGGAGGATCATGAGTTCGAGGCCAGCCTGGGTTCTAGTGGACACATTCGGTCTCACTCAATGTCTCTGGGTATCAACTTACATGTGTCTGTTCCGTGGCTATTGTTTCCCATCTACAGACAGGCATCTAGAGTTTGGTAAGCACCTTTTCTAATGTCCCTCAACAAAGAGCGACAAGGAATTGAGTCCAGACAGATGGGTTTCAAGTCTACATTCATGTGCAATTAAAATAAAACTCCAATCAAAGCATTACTTTTGCTAAGGGTCTTCATGACCATATACAGCCAGAAATGGATTCTGTCTTCATAACCAGTATTAGTAAACCCTCTCTCACCATCCCCATTCCTCTCCTCCCTTTATTGCTGTGAAGTTTGTATCCAAGATCATGCTTTTTTAGCTCTGTTCGGATCTTACAAACTTCAGGTGGGAAGTGGGAAGAAGCCTGAAGCCTGTGCTTGCGCCTCCTGCTGACAGAAGCAAAAACTAGCAGTTGGCCTTCCTACCCAAACCTCCAGGGCTGAGGGAACCCCAGAACTTTCAAAGACCAGCTCTGCCTCAGGGGGGAAGGGGTCAATGGTGGATTGCGTTGACTTTTTATCTATGTTCTTTTTAGTCTTACCCAAGTGTCCATTTTCCCAAACAACAAAGATCGGAAGAGATAAAACAATTCTTGTTTTTTGTTTTTTTTTTTTTTTGAGACAGGGTTTCTCTGTGGTTTTGGAGCCTGGAACTAGCTCTTGTAGACCAGGCTGGTCTCGAACTCACAGAGATCCGCCTGCATCTGCCTCCAAGTGATAAAACAATTCTTAATTGTGGTCCATCACCAGAAGTGTAACCGACAAGTCTCTTCCCTCTCTGAATTCAGTTTTTCACTGGTATTCAGACAGATGTGGCATGTGTGTGTGGTGTGTGTGTATTGTATGTGTGTGTGTTTACACATGCAGACAGGTGCAAGTGCATGTGGGTTTTGGGGATAAAGCTCAGTTAGTCAGGTATAGCATCAGGCACCTTCACCCAAAGAGCCATACCGCAAGGCTCCCTCCCAGTTCCTTTTAGCGGTACAGTTCAGTGCCATTTTAAGGGTAGACATGGTTATGCAATGAGTCTCTAGAACTTTCTCTAGCAAAGTCTATTCTGTTACTGAATTCTGACTGCAGACTTTGCTCTGTGCTGCTTTTGACCAAAGGAAAGAAAGCAACCGACAGTTGAGACCTTAGAAAAGCCTTGGAATTCTCCAGCACGCCCACCGTGGACTGGAACCTGGTGTGCCAAGACTGAGAGGAAGTAAAATGGACGACAGCTGCCACATGGTGGCGACAAGGAGCCGTCATCTGTAAAACATGCTTAGTGGAGTTTCCATACAAGTCAGGAGCTGGAAAAGAGCCGTAGCCATTAGGACTTCAGAACGGCAGGACTCGTGGGAAGATGGAACATTCTGGTATTTACAGGGATTGGTAGCTGCTGAACTTGTAATCATCTGGTTTGGGTATTTATGGCTGCTCGTGGTCATTCCCTCATCAAGGGGAAGGATGAACCTGGAAGGCACTCCAGGACTCCACACAGGCAACAGACCAATGTTTGGTCCCTTTAAAGTAATCACACCTGTTCAGTTTGTATATTACTTGTATGTATATGTTTTCCAGGCCTGACCATTTGGTATTGGATAATCAATTGGTGTGCTCTTCCTTGGAGAAATTGATGATGATGATAACAAGAAAAAGAAGCAAGTGAAAATGGGCTGGGTTCAAATGTAGGACAAACTAATTTACTACTTGTGTGATCTTGGGGAAAAATTATCATTTGAAGAAATAGGATTTTTGTTTTGAGGGGTAAGTAGTTTGATATATGCAAAAACAGTTTAAAGACCGATAGCACCGTGGCAGCTATTGTTTCTACACTCAGAGAATGTCCTTTCCTTGGGTCTGTGGACTTGTATGGACTTTATTATTTTTGTTTAAGTTTAATTGAACTTTATATATGTGGTATCTATCAGTGTACCACATATATGAAGCGCCTGCAAAGGCCAGAAGAGAGCATCAGATCCCCAGGAACTGGAGTTACAGATGGTTGTGAGCTACCATGTGGGTGCTGGAAATCGAACCCGGGTCCTCTGGAAGAGCAGCTGGTGCACTGAGCCATATCTCCAGTCCCAAGCAGGGATTTATGATTTAAGACAAGAAAGAAAGACCAGGAAGTGCCGTTCACTGCAATGCTTTTTACAAGGAACATTTGGAACCTAGTAAATCGCAGATCTGACAGTGTGATCCCCGTCTGCCACCCACAACCTCTCTTAATGAGCTCTTGGGCCTTGGAGACAGATTGGGAACTCTTTATTCATTCACATAGCTCTTTAATTAGAGCTGGGAAGCATACATAGGTCGTCTACCTTTGGATTGAGGAAGTACAAATTCATTGTCCTTTCTACAGCAGGACATTAGGTTGTTACAGTAGCTGACCCATATCCATCCTGGCCGACAGCCAAAGAAACAAATGCCGTTGACTGCGGTACACGTTTGAAATTCTACACCTTTATTCCCGATTGCACAGTTACCTGAAGGAATAGAGAAAAAGACAAATCAGTGTTTGGGAGGTGTGGAGCAAAGGCAGTCTCTTTTTTTTTTTTTTTTTTTTTTTTTTTTTTTCCTGCTGGTGGAGGGTTTGGTATCTGTTGATTCCCCTTTCCAGACTCGTCCTCTGGCTTCCCTTCCTATCTCGTGGAGACTGTAGAGTCTAGGTCCACAACAAGCGGGCATGGTGGCACACACTTTTAATCCCAGCACCCTAGAGGCAGAGGCAGGTTCTGGGAGCTCAAGGCCAGCCTGGTCTACAGAGTGAGTTCCAGAAAAACCAGGGCTACATAGAGAGATCCTGTCTCAACAAACAAAAGCACAATTTAGAGGAGATAGGAATTTGGTGACTGAACAGGGGTGCACGCATCATGAAATGGGCTTCCCTCTTTAAAGATCCTGGGGGTCTTCAGGAAATAGTGCAAGATAACTCGTACAGAGAATGACACCCTGATACTCCTTACCCACATCCTAGGCCTAACCTACCAGCTCATCTCTTATGGGTGGAACTTTCCGTGCTGGGCTTATGTTATTTATTTGGTTGTTTGCTTGCTTGCTAATTTATTTGAATTTTAGGATCTGAGCCCTTAGGAGACCTTTACATATTCAGACAGACAGTTCACCTCCTACCTGCAGGCAGTGAGATCACCAGGAAGAAGAGTAGCCCTGAAAGATGCAGGTGCATGGTTGTGGAGAATGCAGAGCAGAAACTGCCCAGTTAGCCGTCAGGAAGCTTCCTTTATAGAGATGTTCTGGGTGAGGTGGGGCTGGATTCTGGCTCCCTCTTCTGGGAAGATCACAGTTCCTACAGGGTTCAGAAGAAGAGGAGAACCCGTGCCATTCAGCGCTACCTTTATTTCTGCAAACCACATGATGTGAAGGCACTCAGCCAAGGGCAGAGTGTCTCCACCAGCAGAGCAGGACACCCCACGTCAGACCTAAGTACCTTCCCCCTCATCTCTTGAAAATTCAGGGAAAAAAAATGGGTGCAACGTTTGCCTTCAAGTCACACCGAAAGCCCAGGGTCCCAGAAACACCATTCCTGAGTACAGGTAATTCAAGACTGGGTAGAATAAAGGTAAGAAGTGCTCACAGTGTTTTAGGAAACAAAAGGGTCTTAACATGTCAACAGGGCTTGACCAAGAGTAGAATCATTGATTATTACTCATGCAGTAGAGAAGGGAAGGGTCCTCACTTACTCCCCTGTCCAGAGACCAATGTAGATGAAGCAAAGTTCCCAGGTGCACTTCCTTTTCCAAATGGTTGGCTTGAGATACCAATCACTGTGTGAGGACCTCAGGGGTCAGGGTAGAAGCTCCCATTTTGGAATGGCCGAGTTGGAAGTCTTGCTGCTTTCCCACGGGAGGGCCAGTCCTGTTCTGGGTTCATGGTTGGATGCCTAGACTCAGAAGAGGAACTGGACAAGACGTCCCTGGAGCTAAAAATGTGGCCCTTGATACGAGCCATTAGCTTTGCTCTGCCCGGGGCCAGTGATGAATGACTGACAGTAACTTTGATTTTATTCTGCCCTTGGAGGTAGGCTTGCGGCCAAGCGGCCCACACTCTTCAGTCTGTAAGATGTCAGCAGAGTGCAGTTTTATGGGTTACACTCTGTCTTGAAGGACTACTCTCTTGAAGACTTTATTTAGCATCTCAGCTCCAGCTGCATCTTTCTCCAGAGCCAGGTGCATCGTAGGAAGGATTTCCTCCTTTTGAGGATATGAGAATAAAATGAAAAATGTGTTCATGCTGGTATACTTTATTTAAAAAATATGAGTGCACATGTTCCCGTGCTGTGTGTGTGTGTGTGTGTGTGTGTGTGTGTGTGCAGTGTGCATGTGGAAGTCAAAGAACAATGTTGTGGAGTTGTCTCCTTTTACCTTTACGTGAGTTCTAGGGATGGAGCTCCAGTGGTGAGGCCAGCTCAGCCATCTTGCTGGCACACGTGCTGGTGTACCGTAAGTACTCATTATTATTATTAAATAATCCACTGTAGTGGCCATCTTTTCTTTCTCCTTCAGAGGCCTCCAAATGTCTTCTCGGACATTTGCTGAGAAAATATTGCTCTGGTCTCTACTTGGAGTTAAACTCCCGAGTGAGACCACAGTGGGTTTTGCATCGATATGTTTTGGTGGCCAGTGGTGAGATGTCTCTTCCAAGGAATGATTCTTTGCCATGAGAGCACCTCTCATTGGACTTCTGGTCTCACAGAGTTTCAGTCTCATCCCAAGCATCTGCTGTCCATGAATACAGGAAAGAGGCTTGGCCATTCTTTTAGAGATGCAAAATTAAGGCTCAGAGGGGTTGAAGGGGCTTGCCTGGGGAGAGCAATTGCTGCTGGAGCTGTGTTCTACATGTGTACTTGTTAGTCAACAAACCTAAAATCATGTCTTTGTTTTGAATTCACACGCTAGACCAGCTTCTGAAGAATGATGGATAACAGTATAACAGAAAGAAAAGATGCTTTTTATAAAAAACAGTCTTTCTCAGCATCACTAATGGCCTAGAAATACTAATGAATATTGGAGGTGCATATCTGGGGCCAATAAGAATGGCTGCTACAGAAAGACTAAAGGTGACCACTGCTGGGGAGGGCAAGGAAAAAGGGGAACATCTGTACACTGTTGGCTGGAGTGTAAATTGGTAGAAACATCATGGGCAATAGCAAGGAGGGTCTTTCAGAAATTGAAAGAGAATTATCTTGTGATCCAGAAAGAGCCTAGTGAGAATTTATTAAAAAGGAAATAAAATCAGCATGTCAAAAAGACAACCAAACCTCTATATTAATTGTGAAAACGCTTCACAATATCTAGGAAATTGAAACAACTTATATGTCTATCAACTGATGAATGGACAAAGAAAATGGGGTGCCTATATTTAATATTAACCACCCCCAACATGAGTGAAACTGGAGATTCTGTAAAGTGAATTAAGAAAGAGGAGTACCATGTGATCTTGAGTTGAAAACATTGACCCCACATAAGTTGAGAGCAGAATGGTGGTTTCCCAAAGGAGGTGGACAGGCAGAGAGGGCTGTGGGCCATCCACTCCCTGGGAACAGGGTTCTAGTTAGACACAAGAAGTTCTGGTGTGTTATTGCATGCTAGATTGGCTAGAAATAACAATAATACACTGTAGATTTTCTTAAAAAGCAAGAAAAGAGTTTTAAATGTTTCACCAGCTGGGCAGGATGGGCCACGCCTCTAATCCCAGCATTCAGGCATCGAGGAAGGAGGATCAAGAGTTGGAGGCCGGTCTCAGTGAATCAAACAAAGTGAAACAAAGTTTTCACTAAAAAAAGATGATAAATGTTTGTGAATTTGAATATTTAATCTGACTTAAACATTGCACAATGTCTGTGTGTCCTTTGACTATGTAAGATCTTAGTTCGTTTTTGGGGACCAGGTTTTGCAATGTGCCTGGGCTGGCCTTGAACTCCCAATTCTTCTGCCTCAGGGATTTTAGTGCTAGTGTTACAGATATTCACTACCACATGTGGAGATTTATCAGTTAACAAAAGTAATGAACAACCTAGACCAGCCATGGCCTAGAGAAGTGGTTCTCAACATGTGAGTTGAGACCCCTTTGGGGAAGCATTGAATGGCCCTTTCACAAGGGTCACCCAAGACCATCGGAAAACACAGATATTTACATTACGAGTCATAACAGTAGCAAAATTACAGTTATGAAGGAGCAACGGAAACAATTTTATAGTTGGAGGTCACTGCAACATGAGGAACTGTACTAAAAGTGGCAGCGTTAGGAAGGCTGAGAACCGCTGGCCTAGAGGATGTTCGTTGACACACGCCCTCAATCCTTTGGAATCCTGGGAGATGTTGGGTGTGAGGAAGAGCTGATATGTGCTCCCCATGTCTCTGCTCGACTTGTACCTATTAGCAAGAGCATACATGTATCAGAAGAGAGATTAGTCATGAAAGTTGCTACCTTCTCACATCTGATGAGGAGATCCCAGAGCCTGGATTATCTGGAAGGTGGCAGGGGAACCTCCCTCAACCGATCTGGGTAGGCCACTGAATGGGGCTGCTCTAGGGTGCCGCTCAGCCCCACAGAGTACCAGGTGGGGGATGTCTGTGAAGAAGAGGAGAAATGACTTCCATCATTGCTTCTGGCTTCTTCAGAACACTGGGTTTTTAACTCATAGGAACTGAGAACCTTACATAGCCTTTCCTCTAGTTATGATAAAACTGAACATATGTCCTGCCTTTAGGCCGCATCCAGAACATTCCATTCTCCAGTTACGTTCCTGCAGACCTGTGTATTAGGATAAGCCTTGCAGCATCTAAGGTTGCAGGCACAAGATTTACACACAATTAAGCCAGTCAAAAGTCTAGCATGGAGGGAAGAGGGGATGACACAGCTCTGTCCCACCCAGGGAACTACTAGGGATTACTGCTGGGGGTGCAGTCATTTTCTCTGGGGAGGTGACCCCTGGTAGGTTGCCCATGCTACATTGGATAGCCCTCCACCCATGCACATGCTGGAGGCAGTAAATGTACTCAGGAGGTTAAAAGAAGACAGTGCCTGAAGCTAGGAGAAAGATGAGTAGTGTGGCTCTGGTGGGAGCTGGAGGAGGTGGAGTAAGGGATGCGTTTGGCCAAATGGTAAACATGTATGAAGTTCTCGAAGAGTAAATAAAAGAATATTTTAAAAAGACTTGGTTCAGAGTACAGTTTCAGGATCCTTGAGAACCTATGATCACTGAGAGGCGACTTCAGACTGAAAACCCAAGCCCAAGCTGAAGAATCTAACTGGCCACACAGAACATTGCTCAGGTACAAGGCAAACCAACCAATCAACCAACCAACCAACCAACCAACCAACCAACCAACCAATCAATCATCAATCACATTCTGTATCAGGGCAAGTTCAGTAAAGGTTGTAAAATCTGGTTGTCCAAGTGTCCAGGAAGCATAGCTGCCTTAAGGGATGGTGTAGCCAGATGAAACCAATATTGCCTTTGATAAGAGAAAAAAAAGTCCCTGGTGCTTGCTTTCAAGGCTTCATGCGCTCATACCCTGGGATAGCTGCCCAGAAGTCCCCAGGGCTCAGGGCTGCTTTTCTTGGCTCCTGCCAAATGTCCGCACTGCCTTATTCTTCCCATGGACATTTTAACATCTCCCTTGTTCTCAGAGCTCTTAGCACAAGTGTATCAAGCAAGGCTGTGCTTCTTCCTTGGATTTCTGGGAATGACGAGGGGCTGCGAGAGGGGCAGCTCCACTGTGCCGGATGGGAATCTGGCTTGAGCTGTCAGCCTTAGTTACATGTCTGAAGGGACCGCTGGCCCATTCTTCTTAGACCCAGCTTCTGCAATAAATGAGACACAGAGCTGATGTGGCAAAACTTCAGAGGATGAGGTTCATTACAGATGTGTGAGAAGGAAAAGCTAACAGAGCGGATGAAGGCAAATGTTACAGAGAGTGGGAGAAGATTTGGTTCAGTTCCATGGGGTCAGTATTTGAGCCACTCTACAGTTCGTTATCTGTATCTCCAGAGGTGTAGAGAAAATTCCCCTCCAGTAACTGGCTAGAAGAGACTTATATGACGTTATTATTTTATTAATTAATTAATTAATTTATGTGTGTGCACGTATAATGTTGGTGGTAATCATATCCCTTGATTGCTTCTTATTTATATTTCTCTTTATGTTTTCTGTTTGTCCCAGACACTTAATGTTTTTGGTTATGACAAGACTTACTTAAAGCATTTTATATATAACATCTTATTTTAAATGAATGGCACCTCTCCAGTGTTAGGAGGAGGAGATGGGAGGGCCCTGGCCAGTCAGTCTAGCTAATTATAAGCTCTCAGTTCAGTGAGAGGCCCTGCCTCAAACAAATAAACAAACAAGGGGTGGAGAGTGATAGAGGAAGATTCTAGACGTGGTTCTCTGGCCTCCAGGAGAGCTGCACAAGCATGCCCCCGCCTCCCGCTCCAACCCACGAGCATGCCCCTACCTCTCCCTCCAACCCACGAGCATGCCCCTGCCTCCCGCTCCAACCCACGAGCATGCCCCTACCTCTCCTCCAACCCACGAGCATGCCCCTACCTCTCCCTCCAACCCATGAGCATGCCCCTACCTCTCCCTCCAACCTACGAGCATGCCCCTACCTCTCCCTCCAACAAAGAGCAGCCTGGCTCCCTGTTATCTTTATTTTTGCTCATCTTAAGCATTTGATGAAGTTCTGTATTTGGATACACAGTGGCCATGTCCAGTTTAAGAAATTAGGGCAGCCAGGTGGTGGTGGTGCACGCCTTTAATCCCAGCACTCGGGAGGCAGAGGCAGGCAGATCTCTGTGAGTTCAAGGCCAGCCTGGTCTATAGGAGCTAGTTCCAGGACAGGAACCAAAAAGCACGGAGAAACCCTGTCTCGAAAATAAAAAAAAAAAAAAAGAAAAGAAATTAGGGCAATTCTTTAACATACAGTTAGTCCCAAGCCACTGAGTCCTGGAGGAGCGATTTAATATTGGTAGCTGGGTGTATCAGGAAATAAAATTGTTCTCTGACAAAAGGAAACATTTAACCATTTACTGGGCAAGTTTTCCTTGTTCTGCCTGACAGTCTGTTTCTTAGTGATTCTTCTCTGACCTCAGGTGCCTCTGTTTCCGGCTATGCCGCTAATGCCTGCTGTCTCGGTTTTATTCTTCGGATCCTTTTTGCTCCAGGACTTCTGTTGTTTCAAAACAATTATAATCCCTTCTAAATTTCTAGCTTGAGTCATTCTATTCCTTTATTTTGCTGATTTCCTCAAACTGTTTTGCTGTATTTTTTTTCAGGCTCAATGAGCTTCCCAAGAACAATTCATTTGGGATTATCACAGAGAAGCTGATACATCTCCATTTCCTTGAGGTCAGCTACCGGGAGGTGTGCGCGCAGGTGCGTGCGTGTGCGTGCATATGTGTGTGTGTGTGTGTGTGTGTGTGGTGTTTTCTCTCCTTGGCTTATCATGCCTTTTGTACGCATTATACTAGCATCTGAACATGGGAAGTGGAACTTATTCTTGTCTTTGGCCAACAGTTCTGCCTTTGAGAGAACTCCACCAGACAGCTGTGAAGGCATGTAGGTGCTGGTGCCCTTGGGAATCACGTGGGCAGGCCTGGGGTCTGGGACAGCAGGTGTGCAGCTTTAGGTCTTGGGCCTGTGGGGTTGGGTCTAGAGCATAGGTCTGTTAAAATAGACTTCTGAAATGAATCCATGGGGGTCAGTTTGGGTCCTTGGGTCTATGGAGGACCTGATGGGTGGGCCTTGGGGATTGGCTTAATGTTGGCAAGCTCACAGCCTTCTACCAGAGCTCGGGATGACTTAAGAGAAGATAATTCAACCATTGATTTTAAAGACCAAGAAGCTAAATCCTATGCCAGGATTCATGGTACAAGCCTTTAATCCCAGATCCTGGTCTACACACAGAGTTCTAAGACAGCCAGGACTACATAGAGGAAGCCATCTTGAAAATAGAATAAAACAATTTTAAAAAGAAAGGAAGAAGAATCAAAGTGCAAACTTTAGGTGTTTGACAAAAATCTGAGTGTTTAACTCCACACACCCACAGCCATAGTCACGTAATAATACTAGTGTGTGTAACACCGTGCCACAGGAGGCAGCAACAGTCACACGGCCCCACTTTCTTCTGGGTAAACTTGAAGTAAGCTGCGGTATAACTCGGAATGCTGAGCCTTATTTCTCGAGCATTTCACAAAGCAGACTTGGGTCAGGACCATTCTGGTGGGTGGTGTAAGAGGCGCTGGTGGTGGAAGTGTGAGTGTGAGGACGTGCAAGTGTGCCAGTGGGGAGGAGGTCCACGTGTCCCACACACAGTCGTGTGCACATCAGAGCAGAAGGATGAAGGACAAAGGCTGCCATAGGAAGGCGGCAACAGTTACTAAGGATTCCCCCTTCTCCTTGTTCCTTGTAGATGCTCTATTTCTCGATCTCTGCATATACTGAAGTCTACAATTATTAAAAAAGTGTATGAGTCATCAGAATATTGGTTGCTGACTGTCACCAATTAATAATAATAACAGAAATAGCTATCATCCCCTCATGCTTACTAGATTAAGTTTCTTACAGTTACATAGACATTCTAAAATCTTTTGTATGTATAGGTGTGTATGTGTGTGTGTGGAAGGGGGGATTTAAGTGTGCACATACCACAGCGTATATTGGGAGGCAGGATACTTCTTGTTTTCCCACTGTTCTGGGTACTCCAGACTAGTTGGTCTCTGGAAGTCTAGGGAATTCACCTATCTCTGCCTATCATCTTGCCAGGAATTCTGGGTTTAGAGATACATGCCACTACACTGGGCTTTTGCACGTGCTCTGAGGCTGTAAACTCGGACCGTCAGGCTTGCACGTGAGAGCTGTCCCCCACTGAGCCGTCCTCCTCCCCCGTCTCTGACAGAGAAATGATCTCATGTAATAGTCACCACAACCACACGAGGGCGCTATAACCTCGCTTTACAGTTGCTTTTACACCATTGGCTTATTCAAAGTAATGAGCTTCCAGGAAACGTGTTGAGTCACACGGAGGTGACAGAACGAGTTCGAATTCAGGTACACAGATGCCGTTTTCTTATTTCTTCAGTTTCTTAGTGTTTTAACCCCCGTGGCAGAAGGGACTGATAGGGTGACTTTAGTATCTTGCCATGAACGTTTTTCATCTACGAAGGATGGACACGGCTTCTTTTGGATCAGAAGAGCAGTGTGGCGGATGAAGACCATGTTGGTACACCTCCCTTGTATTTCTCCCCCGTGCCTCTCACCCACAGAATCCTTCTCTGACTTAATCACACCAACTGTGCCATACTCAGCGGAGCTGCTCCAGGAAACGTCCTCGCGCCCTAAGTGAACCGCTGGCGAGCTTTCTGCTGCCTTCACTCAGCATGCCTATTCCAAGTGCTCAATTTAGGCTCAGGAAGACTCCGCAAGTGGGTGGAGGGAGGGGCGGATTTGAACTCTCAAATCCCAGCTTTACGATTCTTCCTCGTCTAGTGACTACTCAGAAGCTGAGAGCACTCTGTGTGGAAACAGGAAAGTCAAACATTACTAATCTTAGGTGGTCTTTCTTCAGATGCCCCTCAACTTGAGATGGACTTATATCTTAACAAAAATCGTGATAAGTGGAAAATACTGTAAGTTAAAGAGGCACTTACTATACATAACCTGTCAAATCACCTAGCAAGAGAGTATTGTGTCAAATATAGGTAGTTTGCTCTTGTGATTGTGTGACTGCTGGGAACTGTTACCCGGCATCCTGAGAGTATTGTACCATACAGCCCTTGAAGAAGATAAAAATTAACAAAAAGAAAAACCTGCAGCAAATCTTCATACCATTTTCACACTGTAGTGAAATTTTAAAAATTATAAATCAAACTATTTTAAGTCAGGGGTTATCTCTAATAAAAAAAACTAAAGAAGATCCTGCAAGCCATTTAGTTAGAGCAAAAGAACTCTGTGCCTTTTAGTGGCAATCTTAAGCAAAATAAAAATCAGTTTTCTATGAATTAGCCAAGAGCAGGAGGTGTAAGAAAGCCCTGGTGACGTCTCAGTGGTGGAGCACACCTTTAATCCCAGAACTTGGGAGGTAGAGGCAGACGGACTTCTGGGTTCGAGGCCAGCCTGGTCTGCAGAGTAAGTTCCAGGATGGCCAGGGCTACACAGAAAAAACCCTGTCTTGGGGGGAAAAAAGCCTGAATAAACCAAATTCCAGATGGAAATAAGCCTGGGATTAGAGGGGAAAGAAGGTGAAGGTTAGACATCTGTGGATTTGGGAACCAGTTGTTTAATCTCCATGTCTGCCTCCTAGGCTCCCAGACTCCGTCTTCAAGTTTGGTGGAGAAACTGGAAGGACAGGAGAAAGAAGACATCACTTGCCCTTTTCATGGCAACTGGGATTTAAGTTGCTGCAATAAGCGAGGCAAAACAAATAAAAATCCCCAAACAGAAATGGCTGAAAACAATAAAAACAATGCTGGAAGTCTATTGAACACATTTCCGCTGGCCCAGCCTCTCACCTCGATCACCATCCTCGCTGCACCGGAAGTCAGACGTGAACAGAAGCAAATCCAAAGTAACATCTTTGTACCCACTCTTCTTCTGTACATAGTATTTCCATTTAGAAATACTTTATTATCATTGTGTGTGGGCCTCTGAGTGGGAGTACACACACTCACATACACACACACACACACACACACACACACACACACACACGCCATGGCCAGCGTAGGGAGGTCAGAAGACAGCTGATGGGAGTCAGTCTTTCCTTCCCACCGTGGGATTCAAGGCTCAAGCGCAAGTTCTCAGCATCATGGTATTTTTTTCCCACGGAGCCATCTTGCCAGCCCTATAGAGTATTTAGAATGCAATAAATAACCTGATTTGTCAGGTAGTAGAAAATGAAAAAAAAATTACAACAATAACAAGAAAAAACATGGCTGATACACAACATTTTGGAAATTTTATTTACTCCTTATTAGCATGTATTAATTTCGGGGCCAATGGTTCCATTATAACCTTTCCATATAAGCACATTTACGCTAGTCTCTACCCTCAAAGGAAACTAGACTCATCTGAGAATAAGAAACCTCAGCTGAGAAAATGCTCCCATCGGATTGGCCTGGGGGGGGGCATTTTATCGATTGATAATTGGTGTGGATGGACCTAGCCAACTGTGGGAGCTAGTACCCGTGGGCAGATGGTGTGGAAGAAAGCAAAGCATGCAAACCGTGGAGAGCAAGCCTGCGAGCCGCTTTCCTGTCTGGTCTGTGTTTGAGTTCCTGCCTTCAGTGGCCTGCTTTGGCTCCCTTGGGTGAGGGACTGTAATTGAGACAGACGTATCAGCACAACCGATGCTTTGCTCCTCAAGTGGCTTTTGGCTGTAGTGGTTTATCACGACATCAGAAAGCAAACCAGGACAGCACACATTAGTTGTCCTTGCTAGTGGATCTCACTGTGGGAACCACTGAAGGGCTTTTCCCAGGCAAATTCACGATCAGGTTTCTATAAAGGCTATTTCAGTTATTGAGTGGAGGACGGATGGCAGTTATCTAAACATGGTACAGGAGGCCAGGTAGAAGGTCTCTTAGTTTAGTGACAGGCGGTGATGACTTCAGGGGATTGAGGAGCGGTAGTGGAGATGAGGAACAGTCTATGGGTGCGAACTATATGATGTTGGAGGTGAACCTGGCAAGGTGTGATGATGTACTCAGTGTGAACAGGGAGAGGGGAAGGAGGTACCCATTTCACAGAAGGTATTGCTGTGGAAGGGGCAGGGGGCCATTAAGAGATCGAAAGAAGCTACTTGCCTGCCCCATGGCTTGGGATGCTCCAGAAGGTGGGTTACTTCTGAACAGTAGCTGTGTACAGAAGCACTGCTCTCAGAGAACCCAGAACCACTAACTTGGAGATGGAGGGGTAAAGAATCTGTCCAGGGGAGTCGGGATTCCATAGAGCAGAGGAAGAGTTGAAATGGAGGCCAAGGTGATTGGCTGGGGGAGAGGAGATCAGAAACCTATGGACCATGGGAAAGAAAGCCTGGCTGTGCTTCTGGTTGGAACATGCTCATTAGGAGTGTCTCTCACAGCATTGTGATCACGTGACCCTTTAGGCTTCTCTGAACTCACGTCTTCTGTTCATTATTTGCTGATTTTCTGCTTTAGGTCTCTCATGGATCTTTCACAGATATGAACCCATGCCATGTTATAAGATTCATGGAATTTGAAAGCAAGAGCCCACTGAAATGGTCAGGTAGTCAGTCAGTCTATCTATCTATCTATCTATCTATCTATCTATCTATCTATCTATCTATCTATCTATTTCTATCTATCTATCTGTCTATCTATCTATCTATCTATCTATTTCTATCTCTCTGTCTGTCTATCTATCTATCTATCTATCTATCTATCTATCTATCTATCTTCTATCTACCTGTCATCTATCTATCCATTTTAGTTAGGATTTCTATTGCTGTGAAGAGACACCATGACCATGGAAACTCTTATAAAGGAAAAACACTTAATTAGGTTGACTTACATTTTCAGAGGTTTAGTCCATTATCATTGTGGTATAACATGGTGGCTTGCAGGCAGGCATGGTGCTGGAGAAGTAGCCGAGCGTCCTACATCTTGACTTGCAAGCAATAGGAAGTGCTCTAACACTGGGCGGTATCTTGAGCATATATGAGACCTCAAAGCCTGCCTCCACAGTAACACACTTCCTCCTACAAGACCACACCTCCTCTAACAAGGCCACACCTCCTAATAGTGCTACTTCCTTTGGGGGCTATTTTCTTTCAAGCCACCATCATCTATGCACACCTACTATGGTAGACAAAACATAGGGCAAAGCCATAGCAATCTATTTATTTGTTTGTTTGCTTGTTTATTTACTTATTTATATTGGGGTCAAACCTACAATGTTGTGCATCCGAGACAAGGGCTCTAACCCTGAGCTATAGCGCCAGCCCTAGGTCAGTGATGGAAGAGCAGGTTTCTGGTGCTGGCTCTTTGTTCTCTAGTTGAAGGTGTGTCACCTCTGTTTTAAAGGTCTTCGTTCGTTACGTGGCCTTACTGATGTACAGTTCACAAGGATTTTTCATGACAATTGCTTCATTTGCTCTGAAAGGTCTCTGGGACAGGAAGATAGACCACTGAGGTTCAACCTGCTCTACAGGCGAGAATACCGTTGTTTAGCTAGATGAAGCGCCTTATTAAAAACTTGTATAGATCAGTGCTCGGCTTTATGCCTTAAGGGATCTTTGGCCTTCACACAGACCGTACTGCTTTTGTTAAACATCTCGGAAGCTGCCAAGCTCTGTTGACCCTCAGTCATCAAAGAAGACATTTTTATCATACTTCCTGTGCATACCTCACACTGCGCATGCCTAAGCACATAGGAGGTCAGTAGAAGGCCATGGCTCAGTGTTCTCTGGGACCGTGCTGGTGGTACTACGCAGGTTATCCTGCACCTTTGGGGGGTTCTTGTTTTCTAAAGAGCTTGCAGCCAAGTAGAATCAGGTCAGGACACACAGTTTGTAGAATGTGCTGCTGCCATTGACGCTTTACAAGAACTCGGTGAGGCCGTCCAGTCCAGCTACAATTCAGAAGACTCGTTTTTCAAAAGGGGAGAACTCGCACCTGAGCTTTGACTGTGTAAGGGTGAAAATAACCATCCCCAACACATGAGACGTAGAGCTTTGAGAACACATTAGGCATTTGGTAAATGGTTGTACTCTGAAGACGTAAAGGTATCTACATAGAACCCCAGTAGGGCTTTGAACGAGACTATTGAATTGACACAGCGTAAACTGGGCTGGAAACTCAGAAGTGGCAGCCAGCAAGTATTTGTTAGTGATGAGCTGCTGTATTCAAAGTCAGATCTTGCATTTATTGGGCTGCTCAGTGGAGCAAGCAGATGTCCTTGTTCCAAAAGGTTCACTAGCCACACGGGTCCTCATGTCTCATAAGCCACACATACAGTGACTCTGCCTTGCAGCTCAGCTGACTCTTTGCTCACCACTTTGGCCATGAGGCGCCTACAGCTGGTCCTTGTGGTCTTTGCCTTGCTCTGCTGTGTTCCACCAGGTAAAATGAATCCCTTTGCTTACGGAATTGTGTGAGGCTCTACAAGACCGAGACAAAGGCAGGGCCAAGAGAACAGAAGTAAAAGCAGGAGGAACATGGGCAGAGATGCATGCTGTGGGTCGCTGCAGGGAACGAAGAGATGACCCGAGGGCGCTAACAGGAGGTGGCTCTCTTCAGAGAAGAACTGGCTCTGAATTTGGGTCTTGAGCATCTCGGAAGCTTGTCAGTGAGGCTGGAGGGATGTGGGCAGAAACGGGGCAGAGGGGAGTGAAAACTCTCTTAGAGCAAAGACAGGACATGGGGTAGAAGGGAAGCTGTCCCCCAAGGACTCTTGGGGCTCCCTTCTCATGGTTGGCTGTTCCCACACTTTCTTGTTTATTTAGAAGTCAAGGCAAATGTTACAGTGAGAAGAATCTAAACACCGAGCTAGTCCTCAGTCTGCATTAAATTCCTTTGTAGCATAGTTGGATCCTGTGAGGGCATCAGACTGAGTAGCCAAACTGTGCTCTGGACAGGGGGGAGTCACGTGAGAATACGGAGAAACCCCCACTTAGTAACTAACATAGGGGCTTGTGGGTGTTCAGAAAGCTCCTTCTTCCTACCCCAAACCTTCACATTCAAAAGTTGCCACTTGAGAATCAAGAGTGAACCATGAAAAAGACAGACACCTGGGCACACACTGGCAGGATCTCTGGATACTGCACCGTGTCTCCTCTTGAGTCCTCTGTCTCCAGAGGGGCTGCTCTGCTAGTGAACATGTAGCAAGCAACTTTGCTTACCAGTAGCATTTGACCATACACTGTTCATTCTGCACACATTGATTCTTTCTGCAGATCAAAGTCTAATCCATGGGTCTATGCTGGCAGCTAGAAGAGAGAGCAAGGCTTGCCATAGAAGAGAGGGATAGCCTGGGCTACACCCATTCCCATGAACTGTCCCACCCCACACCTCCCCGTCCATTACTCCTTGGCTTCCAAGGGCACCTAGGTATTAACATTGATAGACTTAGGTATGGGTTTTAGGTACTTCGAGCCGTTTCTTTCCTATTATCCCATAGGATACCCCTGAGTACTCTGTAATTGAGCTAGGACAGGTAACGGGGCACTTAACAAAGAGTCATTGGACACATCAGGATGGGACTGATGGCTTCTGAATTCTAGGCCATTGGTCTTTCTTCCTTCAGAATGAAGTTTTGACAACCAAAAGCTACCTGGGAGATGTTCGTGTCTCCTGGTATGGAGTCTCTGCAGACCCCCGGAACTTCTTTGCTGAATGATCTTTCCATGTAGAAAATAACGGCAAGCTGAACCTACTGTGTTGTCCTGTACATATAAATGACCAGTAGTTCATGTAATTCTGGATCATGAGAGCTAATGGCTTATAACAGGGCCCCTGAAAGGTGAGGCCAAAGCAACCAGAAGGGGTATGTAGTCATAGATACTATGGATATATTATGTGAATTATATCTGATTATATGAAGTTTCTTATTAAACTGTATGGTGAGCTGGAAGTCTAATTTATCCATGACACTGGAGACAATAGCTATCACATTAACCTTTTTTTTTTCTCTTTGTAGCTAGAAGCGGACTGAATATTTACATACGACGAATTTTTGATACATGCTGGCTAGCCAAAGGCATTTGCAGGGAAAAATGCCAGAAAGAGGAGATTTATAACATTTTTTGTGGTACTCATTTCCTGTGCTGCATCAGCAACAAGGACATGCCCACGCTGTTTGTGAAGTAACTGTGAGTATCCAGGCTCTCCTGCCGGTGCCTCTGGGAATTCTGAGAAGCTCAGTCGTACTGTTAACATGCTGGCTGTGGTCCGTCAGCGCTTCTGTAGGCTGTGTTCCTTGGTTGCCTTTCTTCGGGAAATACTTGGAATTAAATTCTTTGTGGCCAGTGTTTTTCTCATGACCCCACGAGGGACATTTCCTCAGGCGTTTCTAAAGGAGAAGTCCCAGTACCCGTTTTTTTTTTAAACCTTGTATCAAAGGAATTGTCTAGTAGTTACTTCTTTGAAACATGCTCTTGGGGGGCTGCAGACAGATCCCGGGGGTCTCACCCATGCTAAGCAAGGGTTCTACAACTGAGCTAGATCAGCCCCAGTTGGATCCTCCTGGTCTGACTTCTGCTCTGAAATGCTTTGGGGAAATGTATTCTATTGTTTCATGTGACTGTGGTCACCATTCTCCATGGTATGTAGGATTCTGTAGGAGAACTTACCTGTGGCTTTTCCTGGGTGGCTACATGATTGCATCTACAGTTTTCAGTTTGGGACGTTTTACAAGTAGTGTTGTGACAGATGTTTCTTTCTTCCTTTTTATAGGTCACATTCAGTTTTAGTAGATTCACGTGTGGTTGAGGACCCAGAAACCTCACCTCTGTCTCTCAAGTTGATTGTACTGATTATTGTTCTCACCTATGTTGTTACTTCTTATTCTGGCTCCCAGCTAGTGTTTTCTGTCCCCGGCCTCCCTCTAGGGTATGTATACTAATGATCATAGTAACTGAATTCGCCTATGATTAATAAACGTTTACTCTCTTGGTCAGATGTCCTTGTTTGTGACTGGCGTACAGCTGGACGTTGGAGCACTGTGTATCCCTATTCGCAATGGGCTTACTCAAGCTTATGTAGAAAACAGGAAAATAAAAGTCACCTGGAAAGCAGCTAAATGGAAGTATTGAGTATGTAGCAGTAGATTTTTCTATTGGTTAGTGAGACGACACCATTTAAAGCTTTCTGTTGGGCAGGGTTGCAGCTCGGTTTGCAGAGCGCTTTCCCAGCAGGCCGGAAGCCTTGATCTCTTTCCTCAGTCTCTGCTCCCTGGGGCTGAATTACAGGCGTGCCTCACTGTACTGGGCTTTTTGACTTTTCTATCCATGTGAAAAGCAGAGCGTGAAGTCATCTTACTATTGTGTTCCCATCAACTTCTCCTTTCAGATCTGTCCATTTTTGCCTTGTTTACTTAGATTCTTAGATGTGATGATCACGTATACTTTTCAAATTAAGAAAAAAAAAACATTAGGAAGAACTTGAAATACTTTTTTCTTTCTGTATAAGCTTTCTGACTCTCCCTGACTCTTCTCGGAACAGTATCTGCTTGGCTGTCCTGTAGCTACATCTCGTAATTTATATTTACATTTGTATATTCTCTTTCCCTTTCTATTTTTAGATGGGTTGGTTGTCAGGGATATGTCTCCAAGCTGGTGGGTCTTTCCTTCTGCTTGACCTTGTCTGATGTTAAACCTCCTCACTAAAGATTTCAATTCAGTTATTATATTATTCAGCTATGAAATCTCTCTCTCTCTCTCTCTCTCTCTCTCTCTCTCTCTCTCTCTCTCTCTCTCTTTGGTGCGGAGTGATTTTTTTTTTCTCACACCCTCATTGAAATTTTGGTTTGGAGAGTGGGGCAATGTCTACTAATGAAACGCCTTGCCAGCGATCACATCCAGGCCAGTTAGAAACCTGATCATCAGGCATTGTCTGGGAGTGAGCAGACAGACAAACCACTTCCAGGTTGAAGGTGGGAGTTGGTTAGCCTGTCCATTCTTTCTGTGTTAATGGGGGGAGGGGAGCCATGGATAGCACTCACTCACATCTGTTTAAAATTGCGCTTGCAACCGGCCGGAATTGTTCATTGCCCTTCCTTTCAAAGGTCCAGAGTTCGATTCCCGGCACCCACACGGTGACTCACGGCCATCTGTCCCGAGGTCTGGCGCCCTCTTGTGGCCTGTGGGGGGGGGGGAATTGCGCTTGCTCCTCGTGATCTTATTCTCTGTGGTTCAAAGAAGAACAGTGGACTTTTGATTTTCTTCACTTGCTCATTAGGGTCAGTGGCCACCTCCAGTCTCCTCACGTACCGGATGAGACTCGTGGGGACCAGTCCTTTGTATTGAAAAATTCCAACTTATAGAATTATCGTAGTCCATCTGTTTAACAGATGAAAATTATGTAACTTGTGAGTTTGGGGCAAATCTAAAGAAGTTTCTGGGCATCTCTCTATATCTGCATTTTTCTATCTCAAGCTGGTGAGAATATAAGTTTTTGTGCCCATAAATGACCAGGAGTAAGAGTATTAGTTTATATAAAAACTATACATTTAGTCTTTTGAGGAAAAGAGTATTTCCCAAACTGCACCATTTTGCGTTTCCACCAGCAGAAGAGAATTAATTGGTCATCATTCTTACCAGTACTTGCTATTTTTGGATTAAAATAATTACTCTTACTTGTGTATGCAGTCTTAATTCATTGTGACCATTGTGGTTCCTTAATGATCAAGCTTTCTGGAAATCTCTTTATGTGTTTATTTGGCAAACAAGTCCTGTGATTCTAGAGTCTGAGGAGTTCGGGCACCTTCCATCCACAAGCTGGGAGCTTAGGAAACTCTGCACCAATTTAGTCTGAGTCCAGAGGTCTAAGACCAACGAGTCAGCGGTGCAAACCCGAGACCAAATGGTGGTGAAGACATAATGAACTTTTCCTGTTCATGTGAACGGGAGGAAGGGTGAGCCACGAGTTACCTCATGTAACATCATGGCTGTGTTCTCGATGGCCATGCGTGCTACTGGGGTTTGCTCCCCAGTCCTGACAGGCTGGTTCCTAGTCCTGCTGCCTCTCAATCGGCCTCACCTGACTGTTGGAAGGGCCCCGGGCTGTGCAAACAACCCCCCTCTTCCAGTATATGTTTTCGGCAGAGGGAAACTGGCACGGTATATTCCCCGTGGGAAATAGCTGCTCAGCTCCAGGACAAGCTCAATCTTAGTTTTTTAACTTGCACTTTTCTGCCGTTCACCCTCCTCTCATTTCCCTGGTAAACTGCTGCCCATGCTTTAAAGCCTTTCAGAGGCTTTTGGTTTGCTGCCAAAAGTTTCCCCTAGGAACTCTGATTCAATACAAAACTTGTCACATTCGCTTCTGAAACTCAGACAGGCTCCGTCATCTGCTTCCCTGCCCCCATCTCATCTTGAAATTTTTAGCACCTAAAACCCCATTTACATGCTGGTCCCCATCACTACAGTGTCCCAGAGCCTGCGACAGTCATCTCCCATCATGGGCCGCAACAAAATAACTAAAGTCCTGTACAGTTCCCAGAGTTCCCATGAGTTAGCTTGTGTCTCTTGCTTTACCTTTCTTGAGATCCAAGCTGTGTGATGGGACCTGATGTGAGAGGCTGGTCCATACGAGCCATTAGGGACACTTGCTTTAGTGCTGGCCATGGGTCCCAGGAAGGACGGGCATCGCTGAGAAAACTGGGCACGAGAGAGACAGGGTTTGGTTTCCAGTTTCCCTAGCCTGGTAAAGCACCTTCCCCACTGGTTGCTGAGTTGGCTCCGTTTCTCGACTTCTACAATCCTCAGACTGATCCCATCTGTCCCATGACCCATGACCTCACGGGCCATGCTATAAAGGACTCTCTCTCATTTCCGTTTATAAGACTTCTTCAATTCAAACAACTCTGATGCAGGTTGATAATTTCCAGTTATAACTCCTAGTTTCCTATATGGGGCCATTACCAAGGCCCCTGTGTATACACCGAATCATAGATTTCACATCTCCATATTCCTGTGACGGCCTCCACTTATTAAGGAGGCTTGACACTCCGTATAGAGAGGGGGCACACTCTCTGCTCCGTTGAGTGGATAAAAGCAAAGGCGGGACGAGGAGAAAGACAGACTTCCATCTCTGCACCACTGTCTGAGTAGGACCGGTCATGTGTCTCCATGCCTCCTGGGATGCTTCACGCGCAGATGGCTCGACTTTGGTCGCACATCTCATATCGCTCACAACAGAGGCCACACCACTGCCAACTCAGCAACCAGTGGGGAAGGTGGTCTGTCTGTGCTCAGGCTGTAACTGCGTCGTGGGACATTTTCTAGGGATAGGTGAATAGGTGTCTGTTTTCTCCAGGGCACCAAAGACAACCAAGAGATGATTCCACCCGTGTGTATTGACAGGTCAATGAGTTTATTGGAGTTGCTTACGGGGGTGGAGTGGGGGGAGATGATGATGATAGACCCTCAGGCAGGGGCATCACTGAGAAGCCCGTTTCAAGGTGGGCAATGCATCCCCAGAGCTTCCTGCACAGCCTGTAGGGAGCTGCACTGCAGTGTCTCCTGGAATGGCTGCTGTGGATGGAACCTCGGAGGCAGGCTTTGTGAGTCTCATAATTGTCTAAGCTTTTAGAGCCTTGTAAGCCTTGTGACCTCTCTGTTTATATTACACTAGCTAGTGCTACTATCCGTGGATGTTTTCTAGAAAAACAATTGAGTTTTGCATATTGACCCATTATCTGGTAATTTTTTTTTAATTTGGTTTTTTGAGACAGGGTATCTTTCTGTAGCCCTGGCTGTCCTGGAACTTGCTCTGTAGATCAGGCCAGTCTCAAATCAGAGATCCATCTGCCTCTGCCTCCTGAGTGCTGGCTGGGATTAAAGGTGTGTACCACCATCACCACTGGATGTGAACTAATTTCTTAGTTCCCATAATTGTTTTCAATAGATGCTTGAGATTGTCTATGTAGCTTATCTTAGACAAGAGGTTTTCTTTTTGGTAATTGGTAGCCTTTGACCTTTCCTCCTCATCACACTGTATAGTAATTCTCCCCTCCCCCCGTAAGACACTGGGTAAAGGTTTTGAGGACAGGTACTTCTTTTTTTCTTCTTTTTAGTGTTTGTGTGTGCATGAGTTTTTTGCCTGCAGGTATGCCTATGCGCAATGTGTGTGCAGTGCCCTCAGGAGGTCAGAAGAGGGCGTCAGATACCCTGGAATTAAGTTACAGGTGGTTGTGAGCCACCATGTGGGGGCTGGGAATTGAACTCGGGACCTCTGGAAGAAGAGTCAGTGCTCTTAACCGCTGAACCATCTCTCCAGCCCCTCTCCTTTCACTCTGAGCACCTTTACCCACCGAGCCACCTTTCATGGCCCTGCTTATGTAACTTGTGTCTTTCACAACGTGTAGTGACAGTAACCAAAGTCTAAAGTGTCGCTTGCACACTTTTATGGCTCCGATCTGAACCGCCCCGCAAAGGCTCGTCTGTTGAAAGCGTAGTCTTCAACACAGCACTTTAGAGGAGTAAGCAGATGGTGAGGGCTCTGACTTCCTTAGTCCAGCCTGTGCTCCTGAGGTGATGGGCTTTGGGGAAGTGAGGGAAACTTTGGAGAAAGGCACCAGTTGAAGGCGCTAGTCCTGACTGAGCATGCGCCTAGGACTACACACTGCCCCAGGCTTCCTCCTCACAAACCCATCTCCTTATTCATTCCTAGGTTGGCAGCTTTGCTCTGTCACATGCTCCCTGCCCTGGCATTCTGCCTGGTGCTGTTCCAGGAGCAAGGAACCACAGGACTGTGGGCTGAAATCTTTGAAGTACGAGCCAAAGCAAACGTTTCCCCTTTTTAAATGGCATTCCTTGGGGATTTTTGCCACAGCAATGAAAACTAATGTGTTAACATGGGCACCTTCTATGTTTAACGACATCCGAGCCCCAGGGACTGTTTTCTAGGTTAGAAAGACATTTAAAACTGAAGAGGACAACTTACCCATGAGTTTGTACCCGGATCCTCACTCGTTAGAACTCTAAATGAGGACTCTGGACTAAAAATGAGGGTGAATTAGGGGGTTTGTTTGTTTGTTTTTGTTTTGAGTCTGCCAGTAGAGGCTGTTAAGCTTCCACGGAAGGCCGTTGACCCAATGCAAAAACATGTCATTTTCGTGGCTCGAGCGTTTTCCAGCCCCAATTACTTTAACTACTAAGACTCTCTCGGAAGCCTAGGGCTAAACTGGGTCAAGGTTAGATCATTGTCTTGGTTAAATAATAAGATGTACACAGCGCATCTGTGCCCACCCACTAGAGTCTCCCTAGTAGGCAATGAAGAAGTTCAGATGACATTTAAAGACAGGAAGCTAGCTACAAAGTGCCTGGGACCATGTGCCCTTGGCCTAGAAACCTTACACAATGGATTGGGAACGGGGGGAGTGAGAGGAGCAGTCAACACCGGGGAGAGGAAACTGCCAACGGTAAGATTGAAATCTGTTCTGATGCAGGAGCAGGGGTGCCCCAGGAGGTTGAACGCAGTGTCGTAACCCCATGACTTAGGTCTATGAAAACTACACAAATTAAACTCCCCATCTCTAAAATCATCCAATTTACACACACGAGTAAACGAATTAAATATATAGTCATTAAAAAGAAATCCAAGCCGGGCGGTGGTGGCGCACGCCTTTAATCCCAGCACTCGGGAGGCAGAGGCGGGAGGATCTCTGTGAGTTCGAGGCCAGCCTGGTCTACAAGAGCTAGTTCCAGGACAGGCACCAAAAACTACAGAGAAACCCTGTCTCGAAAATCAAAGGAAAAAAAAAAAAGGAAGAAAGAAAGAAATCCAAGCGACCAATTAAATTCTGAAAAGTGTTCAGTCTTTTTATCTGTCAGGAAAATGAAAAATCAAAAGTGCATATTCCAGGGGATGGAGAGACCGGCCATTCACTGCCTGCACTTTAAATTGCAGAGGACCCTGGCTTGATTCTCAGCTTCTTCAGTGGCTCCCAACTGTAATTCTGGTTCTATAAGTCCCGGCTCCCTCTTCTGGTTTCCACCGGCTCCTGCATGTAAGAGGTGTACATAAACTTAATACAAGCACAACACGCATTCGCCATTCACATTTTAAAAAAATAAATTCTTTTTAAAAATTATTAAAATGCCTCCAGATCCCATCTCACTTGTGTCTGGGTGGCTATCATCAAGCAATCACACAGCAGTAGGGGTGGGGCCGCGGGAGCGGGTCACAGCTGTGCGTGTTGGTCGTGGGAGGAGGCGGCGCCCGGCTCTTACAACGATGGCTGGGCTGCAGGCTTTGGTGCAGCGGGTGCTGCGCGCACTGGTGTGGCGGGCACTACACGCACTGTTCTGCCCGCACCGTACGCTCATGTCGGCGCTGCGCGTGCACCCGGGCACTTGGAGCTGGCTCTGGCGGCTCCCCAAGCCTCTGGCGAACCGTGGGAATCCTCGTAGCAGTCCCTGCCCGCACCCGCACCTGCACCCTCACTTGCACCGCCTCCCACACAGGGACCCTGCGCTGGCAGCCATACGCCCTGGGCTGCGCTGGCGCGCCGATGGCCGGACCCTGCACAAGCTGCCGGTGCACTTGACTCTGCTGATCACGGAGCTGGAGCACAACTTCTCGGACGTGGCGAGCATCGTGGTGTGGTGCGTGGCCGCGGGGATCTCCTACGTTAGCGTCTACGACCACCAAGGTACTTTCAAGAGAAATCATTCCAGACTGATGGAGGAAATTTTAAAACGACGACAGGAACTTTCGGGCTTAGATTGTTCCAGATACTCAGCAGAGTTGGAAGAGAGTATTGACAAAGACGGTCTAGTTTTAAATTGCTGGCCGCCAGTGCAGGTGCTGTCCCCAGAAGACGGAAAAGCAGACGTAGTGAGAGCCGCTCAGGACTTCTGCCAGTTGGTGGCGCTGCAGCAACGGAGAGCCACAGATCTGAACGTGGACGTGTTTGACGGCTTGCTTCGTTCCCAGGGCTTCCCGGATCCGGATTTAGTATTGAAGTTTGGTTCTGTGGACAGCACACTAGGCTTTCTCCCTTGGCAAATCAGACTGACTGAAATCATCTCCTTGCCATCTCACCTCAACCTCAGTTACGAGGACTTCTTCTCTGCCCTTTGTCTGTACGCGGCCAGCGAACCGCGTCTGGGAAAGTAGTGGTCCCCGTTTGCACGATTCGATTCAGGCTTTTGAAAGGAAAGGACCCCAGTGATGTTTACATCACTCTGATGTTCACAAAGTACTTATAAGACCCTGTGCACATCTAGTTCATAACCTCATAATTTATCAGCAGACATAGTGTCTTACTTGAGAGTGCACGTGTGTGTTTGGAAAGAAACAGAGAGGCAGCCGGGAATGCAGCAATAGGTGGGAGCCATCGGATTTAAAGGCCTCAGCTGTACAACTTCCCCGGTTTTGTGAATTACAGGGGTGATTAGAGCTGGCCGTTTGGAGTGGGGTGAGGGTAATTTTTGTTCAGCTTATCCTAGTGACCAAACATTTATTTTTAAGACTAATATATTGACTTATTAAATGGGAGTATTCTCATTTTGAGGGCGATTCAGAGGAGCAGGATCCCGTATTCACACTCAGGTTCAAAACAACTCTCTCTCCTCAGGTTTCTGGCTGCTTCCATTGCTTTGTTCTAGGAAGCGATGACGTTTGAGTACTGCTTTGGTGCCTGTGTTCTGGATTGTGAAGATCACTGGGAAAAATAAAATCGTTCAGTACTGAATAAAGTGCAGAAAATAAAAATTTTAAATGTTGAATTAGGCAGTCAAAAACTAGATTAATAATCGTCTCAGAGGTGGAAAATTCCCTAAAAAGGCAGTTTTTGATACCTTAGCTGGTATGCATAGCATGCGACAAAGGACCCGAAAAACATTTCCATTAGCTTTTGATTAAAATGAGCACTTGAGAGAAGCTACCAGGCAGCTCGTTTCCTCCGAAGTAGCCCGTTCCCCTTCCTGAGTAACACCTGGGGTTCCCTCCGCCCCTCAGTAAATCTCAGGAACAGTCTTGCATAGATGTTTAAGTAGGATGGAGCCTTTGCCATCAAAGTCCAGGAAGACAATTTAGCTTGATTATTTATGTTCTCTAGTGTCCCGGAGAACAGGCTCTGTTACTTTAAGAATAAGTCCGTTCTTGACAGCGACTTAATGTTTTTCCCCATACTGCTCCAGTTCTGATGGCAGCCACTCTTTATATGTGATGGACAGTTTTCCAAAAGCTCTTCCCAGCAAGAGTCATGCTCACCTAGAGTGGAGTCCTTTAAATACCGGGCCCCAGAAATCGGAAAAACAGCCAAGAAAAAAAACTGTGTTTGAAAAGTATGGTCTAGAATAGCTTCTCAGATTTGGAGGGGAAGAATATGTTTTAGCTTGGGATTACAAATGCCAATTATGATGTTAAAAATATACTTACAATAAAAATGATTAAAATGAATTTTGGCCCAGTAATATTACTTCGCACTTAAGTGGTTTTTTTATACAAATTCTTTTTTTAAAGGTCTTAATTATTGCCAAAATTTGTGTGAAGCTACAGCATATGTAAACATTATTAGAAAATCTCCCATTTCTGGTGTCCCTTGCAGTGATCCATGTTCCATTGGTTTTTATTCCCCCTAGGGGGACTAACTTTAAAAAACTTAATGTCTTTCATTAACATGATATACATGTTCTTAACAGATCTTCGGGGGTTTAGTCAGTTTTAGTGAATTAAACTTAGCTTAATTGAAGTAAAGGGATTTAAGATTGGTTAGCTGGTTGTGGTCGTGCACACCTTTAATCCCAGCACTCAGTGGGCATCTCTGTGAGTTTGAGGCCAACCTGGTCTACTAGTGAGTTCCAGGATAGCTAGGACTAAACCAAGAAACCGTGTTTCAAACAAACAAACAAACAAAAACCAAGCAACAAACAAACAAAAGCCAAAGGCAACAATAAAAAACACTCAGAAAAACAAGCCCATTGGGATAGAATCAAAATCCCAAGTCTGTTGTAGTCTGAAAAAGAATTGCTTAAGCAAGTAACTAGGGTGTGGATTTAAGTGTGAACATTCCAGAACCTTCTTATATGATTGCTAATTCAATCTAGACAGCTTGAAGTGTCAGAATCATCTCAAGCTGGGCACCACCAAAAGCCCCTTTGAGCTTCCGAAGAGATGCTGTATTTGTGTGTATGAAAGGGTGTTTTGTTTAAATTGTTTCTTCTTGACATTCTCCACAATTGAAAAACTGCCAAGCTGAACCAGTTTGCAGATGGGAGCTTGGAGGGTCTGAAGGCCATTCTGAAGCTGGATTGTGGCTTGCTTCTTCAAGCTGACTGGTTACTGCGTGAAGACAAAAAGCTGATTTAGACGTGAGTAGCAGATTCCGGTACATTATGGCTGAGCCTTGGATGCTTGCTTCTGATGAGAAAATGCTGCAATATCAACGAACAGTGCCAAATAAATTATGCATTTCTACGATGCACTCTTTGAATGCATGCTAATTAGCTCCTCCCATCTGTGAAGTGGTTCCCGTCTTAGAATCGGTGAAGCTTTTGTGATATGTTTGGAGTAGAGATTTTGGCAACATGTAAACAATGTGTACAGCAGGTTTTTATGATTAACGAATCAAATTTATTGAATTTGATTAATAAAAGTGGAAACATGTATGAATGAAAATTCAATAAAAGAATATACTTTCTTCATGGACCATAGTGGTTGTGTGAATATTGTATGTATTCTGAACTGTGACCAAAGAAGGACTATTTATTTATTTGGAGATAGAGACTGTTTCATAACTGGTGTGTTCTTTTCTAGAGCATATTCTCATTTTTACCAGGTAAAGCTTCACAGTGTTACATAGTTTGTTTTTTTATTTAAACCAAGAGGGTTGGCGTCACCTTTGCCAGAACTGTCGAATAAAAGTCGAATTTTCACCGAATCTAGAAATGGTGACTTCCATTTTTACCATTTAAGAATGACTTGGACAATTCTTACAAGGCAGGAAGTTGAAAGGTAAGAAGTGTGACTTGCCTAAGCACAGAGGGTGCACAGTCTAACCCAGGACCCAGCTGTACACGATACTTGCGTGCGGCTCTCACCTAAAACCAGGACCACTACGAAGGTCACGCTTTGACTCTGGCTAATGGGAGCTGCCTTTAACAAAAGGGACCTTAAGACGGGGTGAAGGAAAACCCAGGGCCTGTGTCAGCAGCAGTCCAGGATCTAACTGATCGCTGAAAACAGATAAAAGCTACAGAAAAGGAGACTGAAAAGAATTTGGCTCAGGCTTAAAAACATTTGCTGTAAATAATAACAACATTTAAGAAAATAGAGGCCAGGTGGTGGTGCACACCTTTAATCCCAGCACTTGGGAGGCAGAGGCAGGTGGATCTCTGTGAGTTTGAGAACAGCCTGGTCTACAATATGAGTTCCAGGACAGGCTCCAAAGCTACAGAGAAACCCTGTTTCAAAAAGCTAAACGGAAAAAAGAAAATGAGAGGATTTAGAGAAATAAAAATCAAGAGACCTTGGTTACATTGTGATGACAATCTTTCCTAAGTTTTATTTTTAAAAACGCATGATACTCTGTCAGTTAGATTAAAAAAATATTCTTTTGAACAAGAAAGAGAGAAATCAAACAACAAATGCTGGCAAGGTTGTAGAAGAAATATCTTCAATGAAGTTATAGAAGAAAATATCCCAACTCCAGACCAAGACGCTTATCCAGGTAGAGGCCCATAGAACAAGAAATGGTCAAGACCAGAAATTAAATTCTCCATAGCTCATTAGTGTTAAAACATTGAAAGCTGGTCTCTTACAAGGAATTAGATAACACTGCACTCTTGGATGAAAACCTTTAAAGTCAGAAGGGCCTGTAAAAGTGTAAAAAGATCACCTTCTAATTTATGTAATCATCGTGATATCTCATTATAGGTAGCATTCTTTTTGTATATATATATATATATATTTTTTTTTTATTGAGAAAAGGAAAAAAAAAGTTTCCGCCTCCTCCCAGCCTCCCATTTCCCTCCCCCTCCTCCCACCCTTCTCCCCCTCCCCCCACTCCTCTCCCCCTCCCTCTCCAGTCCAAAGAGCAGTCAGGGTTCCCTGCCCTGTGGAAAGTCCAAGGTCCTCCCCCCTCCGTCCATGTCTAGGAAGGTGAGCATCCAAACTGGCTAGGCTCCCACCAAGCCGGAACATGAAGTAGGATCAAAACCCCGTGCCATTGTCCTTGGCTTCTCATCAGCCCTCATTGTAAGCCATGATCAGAGAGTCCGGTTTTATCCCATGCTTTTTCAGTCACAGTCCAGCTGGCCTTGGTGAGCTCCCAATAGATCAGCCCCACTGTCTCAGTGGGTGGGTGCACCCCTCGTGGTCCTGACATCCTTGTTTGTGTTCTCCCTCCATCCGCTCTATAGGTAGCATTCTTAATAATTTTAAATTTGTTCTTTGAGAACTTCATACATGTGCATAATACATACTAAAGTCACCCCACTCCTTTCTCTTATGCCTCTTCCCCTCCCGCTGAGGTCTTCTTCACAATACTTTTTATCAAACTTTTACTTCCTCCTCCTCCTCCTCCTCCTCCTCCTCCTCCTCCTCCTCCTCCTCCTCCTCCTCCTCCTCTTCCTCCTCCTCTCCTTCTCCTTCTCCTTTTATTCCTTCTTCTTCTTCTCCTCCTTCTCCTCCTCTTCTTCCTCCTCCTCTTCTCTTCCTCCTCTTCCTCCTCCTCCTCCTCTTCCTCTTCGTCCTCCTCCTTCTTCATAATCCACTGAACTTGATTAGCATTGCCAAGGTCAACCCTGTATACACATGGCATATACAGTTGAAAACACAATCTGGTAAAATATTGTGCATGTGAAAATAGACTGTAAGATGTGATAAAGCAAATTTATTTCAATGTGACCATCCACACATAAAACTCCTCTTACTCATCATCCCATTTTTTCTCAGACAGACAAGGAACTTTGAAATACTTTTGATGGCTTTTCCGAAGAAGACGGAGTTCAGCTTGTCACCACATCTTACTCTTCCTTGGATCTTTCTTCTTGACGCGGCAGCAGATGGTCCAGTCCTCACAGTACCTGATGGCATACTCAGTGGATTCGCACTTCATTCTGCAGTGGAGGTACACGGAGGAGCAACCCTGGCTCTCAAGGAAGCTTCTGGCTTTGAAAAGAGAAAACAAATATGTCTCACTGGACTGCTTATATATTATTACTTTAGAAAAAACTTGTTTTTGCTACTTTAAAATTCCGTGTGTGTGTGTGTGTGTGTGTGTGTGTGTGTGTGCCAAATGTGTGCGAGTCCAGAAGAGGGTGTTGGATCCTCTGGAGCTGGAGTTGCAGGTGGTTGTGAGCCCCCGATATGGGTACTGAGATTCTACCTAGGAAATAGAATGCTAATGAACTTCCCCTCAGATTTCATTTTAGTATAAAAGCTGTTTGGAGATTAAGGGTGGATGATTTTCAGGATGTGAATTCAGGATTTCATGAAGGATCCCTGAAAACTCCCTCTTGATAAAAACATGTGAGTTGGGCCTCTTCCCACTCCTGCACTCTGGTCTGAGAAATAATTTCTGGTCTGGGCTGGTCGCAGACCACAATGCCCATGAAGTCCAGAGGAGGGTGTTGGATCCCCTGGAGCTGGAGTTACAGGTGGTTGTGAGCTACCCAACACGGGTGCTGAGACTCAAACTCAGATTCTCTGCAAGAGCGGCGTCTTAACCGCTGAGCTGCCTCCCAAGTCCCTCTATTTGATACTTTTATTTTTAGTGTTAATTTAAGTTTTGAAAGTCTATTTGATATGACTGCCTGCACATGCATCTGTGCACCATGAGCATGCCTGGAGCCTATGGAGGCCAGAGGAACTGCCAGGCAGGTCCCCTAGAACTGCAGTTCCACGTAACTGTGAGCTGCCATGTGGGTTCTGAGGATATGAAGTCTGGTCCTATGCAAGAGTAGTCAGGGCTCTTAACCACTGAGCTATCTTTCTAGGCTTCTTTATTTGCTGTTTTTAGCGTTTAAAATAGCTTATGATTTAAGAAAAGAATAAAGAACTTTCCCAGGATGTCAGAAAAACATTAAAATGAATGCAAGAGGAAACAAGAAGGCGATAGGTATAGGCAAATGATAATTCCTTCTGGAAAGAGCATGTAAATGAAGCAGGGGCAGAGAACTAGTTACATTTCTGTCTATGGTGCAAAAATAAAAAAATGAATAAAAAATTGTAAATTAAAAACAGGGCTAATTTCTAAAGCAAAATTCTTTCAGATGTGCTCATAGGAGCTACGTCATGGGGTCAGTCTATGTGTTCATCCGCAATGGATAAGGAAGGGGTCAAGCCATAAAGAAGGATGGAGCATGCCATGTGCAGGAAAATAGCTGGGACTGAAGGTCATCATGCAAAACCATCTGGACCAGAAAGAAAGCATTGAATGTTCCGTCTTCTTTCCTCCTCTGGATCTGTAGTCAGAAACTCACTATGTTCCCTTGAATGGCCTGGTACTTATCAGTAGTCCAGGCTATCTTTGGACCCATGCCAAGCCTCCTGGCTCAGCCCCAGAAGTGCTGAGGTTACAGGTATGTGTCCTCATGCTTTCTGTCATATGTGAAATCTAGAAAAAATGAAAAACTCTGAGTAGGACAGAGACCATCAGAGAAGTAAAGAGGGAGGAAGAACTGGGGAGGGAGATATAGGAAGGGGAGGATGCCAGGTGCCAGTGGGCACCATCAGAAGAACTGGTCCTTTTTCAGTTTATTTTAAAAATAAATTAAGCAATCATTTATTATTATTATTATTATTATTATTATTAATCTTTCAAGACAGGGTTTCTCTGTGTGGCCCTGACTGTACTGGAACTCACTTTGTAGACCAGCTTGGCCTTGAACTCACAGAGATCTGCCTGCCTCTGCCTCCTGAGTGCTGAGATTAAAGACTTGTGCCGCCACATCCAGCTAACAATTATTAAATCCTTTTACTTCAATCAAGCTAATTAATTCACTAAAGCCATACAAACCCCGGAAGGTCTATTAAGAACTGACTGATCATGAACACCTTCCTGTGTATGATGATAAATGTTTTTAAATTATTTAAAAACTGTTGAGGCTGGCCTGTCTATAACTTGACCCTGAAAACTTAACGATAGTGTGTCCAATAAAATATTTTAAGACAACAATCTGGAGGGTGGGAGAAATATTTGCAAACTTGTATCTGACAAGGACTTAGTACTGAAATACATAAAGAGCTGACAACTCAATAATAAAAAAAAATAGAAATGGGAAGAACATTTAAACAGCTGTTTCTCCGAGAAAGATCTATAAATGACCAAGAAGCTAATGAAACATGCAGCCATTGTTCCTCGTAGAGAAATTCAAATGAAAACTACAATGGGATGTCACTTCATCTCCATCACATGGCTGTCATGAGGGACAGAATGACAGACAATAGCAAGTGGTGACCTTGTGCACCGCCATGGTGATTCAAAAAACAGATAGCCATGGAGTGCAGTTTGGCAACTCCTGAGAGACACAGAGCACACAAGGTCAATCCCAAATTTATGCCCAGGAGAACTGAAAACAGATCCACATAAAACCCGAGTACAGATGGAATCACTATTAACAACCCTAAAGTGGATCACTCAATCCTATTGATGCCAAGCACACAGAAGTCATACGGTGTAATTTTTTTAAAAAAAAAATAAAAAATTTAGCCAGGCAGTGGTGGCACACACTTTTTAATCCAGCACTCAGGAGGCAGAGGCAGAGGCAGATCTCTAAGTTTGAGGCCAGCCTGGTCCACAGAGCAAGTTCCAGGACATCCAGGGTTACATAGAAAAACCCTGTCTCAAAAAAATTAATTTTAATTATTTAATTTTTAGTAGACGAGCTATTGTTATTTTTTAATTTTATCTATGTTTTGTCTGAATGTACGTCTGTGTACCACACGTAGGTGGTGCTTTAGAGGACAGAAGAGATCATAGGATCCCCTGGGACTGGGATTACAGATGGTTGGGTCACCACGTGGGTGCCGGGAATCAAACCCTGGTCCTCTTGAAGAGCAGCCAGTGTTCTCAACCACTGAGCAACCGCTTCAGTACAATGGGACCATTTTCAATACCAGAAGGAATGAAACACAGGAATGGAACTTAGAAACATTGCTCCGAGTGGAAGAAGCCAGACCAAAGGACCGTAGCTCATATTGCTATGTCTGTCTTCAAGGTCCAGAGGAGAGGAGACTTGCAGGATATCAGGAGAAGGGGAACGCTATCTCTAGGATACGTAGGGTTGATGGCTGCATAACTTCACAAGTACAGAAACTACTCAAGGGCAAACTTAAAATTTATGGTTAATTATGTCTCAGTAAAAATATAAAAAAAAACACTAATGGTCAAGGAAATCTTTAATTGTATCTAGTAAAATGTATTTTAGGTAATGTGTGCATTTGGAAAGATAAATCAATAGACAATAATGTAAAACCAGGCATATATGTTTGTTATATAATACTGGTAGATTTTAAACTTAATTTAGAAAGATTAAATTGGTGATTTAGCATGTGATGAAGGAGGTGACATTGTTATCGGTAAGACCCTGATGCTGACAATGCCACATGCCTTGGTCACAGGACTCAGAGCATGGAGCTGGGACAGTGATGAGGCTTCCTCCTGCTGGCTTGCCCTCATACTGCAGAAAGGGGTTGTGCAGGCTTCCAGGGAGGGTTGTCGCCAACAGTCTTACTCATCTGTAAGCTCCGTGTACAATACAGGCAGCCCTTCGGTGCAATAGCAGCAAGCCTCCCACACAGACAGACAACCACTTTCAAATGAGATTTGATCCTGATCCACGGGAAGTCTAGTTCTGTGAGCATGTCTGGTGCTGCAAACCTGGTCAAAAGCCAATGGCTGGGGAGGTCGTGGGTGCTAGTGAAAGGCTGCTATGGTCATGACAGAGCCAGCAACACTCTCTAAGTAGCTGCTTGTGCCCATAGAGCAGCGCTGCTGCCAGAGACCGCCAGAGAAGCCTCTCCCTGCACTGGGCATCAGTGATTGCCATGATGGTCAATACAGAGAAGAAATGACCGTAGGATATCCAGCATGAAAGGGACCTCTGTATCACCCCCTCAGGGCTCAGGGGTTGCAGTGAAAGGGGACAAGGGGTGTGTGTGTGTGTGTGTGTGTGTGTGTGTGTGTGTGACATACTGAATTCCGGGTATGATGTGATGACCTGCACAAGATTCCTACGGAGGCCATCAACTTCCTGTCCGGAGGACAGTGGGGTTACAAAGTGTGCTCAGCTAATCGTTGATGGGGGAGGGAAAGACATTTTCTTCAGTGGTGTAACCGCTGGCAATTTGCCCATGTTCCTGCAAACAACCTCCCCACATGCGCCTATAAACATGTCTAATGAGACTCACCGGATCTCTCTCTCTCTCTCTCTCTCTCTCTCTCTCTCTCTCTCTCTCTCTCTCTCTCTCTCTCTCACACACACACACACACACACACACACACACACACACACATTCTAAAAGAAGGAAGAGAAAAAGGCAAAACTAAAACAAAAACAGACATACATGGAGACCGCTATAGAAAACCACAACCAACCAAAATGCAGCGTCGTGGAGCCCAGTCCCAGGGGACACATCTCTAAAATGCTTCTGCAGCCAAGGCTCAGAAAACACGGAAGGAAGATGGCTGTGAGATTGTGTCTCCTAAGAAGGTCAGAAGCTACATCCAGAAAGTCTCACCAACATGACTGCCTATTCATGAGCTGAACAAGAACAGCCATAGAGTCGCCAATGTGCAAGGGGAAAGCTCAGGAGAGACCTCATCCCTACACAAAGAACGACACACAGCTAAGGCATGCTGAGTGGGAGAAAGCACACAGCAATAGGTTATCCAGTACCAAATGGTCAGCCCTGAAAACATACAGACAAGTAACATTATACAGCGCGAACAGGTTATATTTGCATATATGTGTATATTCCTAATATGCTTGCAATGACAATTTTTAAAAGGTGTGAACTTGAAAGAGAGAAAAGGAGGGGTGTATGGGGGGTTGAGGGAGAAAAGGAAAGGGGGGAATGAAGTAATTTTATTATTATCTAAAACAAAACAAAAATCCAAATTCACAAACAAACCTAAGGGTATCCACCATATGAAAAAAAAGGGGGGGGGCAGAGGTAGAAGAAAGCCAGTTGGGAAGAAGAAAGGGATGGGGACAAGATGGGAAACTGAATATAATCAAAATACATCATGTATAAATATGAAAATGTCACAATAAAACCCATTATTATGGATAATTAGTATATGCTAAAAAACATTAAAAATGAGTTCAGGCAGGACCTTCACCTACCTTATGTAATTCCCACACAGATTAAGTTAAACCATCCAAGTTTCAACTGATTTTAAAGAAATACAGCTGGGCAGTGTTGGCACACACCTTTAATCCAGCACTTGGGAGGCAGAGGCAGGCGGATATTTGTGAGTTCGAGGCCAACCTGGTCTACAGAGCTAGTTCAAGGATAATTAGAGCTGTTACACAGAGAAATCTTCTCTTGAAAAAAAGACAAAACAAATAAAGCAAACAACAAACAAACAAAAGAAATATAAAACCCAGGACTTTGCTTAATGCTGACAGCATTCTGTGAACCCAGGACAACAGTGGAGGATGTGTCTCTTAGCCCTTCTCCCACTTTTCCTTCCTTCCTTCCTTCCTTCCTTCCTTCCTTCCTTCCTTCCTTCCTTCCTTCCTTCCTTCCTTCCTTTCTTCCTTCCTTCCTTTCTGTTGTTTTGTTTGTTTGTTTGTTTGTTTGTTTGTTTTTTGAGACAGGGTTTCTCTTTGCAGCCCTGGCTGTCCAGGAACTCACTCTGTAGACCAGGCTGGCCTTGAACTTAGAGATTCTCTTGCCTCCCCGTCTGGCTTCCCACCTTCTTCTAATTGCCCGTTTTTCTTTTCTTGAATTCCTCAAGTTTCTTACACACTGTATCCTCTCTTTCACCTCTAATTTCCTGTCCCTGGAATGAGAAGCTTTTGTCTTACCCAGAGGAATCATGGACAGCAAGGTGAGGACTCCCAGGATTGAGAGCGGGACCCTCATAGCCGAGGAGGGAGGCTGAGGAGAAGCAGCGGCCAGGATGAGGAGAGCCGGTTTCTGGCCCTGGAGTCATGAGCCGCTGCATGGTTATTGAACCTTTCAGTAGCAAGAACATTTCTAGGTTCCAATGAGGCTTTGAACCGGGAGGTAGCATGCAATGGCCATGACCGGCGTTCACTTTAAGCACGACCATCAAATCGTGGTGTGGGCACAGATGGTGGGCACACAGTGGAGAGGGAAGGGGCAGTCCTGGAGAATGTGGGGGACATGCAGCTAACAATCTGTGTCACCTCCTGGGTTCTGGAGCCGTGCAAGTTAAGCCCCCACTTACCAAGGGAAACTATTCGCCCCATTCACCAGTAATGGGAAGAGAAGCTCTTGTGACAGCGTGCCGATTTGCTGGTGTTTTAGGGAATGGACAGTCAGACATGAAACTATACACGCGCTAGTGAGATGTGGGGGGAAAACCTGGGTTATTATTCCTAAGTTAACTGAATGAGATCAACTGACATTTTTACTGCAAGTCTGAGTGAACACAAATTGCTCACACTTTGCAGTTGTGAAATAATGTAGGAAAAATCAAGACATTATAAAGCACACAAAGGCATATAGCACAAAAGCAAATGGAACAGCAACGTGAGTGTATTTCTGACAACGTGGCCTGACTTACCCACTGGGCTCTGAGGAGGCTAACATAGTGGATACGAGTAGTCTGAGGGGTGCAGGGAAGGTTTACAGGAGGCAGAAGCACCCCAACTTTAGATACTATAAGGTATGCCCATATCCTTAATATTGATCTTTATAACTTTAAATTAAAAAGACAAAACTGCGTGTGTGTGTCTGTGTATAGGAATGTTCACATGAGGTTCAGGTCCTTTCTCCTTGTACGTTGCTGAAACAGAGGCTCATCCCCCCCCCAACTTCTCCAGCATTCTAGAAGGCCCTTGGGGGTATGTGCTACTTGTTGGCCAATCTTGCAGTCACTCGGGGCAATCTGGCTCCAGTTTTTGCCCTCTTTGATCCTAAGTCCAGAATATACCGAGTTTGCTCTCACGTCTGTAGACCCTTGACTTCTTGAAGCAGAGTTTACGTGGTGGGGTGACAGAATTTATGAGAAGAAACAGAAGTCCTTGATGGAACACTGAAAGCAGAGCTTTTAGGGACTTTTTGACATTTCCAATCAATATGTGTTTCCCTGCGTGGTAGGTTTGGAACGAAATGGTACTGCCCGGAGGCCCAGGAACACTGTGTGATGCCCAGCTGTTGACTGCCATCATAGACATCAAAGGACTAATCCTGTTCTACTCAGGCTATAGGCTGGTGAACAGCGAGGTATTGCCAGATCACCTGGGGCCTCTGTGGGGACAGGTAGGATGTTTTGACAATGCCTCTCCTCAAAGGTCAGAGAGTCACCAGCCATCAAGTACAAGTTGTTACAGAAGAAGAAAGATAATAAGTTACTATCAAATAGTAAATGGGGCCTAGGCATCATGGGTTTCATTGAGTGTAGCTTGCCAGAAAGCCACTAGGTAGGAGTCCCACAAGAAGACTAAGCTGTACGACTGTCACATTTTTGTAGAGGGCCTAGGTCAGTCCTATGCCCTGGCTGCCCTGAACTTACTGTGCAGCCCTGGATGACCTGGAACACAAAGAGAGCCACCTGCCTCTACCTCCGCAGTGCTGGGATTAAAGGTGTATATCAGCTCACCCAGCCTACTCCATGTTTTTATTCTCATTCTTAAACAGTTTATCTGAAAACCAGAAAAACGAATAAGATTCTCTACCTAGTGGTAAATAGATTGTAGAATCCTACAATTAAAAGATGTTTATCATTTTGGTCTATTTGTTTTTTTGGTCAAATTTCTTCTTCTTGGGATCTTGTGGTGGTTTGAGTGAGGATGCCTCCATAGGCTCATATGTTTGAATGGCTGGTCCTAGCTGGTGGCACTGTTTAGAAAGGATTAGGAAGTGTGGCCTTGTTGGAGGAGGTGTGTCACTGGGGGTGAACGCCCACCCCAGCCCCCGGTCTTCCTCTCCTGTCTGCTTCAGCCTCTGCTCCAGCCCCATGCCTATCTGTCTCCAGGCTCTTGCCACGATGACGACGGGCCAACCCCAAGCAAGCCTCTAATGAGATGCTCCCTTGTATCACTTGCCTTGACCAAGGTGTTCAATCAGAATGATAGAATGGCAGCCAGCCCACATCTACTCCTAGCTTCTAATTTTGTCCCGAGCGTTTTCCCCATTCCATTCTTTCCCAGTAACAGTTTGAAATTACGGCGACTACTGTATGTTAATTGCACAGGAGCCACGCTAATCTCCATATGAGTTCAGTGTTAGCATGCGTGCTGCCGGCGCAAGCAATGCATGCCAGTTGTACAAATTGTGTTCCACCGTAACCTTCCCAGTGTGCATATGCTATACTGTGGTCATGTCAAGCCTCCCTTGAGAGCAGTGTGAACAAAATAATTTTCACGGTTACAGAACACACTTCACAGATATTCCACAACAGCTTGACTTGTTCTTATTTTGTGTTTCTACTTTCACTGTTTAAATGCTATAAAGTTACCCTAGGGTGTTTTTTGTTTTTTTTTTGTTTTTTGTATTCACCCAATTTCTGGCCAAGTTTTCTCACTGTGTGGTTCCTGGGGTTGCAGATACACTTCACTTATGTGGAGCAGGGAAAGGGGATCCAAGGTGCACTGTGCTCAGGCCAGTGGGGCATGGCTCACGGACTTTGGAGATGTGTGAGCAAACATTTATTTGTTCACCCCGGAAGCGCACAGACATTGTACCAACAAGATGCTTCACTCAAATCATTGCATTTACTGGAGTGACCGTGTGTGTATTGGTGTTACAGCAACATGAGTGACGGTTTGCTTATAGGAACACTGGTGATTCTAGTGACGCTGTATCACAAAAGCCCACCCCAGCACGGACGAGAACTCCTGAACCTGAAGCTCCTCACCCAACATGCAGCTTCACCCAGGAGTCTCCCTCGTTGTTTCCTGTTTATAGGAGAGGGGCCTTCTGGATCTTGTGGCTTTCTGAGCTGCCTGATCTTACAGGAGCTGTGTGAGTTTTGTGTCTTATGAGTCCCCCTCTTCCTTCTGAGATGTTCAGTTCCGAGTAAGCAGTTGTACAGCAGTGTACCTGGGCCCAGAGGCTCATTTGCCTGGCAATTCCAGATCATGCCAGTTGACAGTTGGCACTAAATATCATAAGCTCTGACAATGTCTGCTTTTGCTCTGTGTAATTGGCTGTACGTAAAATTGTTATTTCCTCATATTGAATTGGCCTGTTGATCCCCTCTTCTCCCACCCCCTCTCAGTTTTAACTGACTTGAGTGTAACTGCGTCTGCTTATACCTTTTTTCTGCTTGCATGGGATAGCTCTTTCCAGTCCTTTACTTTTGGTGTGTCTATGCTTTTACTGGTGAAATAAGGAAGGCAAAAGTCTTGGCACTTGATGAAGGCAGCAATGGGCACCAAGGGTGCAGGGGTGAGGGTGCGGGGGTAAAGGGTGCTGCAGGGATCAGTCTTGGAACGCAGTGGTCAAACCTCCAATGACACTTTCCACTGTGCTGAGCCCCTACCCCTGTATTGTAGGGCACTATCTTGTCTTGGATTCTGTTTTTTGGAGGGTCTATATAGATTTATGGAGCTACAGACTTTGGGGCAAGTGTGATGGGATTCCAGAGATGCTGTGCATTGAAATCCCTGTTCTGCCAGGAAGAAAGATCCTCATAGGGACTTCTGTAGACAGTGTGTAGAGGCTCAGCCTGTGCCCAGAAGCTGGGAGTGGAGCAAGGCAAGTTCCTTTCCTGAAGCAGAGCAACTGTGAGGATCCTGGGTCTCCCAGTTTGCCCTCTGGCCTGGGATGAGTGAGGCACACTCCGGGAACTGGGATTGATGAGTTCAAAGGCATGGAGTCTCCTCAGCTATGTTATTTACCTTTTATTCTGTGGGAAGTCCCCTGGCCAGGAAGTGCCCTGGTCATGATTCTACAGTCAGCATTCCAAGTGTCCACATCTGAAGGGGTCCCTGTCTTTTCTTTGCTGAGTCCCACGGCCGCTCACTCCAGAATGTCACTCACTTACTTTGCTTCTTCTCTGTGGAGGAGACAGCGCTGGAACTTCTGTTTCACCTTCTTTTGATCTTGTTGTTTCTTTTTATTAAAAAAAATTAATTAATCTTATTTTTGACATTTTCAGAGCACTGCTTTTCGTTAATATCTTTTTTCAATTTATTTATTTATTAAAGATTTCTGTTCTATCGGGAACTCACCAAGGCCAGCTGGCCTGGATCTGAAAAAGCCTGGGATAAAACTGGACTAGCTGAACATAGCGGACAATGAGGACTACTGAGAACTCAAGAACAATGGCAATGGGTTAATATCTTTTTTTATTGATTTTTATTGAACTCTACATTTTTCTCCGATCCCTTCCCTGCCTCTCCCCTCCCCCCTTCAACCCTCCCCAAGGTCCACGTGCTCCCAATTTACTCAGGAGATCTTATCTCTTTCTACTTCCCAAGTAGATTAGATCTATGTAAGTCTTTCTTAGTGTCCTCATTGTTGTCTAAATTCTCTGGGATTGTGGTTTGTAGGCTGGTTTTCTTTGCTTTATGTTTAAAAATCAACTATGAGTGAGTACAGGTGTCTGGGTTACCTCCCCGGCTGCTTGATATGGCTTCCAACCCCCTCATCTAATCCTCTGCTCACATGAAACAGGAAGACCGCAGGAGACTTGATACTGAATTAACTAAAGCTTCCCGAGCCACCCAGGGATCTTTGTGATGAAGAATCAAAAACCGCTGCTGACATTTTCAGTCATTTAATTGAAAACCTTGAATTCCAGTGTGGGAAAGACAATTCCACGAACTAATTCATTTGGATTTTAATGGCTCTGGGCTTTGGCATGTCTTTTGAGAGAGATTTGTTCTCTGAGTTTTGATTTCAGACTTTAGTTTCTCCCTAGATGTTTAGTGGAGGAGCTGGAGGGTGGCTCAGTGGTTCAGAGGACTTGCTGCTCTTCCATCAAGACGCCAAGTTTGATTCTCATCACCCGTGTCAGGCAGCTCACAACTGCTTGTAACTCCAGCTTCAGGGAACCTGACGCTCTCTTTTGGTCTCTGCAGGTACCTGTACACACTTACACACACACACATGCACGCACACACACACACCCTCACCTTGGCCTGCATTGGCATTCCTCCAGCTGATGAGATTTCAAGAGCTTCCAGCGAAGCAAAGTGCTGTTTGCCTAAAGGAGCCTGAAAGTTGTTATCTACTTACAACTAATCATGTGACCTGTGAGGTGAGAAGACACTTTTGAAGATGCTATTGGGTCAATAGGATTATTTCTGTCAACTTGGGTCTGTGTGCAGGAGCAAGAGGAATGGATTTTGCTTTAGTTGGGATTTCTAAAACACTGTGCCCAAAAGCAACCTGGGGAGAAAAGGGTTTATTTCAGCTTACAACTTGTAGTCCATCACAGAGGGAAGTCAGGGTGGAAACTCAGTCCAGGAACCGGAGCAGAAGCAATGGAGGGATGCTGCTTACTGGCTTGCTCCTCATGGCTTGCTCAGCCTGCTTTCTTGGAGAACCCGGGATCACCTGCCCAGGGATGGCACCACTCACAATGGGCTGGACCCTCCCGCATCAATCATCAATCAAGAAAATGTCCCCACAGGCTTGCCTACAGGCCAATCTTAGATATTTTCTCAATTAATGTCTATGTTTGTGTTAAGTGGACCAAAACCAACCAGAACAGGTTTTCATGCTCCGAAATCAGCGCATAGAGTGTAACAGGGCGTCTTTCTGTTTCAATATTGTGCATATCCATAGGAACGTTGAGACTTTGTCAGTGAATAAAGACATTTTTGGGTATATCTTCACTTGTGGAAGATGAGAAGGCTTAGGCTCTTTCGGTGGCCATTGTAGTGGGAATTCATAGTGTCTTCTTAATGGTTTTGTTAATAGACTTCATGGGTCTGTCATGATTTTTTTTAAACCACCATAGTTATAAAAGGAGGAGCACACAATCACCGATAACAACGGTATGCATTTATATATTTCACTTTGACTATTTATGATGTATCTGATTTGTTCATAATTGTTTTTTACCTGTGCAACCATTGTTATTATGCGAAACCCTGTGTGATTATCTTAAGTACTTTATTGTATATAAAGGCCTGTAAGATGGTCTGTCATGTTTTAAAGTTTCACAGATAAGTTACCCTTTATGTTAATAGATGTGTTATAAGGAAACTTGAAAGCTTTTTTCTCCCAGAATTATGTATATTTTAGGAGTTTCTTAACCTTTTGAGATAGACACAGAAATGTAATCCTTGGGGATTTTACGGATTTGGATTCTGTCACTTGAGGCTGTATTTTGGGGGAGGCAGTAGGGATTACAGCCTAATTCTCGGAGCACTGTCAGCAAGATCACAGGACTGACAGCCTTTTTACCCATAGGCTCCAAGTAGATCTCATCAGTAGTGAAATTCATATTTATATTTAGTAGTTCGAGCCAGGGTCAGTCAAATGCTCTGTTTCTGAGCTACATTCTCAGTCCAGAAAAATGCTGTCTTTTCAGAGGCAAATGAGAGACAGTGTTTCTTTTTCCGTGAAGATAATCAAACAAGTGTACCTCATTTTCATCATTTTACATGTTTCAAGTTTTATCTTGATTTTTTTTTGAGAGAGGGTTTCTCTATTGCTTTGGAGCCTGTCCTGGAACTAGCTCTTGTAGACCAGGCTGACCTCGAACTCACAGAGATCCACCTGCCTCTGCCTCCCGAGTGCTGGGATTGAAGGCGTGTGCCACCACTGCTGGGTTTTATCTTGATCTTTTTTATTGGGTACTCATTTTGCTCAGATATTCTCAAGGTATGAAGTTCTTATACATTTTCTTCTAGCTTATTATTATTTAGAAAGGAGAATATTGCTGTGATAAATCCCAAATAATTTCTCAAGCCCATGTTTTAAAATTATTGAAGTTGGACACTAAGCAGAAATGTTCCAATACATCTTGAGGAAGGGAGGGCATTTCCCCTCTCAGCCCCTTTTACTGACTTCTAGGAGATTTTTAAGAGACTTTGAGAGAGCAGAAAGAACGGACTCAGGACATTTATTTCCAGGCAAGGGAGAAGGTGAGTGTACGTAAGTCGAAATCTACACAGCTTATCCATGCTTTCTGAAACTTGACGGCTTGCAGTTTTCTCCCCTCTAAGGAGATTTTCCTTTAGGAACGGGTGTTGGGTAGGGTTCGAACACCCACCATTTCCGACAGCATTTTTTCTCATCATCGCATTCGCCAATGGTATCATCCGTGGACGTGCATGCTACGTCTTTGCATATCCCTTTCAACAAAATGCATTGCTTTTCCCCAGGGATAACACCAGCTTTTCCTGCACAGGAAGGAATTGGACAACACCATGAGTTCATGTTCAAAGTGCTTAAAGTGTGCAGGAAGCCCCAACCCCAGAAGGTGGCTTTGGAATGGAAGACACAATATTGTCTACATAGAAAGATCATATGCTTCTACAGAAAATAGTGTCTTTTTTTTTTTTTTTTTTTTTTTTTTAGGGAAAGAGGTTAGGGGTTTGGAATTATATACACCTTGTAGTGAGCAGGCTAACTTGTGGGATTTAGAGATGTGGTCCTCATCCCAGGCAGTACTTTGTAAGTGCATGGAAGTGGTGGCTGTAACCACAATGGAGAAGGTATCTTTGGAATTCTACTGGATTAGCAATGGCTTGCTCAGTTTCCTCTCTAGTGAATCACCCTGAACTGAAGGCATCAATACCTCCACCAAGAAGTAGTTTCAACAGTACCCTTATCAGAAGCATATGTCCTTAGCTCAAACTTACTTTGTAGAAAATCAACCCACCCTTCTGCCTTCACCTCAGCTCACCCTTCAGAACTGTCTAGGAAACATGGTTATTGAGTTACGCGATGGCTTTTTGTGTGTGCGTGCATGGAGAGACTTCTCAGGGGTGAAAGTTCCTTTCACGTATATCCACATGTTTTCTTAATTCATTTAGTTGTTGAGGAGAACATAGCTACATGTCAGTGCCCTCAGCTTGTCTTTCCAGCACCACGAATTGTCATTCTCCCCACTGATGATGACAACAGATGTCACAGAAAAGACACGTGTCTGCTTATGGTCCTTAGTAGAAGCTTACTTAGTAGAAGCTGGCTTTTAAAAGCAAAGCCCACAAGGGCTTAGGGCATGGGGTCCAGGTTGCAGTGTAGATAACCTTTGGCCCTGGGCCTGACTTGCTCCCCCAACAGCTTTGGCCTCCCCCACTCAGCTGTCATTGCAGACAGACAGACTTCCCTCTCCACCTTCCCGGGACTCTGCTGCTACAGCATCTCCAGGCCTGGGACAAAGTGCCCACCTGATGTCAATTAACAGCTGCTGAAGCAAAAATAAATAAACAATAAAAATACAAACAAATCTCATGATGCTGGGAGAGAAAAGTGGTGGGGAATAGAGGAAGAACGGGGAGGGAAAGGGTTGGGGGTGGGCTTGATCAAAAAACATTGTGGGCGTGCATAAAGCTCAAATAATTCAATTAGAAGAATAAGAGATCACACTAGAAGTTAGATGCTTTGATCTTTTCCTGGGTCTCTGACATCATGGGTTCACAAGAGACCTGGTCGTGTGACGTGCTTGCTTGCACTGAAGAACTGCGTGACTCCGGTCTACTCTGTCCTCATGGGACAGCCCAGGTGGGAAGAGCGAGGGAAGGCTGATCTTGAGGGACCAGGGACCCTGAATTGAAATGCATGCCTCCGGTTCCCTGTCGGCTCTGCAGCAGGCTCCCTCTCCCGTCCTCCTAAACAGACTTCCACTATTCTCTTTATTTTATTATGATAAGAATACTTACCATAGCCAGGCAGTGATGGCACGCCTTTAATCCCAGCACTCGGGAGGCAGAGGCAGGCGGATCTCTGGGAGTTCGAGGCCAGCTCGGTCTACAAGAGCTAGTTCCGGGACAGGCACCAAAGCTACAGAGAAACCCTGTCTCGAAAAACCAAAAAANNNNAAAAAAAAAAAAAAAAAAAAAAAAAAAAAAAAAAAAAAAAAAAAAATCCTCACGTCTTTAAGAGCTATGGCCAGGAAGTTTTAGAATTCGTCTATAAAATTTACTCATCAAATTGTCCAACTGAGTTTTTGATAAGTCCCCAGTCTGCTTCCTCTTTCCTCCTGCTTTGGTAACTACTGTTGTAGTGTTTGTTCCAAGTTTGATTATTTTAGGTCCTTGTATAACTGAAACAACACCTCTGGTTTATTCCACATAGCTGAGTGCCCTCTGGGTTCTTTACTGCTGTCACACATGGCAAAGAATCTCCCCAGGATCCTCACTACTCAGTTAAGAGACCTTGAGGCTAAAGTGTGGCAGAAATCAGCTGCCATTTTTACATCCATGTGGATTGGTAGAAAGAACAGCGACCCAGAGGAAGGAGAACTTGGTTCAGCGTTGCGGTCACACGTGGGATCTTAGTGGAAGCATGTTCTTCAAGTGAGCATGGCTTCTGTTATCTAAAGTGACAGACAGGACCACTAAAGTGCTATCCACATTCAAAAAAATTACCATCATATTTTACATCACACGTCCCTGTGAGTCTGTCCACCTCAGTCAAACTTTCGAGGAGAGCTAAGAAATGAGCTGGGAATTGTATCAAGTCCCCTCTGAGAGTGCAGCTATGTGCCAGGTAGATGTTCCTAAATTAGGTCCAAACCCACAAGAGAGAGGCTTTGGCTGTGCTCTAAATGGACCGCAGAGCTGAGCCAAGAAGGGCTCTCTCCCTCAGTGAGAACAGAGAGATGAGGGCATCATGCTGGCCGTGGGCAGTGTTGTTACTGCTGTGCAGCCCACTGCTCCCTCAGGTATATTCAGCAAGCCCCCTTCCTTCCAAAAAGTAGCAGGGAATGAATTTTCTAAGTTCTCTCCAGAATCTGCATGAAACAACCAGAAGAGACTGGAGTGACTTTAATTTTGATTCTGTATTCTAGCATTCAAGTATGTGAATTGCGGGTTTTGAGGTTGTGACCAGACTCTTACATGCTTTCTGTAGCCTTACAATTAGCATTTTTTAAATCGATGTTTCCCATCATCTTCACTTTTCCCCTAATTCCTCTGCTCCTAAGTTGTCTTATTTGTTTCTAGCGTTTACATACACATCTCATCAATGAACGCTTTATCTCTCTCCATCCACTCAGTAACATGAATTAATCGTCACACTCCTTTGGAGACTGGAGTGCTGGTGGTAGCCATTTTTTTTTTTTTTTAAAAAGTCTATTGACTTAAGTTTTATGTCAAGTAGTTTCTTGGTCTCTGTTTCTCAACTTGGGCTTTTCCCTCCCCGTGGTGGAGTTCTTGGGCTCCTTTTTATGTTGCTAGGACTCATCTTTCTGAATTTGGACCTCATCGGTTCTGAAGATGCTGGACTTTGGGATCCTCAGGTCCATGCGCTGACACCTGAGTTATGGGGGACAAAGCCCCTCAGTAGACATCCTTGGAATTCCCGATCCTGCCGCCATTTCCCCGCTTACCTTTTGGCATTATCATCACAAACAACACGAGGACAGCCAGGCAGGAATGGGGTCTCATGGCTAAGTGGCCAGCAGTGTGGAAGGTGGTCAGGTGGTGATGCTCGGGGCTTTTATTCATTTCTGGGGGACTGAGGTTCTTTCTGCTCAGTGAAGCTTAACGTGCAAAGAAGAAAAGCTGCTTTTGTTGGAATAGTTCCAAACCTTAGAGTCTCTAAATCTGGTGACAGATTAATGAATAGAAAACTAAGAGGTTAACCTTTTCCTTCTGCTATACGCTCTCAATTGCACCGGGGGTCAGCACCTCTAGCCAATTCTCTTTTTGGAAAGCACAGCTAATGATGATAATTTTTACATGGCAAATAATGTTTGCACCTGTTTGTGGAGGGCAGTGTTGGGTTCAACTACTTGTACTCAGGATATAATGGTTAAATTCAGATAATTAGCAACTTCCTTTCTGCAAACGTGATCAAACACTTATCCCCCAGTGTTTTGAACTGTTTAATTAACCGTTGCATATCCTTTTCTAATAGCCCACTGTATTCCCTTTGCACTGCCTGTATACTTAGTGTGAGGTTATCCACTAGGGGATGGCCCATCTACCAGGAATCATAACTTTAAAGAAAACAAACTCGTCCCTCCCCCAGAAGCTGTCAGCTGTCCACAGCTCCTCAGTTAGTGTGGGGTGCTCATGAACCGCTTCACTTTGTGCTGAAATGGTAACTGACATCATCTTGTGTAGGACTTAGGTGGGCACATCACCACCGCCGTGAGCCCATGAGGACAGTTCCTGTTGTGGACAGGAGAAATAGTTTGCCCTGCTCATCTCTGACATTTGGCTCTTAGAATCTTTCCTTTCTTTCTTCTGCAGTGGCTCCTTGGTGTGTGTCCGTGTGTATGTGTGTGTGCTGTGTGTGTGTGTGTCCGTCACTTACTCTCTTCCCTCTGACCAGTTGTGGGTTTCTGTGTTAACCTCCACCCACTGCACAAAGAATCTTCTCTAATGAGATCCACACTCTAGCTTACTGGTAGAAAGATACACATTTAGAGGACCCTATGATACCAGGGTATTTTTATCAAATAGTTGCATAAGTTTACTTCTGGGGCCCACCGGCTCCTCAACTCTGTGTCCTTGGCCAGATTTACACACTAGGCATGCGTTTCTTTCTTAGGAAGGGGCTCTAAATCTGAGAAGACCATCATAGAATGTTATTCATTTTTGTTGTTTTTTGTTTCTTTGTGTGACAGCCTTGACTGTCCTGGAACTCTCTTTGTAGACCAGGCTGGCCTCATATTCCCAGAGATCCACCTTCCTCGGACTCCCGAGTGCCGGGGTTTAAACTGTGAACTACGTGTTCTATGTTCTTGACACAATTGTTCCTATGGGTGTGTCTTGCAAAAAAGAAAGACACAAAGCTGGGAGTGGCTAGGGAGGACAGGGATAGAGAAGGAGGAGGGATAGAGGAGCTAGAGGGAGGAGGGTGTTGGGGGAGGCTGCTTGTTCATTTCCTGGCTGCCCAGACTCCCGAAACAATTACACAGAAATCCGTATTAATTGCAATACTGTTTGGCCAATAGCTTAAGCTTATTTTTGGCTAACTCTTACACCTTAAATTAACCCATTTCTATTAATCTGTGCATTGCCATGTGGCTGTGGCTTACCGGTAAGGTTCTGGTGTGGCTGTCTCCTGTGGGCAGCTACATGGCTTCTCTCTGACTCTGCCTACTCTCTCTTTATTGTGTTAAGCCATTGGCTGAAAGCAGCTTCTTTATTAGCCAATGGCAATAAAACATATTCACAACATACATCACCTCCCATATCAGGAGATGGTAGGTGGATCTGAGAGGGGTTAGAGGGAGGAGGGGGAAGGGAGAGGAGGGACAGGGAGGAGAGGTAAATCTGGGAGGAGTTAGAGGGAGGAGGGGGAAGGGAATTAAAGGATGGGGAAGAGAGATGAATCTAGGAGGAGTTAGAGGGAGGAGTAGTGGTGGATGTGATTAAAATACATCGTAGACAAGTATGACAGACTCAGAAATTGATACATTAAAATATTGCAACTGTATAGTATTAGAGCTTCTTCCCCACACTGGTATTGTCTCGGCCCCATTCTCTACTCCTCGCTCCTCACCATCCCGCTCCGGCTGAATCCCAAGGACGGCTGTCTACTCTCTTCTCATATATCATCAGCTCCTGTAAGCTTCCACTAACGAGTGAGAGCTCACTGGGTTTGCATTTCTGTGCCTGGTCGATGTCACTTCGTACATTTCCTGATTCTACCCATGCTGTCACAGATGAAAACGATGTTCAGACACCTTCCAAAACTTCATGAGAGAAGAGCCAGTTTGGGGTCGCGTCTACGTCATGGAGAGAACAATGCAGATTGGAATAACGTGGTGTTTGTCTTCCTGTGGCTGGTTTCACAGAATATGACATTAATCTTCAGCTCTGCCCACATTCCTGACAATGGTAGAGTTTTGTCCCTTTTAAATGATGGGACACTATTTTATTGTGCCCATGATCCGGATATCACATTTTCTTCATCCCTCCAAAGACTGGTAGTTAGGTGTGTTCTGTTTCTCTGCTAACATGGATCGTGTCGCAGTGAACATCTGAGTGCAGATAGATGGTTCTTGGAAATACGGCTGCATTTCTGTCTAGTTGCGCCACTGCTGGCCCCGTGGTTCTGGTTGGAACTCCGAGCAGCCTCCACTCAGCTCTGTCTCTTGGTTGTACTGATTTCTATCCACATTGGCATTGTGTGAGGCACTTCCCCTCACAATCTTTTTGGCTTTCGTGAGTTTTTTCTTTTTGATAATAGCCATCCCAACTGGGCTGAGAGGACACCTTATTATGAACAGAATTTGCATTTTCTGGGCACTTACATTTTTTCCATATTCTTCTTGACTATTTGTGTGCTCTCTTTTGAGAAAGGGCTATTCAGATAACTTTTCCTCTTTAAAAAAAATCAGATTTTCTTGCTGTACATTGAGTTCCTGATAGATTCTGAATATTAGTTCCTCATCAGATAAATGGTGTGCAAACATTTCTCCCATTCAGTGGTCTGTCCCTTGATTCTGCCGATTGTTTCCCTTTGAGGCAAAGATGCTTTTTGGTCTGATACGATTCCGTTTGTATAGATTCACTTTGTTGCCTTTGCTTTTGGGGTGTGATCCAACAACAGAAACAAACACCAACAACAGAAACAAACACAACAACAACAACAAAACCCCACTGTCTACTCAACTTGTTAAATTCTCCAGCATTCTCTTCTAGTAGCTTATTGTGTCTGAGCTAACATTTAGGTTGTTGGCCCATTTTCAGTAAGGGATGGAGGTCACTTCCGTCCTTGTGTGTCATGGCTCCCTGGACCACTCTGCCAATGGTTTTCTTTGTTCCACCACATGTTTTTGTTTCCTTTATTGAGAATCATTTGGCTGCAGATGTGTGAGATTGTTCCCGAACACTGCATGCTATTGCCTGCATATCTGTTTCTTTGGAGACCCGTGATGCTTATTTACCCTTCGGTGATAACATGTCCTGGCTCTTGGGGTTCACCATGTTTGGAGACTTAGATTAGTTGTACCTAGTTGCTCTATCTTTCCCCAGATTTGGGACATCTCATCCATTTGTTCATTCATTAATTCATTCATTCATTCATTCATTTAAAAAAAGACTTATTTAATTTTATTGTATAGCAAAGGTTGTTTTGCCTGCATATCTGTGCACCACATGTGTGCCTGGTGCCTGTCGGAGGTCAGAAGGCTCCAGAACTTGTGTGAGATCTCCTGGGACTAGAGTTAAATATGGTGAGCTACTTTATTGAGTTAACTTTACAACAAAGCACAAAAAAAACCTCCCCCTTAAGAAATTAAAAAAAGCAAAACAAGACAGAAAACTTTGATCTTTTAAGAGTTCAAAAGTTTTAAACTTTTTAAGGTTTCGAGTTGCCCATATGGCAGACTTAAAATGCCCTTTTGGCCAATTCAGATCTAGGAAAATAAAATCCAGCTAAAATCCTTTAAATGCCATCTACTTACTTAATTATTTTATATTTACATATAGTAACTATACAAATTAAGATGTTTTCAAACACATACAACCTGCTAATCATGTCCTTTAACTATCTTTTTTATTATTTTATTACTTTAAAAAAATACCAATCCAAATTCCCACTCCTTCCCCTCCTCCCACTCCCTCCACACACATGAGATGGGGGCCAAGGATGAATGGAGCACTGGGTGTGAGCCGAGCTCAACTTGGGATTGCTGGATTTAGAGACAAAAAGAAGGAGCCGTGACTGGTACGCCACCTTGCTGAGGTAAAAATGGTGGAAGGACCAGTGAAGCTCCCAGAAAGCACCCAGACCGTGGTTCTGGCCCATTGTAGCCACACTAAGCGTCCTGCCCACAGAACTGACAGGTAAGAGATCTGTGTTCCCCAGTGTGCAGCACACCAATGAGTGATTGCTAAGGTGGAGAAAGCAGTGACCTGGGGAAGCCCATGAGTCTCAGGGTAGAGCAGGCCCAGGACACAGCGTTTGAAAGAGGTGCTGAAGCAAATGTGTTTAATTCTCTGCGTTCTCCTCATGTCCGAGTCGTTCCGAGTGATGTCTGACTGCCTGGGGAAAGGCTTTCTGTTTTGGGGATTCCCTTTACAGGGAGCGAGAACCTACAAGTTTCCATGAGAGGGAGGGCATTTTTTCCTAAGGGAGAAGGGAGTGGACTCAGATAAAGGGTGAAGAAGGGTTGGTTGAGACGCTGAACAAAGGCAGTGGATGTGAGCCTGGTTTCCATACTCTGCAGGGAACACTGGGAACCAGGAGTTCACCTAGGCCAGGATGTGACACACCGAGAGCCCAACCACAGTCAAACATGAGGTAGAACACAAACTTCAATATTTTATTTCTCTTTATTTGTATGGGCGTTTTGCTTGCATGGACGTCTGTGCACCACATCCATGCAGTGCCCACACAGGCTAGAGGAGCGCATCAGATCCTCGGCACCTGGACTTACAGGCAGTTGTAAATGCCACATGAGTGCCAGGAACTGATCCCAGGTCTTCTGGAAGAGCAGCCAGTGCTCTGAACCACTGAGTCATTTCTCCAGTCCCAGAACACACACTTTAAAGAGCAGCCTTCTCAGGAAGAAGAGATGGCTTAGCGGTTAAGAGCACTGGCTGTTCTTCCAGAGGACCAAGGTTCAACTCCCAGCACCCATATGACAGTTCACGACTGTCTGTAACTCCAGTTCCAGGGAATTCAACACCGTCTTTGGCCCACACCTGCACCAGGCACACACGTAGCGCCCAGACAGACATACAGCCCAAACACCCACACACATAAAATAATAACTTAAAAACACAGCCTTCTCTCTGCTAATTTTCTTTATTACTTATTGAGGAATGGACAAGAACCTATTCAAAAACACAGAAGAGAGAAAGAGAGGACAGGAGAGAGAGAAGCGAGGATAAAACACGCTGTGAGGGATCCGAGCGAAAGGCTTCAGCTCTTGGGTGTGTCATCCTCAACTCTGGGTTGATTCCCCATGGGCAGGCAGCACGGTCGTCTGTTTAAACACCTCCCAACGTAGACTTCCGTTTCAAGGCAATACAATTGGCAAACACCATTTGGGCGTTCGCAGATTTCTTTGAACTTGCCCCTGACTGCATACAGAAGAGGGTTATTGTAACCCTTTATTCGACTTGATGAATGTTTACTTAGTCTACAGACTGGGCGGGGGTCACATCTGAAAATGACTTTGTACGTACGTTCATTGTCATTTGATTTCTTACACCAACACTTAAAAACCCCACGTCACAAAACATTTGGGAATTTCTCCTTGAGAAATCTGGCAACACTGGGTATATCTAAGTAACAAAAGGCTGAGACTGAGTAGTGTCTCTCTGCTTTAAGAGTTCTAGGCATGCACACAGCTCTTTATTCTTTCTCTTTCCCATCTTCTAACAACTATGGCAAGAAAGAGAAGCTTTTAATACCATTTCTTCACTGCTTATTCTTCTAGGTTGTTGGATAATGCTCTAGACATTATATGCTGTCTATTCATTATTTATCTACTTATGTATCTAACTATGTACCAATGTATTTATGTATCTATGTATCTACCTTTCTCTATCTATATATATATGTATCTACCTATGCATCCATGTATCAGTGTATCAGTGTATCATAGGTATGTAGTACATATGTATGTATGTATGTATCTATCTATCTCCCATATTTACATATTTGTCTTTCAGAATTAGAACTAAAATACTGACCTAAAAGAAAATATACCTCAAGGACGTTGCTAGAGAGATGCTATTCTTCTGGGGAAGGCGCCGTATGTCTGCCTCTCACGGACGCGTGCGTCCTCACTGTTATCTGTGGCACATTGGTGCTGTATCATTCCTTCCTTCCTCTCTGACGCTGGTTGTGGCTACAGCCCTACTTTAGAAACCATTGCCTTGAGAGCGAATCATTCGGGTTCTTAAGAGGCAGACAGATTTACTTGTTGAGACACTGACTGGTCTTTGCTTTACGGCCCACGATCGAACTGCTGTAGAGGTTGGCCACATGCACGCGTATGCCATCAGAAGTGGCTTTATTCTGAGCAACAAAACCCATGTCTCCTTTGACAATTTCCTAAGCTTTTCATTGAGCTAAAGAAGCACCAAAGCATTTTTTTTCCCGTAAAGGCCAATGCTTTATTGTTCTTCATTCTATACCAGCAAACATTTTATTTATTTTTTTATTCCTTGAGAATTTTGTACATATATACAATGTGTTTTCATCAAGCACACTCCTAGCTCCTCCCTTCATTTGACCAACACCAATTCTTGAACCCTTTCTAATCAGTATGGGCTATTAAATTGAAGTGAGCTGACATCCAAATGCCTTAAATTGATGTAACTCTTTGTGGTTTATAGAAAACAATACCTAGGGGCTGGAGAGATGGCTCAGTGGTTAAGAGCATTGCCTACTCTTCCAAAGATCCTGAGTTCAATTCCCAGCAACCACATGGTGGCTCACAACCATCTGTAATGAGGTCTGGTGCCCTCTTCTGGCCTGCAGACATGCAGACAGAATATTGTATAAATAAATAAATAAACAAATATTTTAAAAAAATACCTAATGAATGAGAAGATCAAGTATGCAGGCAGCAACCCATTTTCATTTAGAATGTAAATTGGGAAATAATTTTAAGGGTATAGTTTGGTTTGGTTTGGTTTGATTTTAAGCCAATGATCCTTTTAAGTATTGAGTGCTAGGCAGAAGCCAATTGAAATCTGAACTGATTGATTCCTGGGTTTTTGTATCTCTTCATTAGCCAATTGCTGTACATACAGGTTCCCTTTCTATTAGGCTGTCCCGTGGTAGCAAGAAGATTCACGTTAGCTTAGAAGCCCCGGGAGGATGATCACTGTGCTGAATCACTGAGTGTCTCTCCACCTCAGTAGCTCTTGCTTCTTACTGTGGCTGTGTGCTCAGCTGACCTCACTGTGTGGTAATGAATTGCTGGAATCTCAGAGCACCCTAGAGCCAGACTCAAGTCTTGGCTTACAGCGGGAACTCAGGACATGGCCCTGGACCAATGGCTTGAGCTGCAGTTGCTTCCATTCTGGGGCAAACAGGTGAGGAAATCTGCTGTCACCCTCAGCTCTCATGCTTCGTGCCGCTTAGCTGTGCAACTGAGAAATTACAAAATTTCATATGTGACATGTCATGTGGACTTATAAGAATCGGAGTAAAACTGGGTGCTTTTGTAAAACGACTTCTTTGCTGATAAACCTAGCACATTTCATAGTGCGGACCCCTGTCATTTCTACGTACTCGGAATGCAAACAGGATCTAGACTCAGAGCAAATCCACCGATTGTCCGGCCAAAGCACTGGTGGAGGAGGAGACAGGACTGAGGGAACGGAGCAGACCATCTAGTGACCTAGTATTGGAGGTGATAAGGACAGACTTGCAACTTAGGTCCCCAGCCTCTCTCTATCTGCTTTCTCTCTCTCCCTCTCTCCCAATCTTACCTCCCAAAGCTCAACTGGACTGTACGCGTCTGCCTGAGGACTGTGGAGAGGACCCACCTTCCTACGGCTTCTTTAACATCGTCCCCAATTCTGTTTTGGTGACAAGAAATGGCCTTCTTTTTGTTCATTTTATGACATCACATGTCCTCTGTTTTGTTTGAATGGCAATGAGAACGTGAATAAAGGGGGGGTGGGGGCATACCTCAGCTACTAGAGTATTTGCCTAGCCCGTGTGAGGGTTTGAACCCCAGCGCCACTGGCATGTGGTCGTGCATGCCTGGAATTCCAGCACACGGGAGGTGGCTGCAGGAGGGTCAGAAACTCAGAGTCATCCCTGACAGCCTAGCCAACCAGTTCAAGGGCCACGAGAAACCCTGCCACATTCTTAAAAGCAAACCAGACCAAACCAAAATGAGAAACCAGCAAACAAACACAGAAAAATCAGAGCAGGCATTCCAAATTTCAAGGTGTTTTTTTTTTTAATCAAAAAATTTTTTGAGATAGAGTCTCTTGTAGCAATCAGAGTTGAGTAATGAGTGTACTTTGGTTCTGTGAACCAAAGGTCGTCATATGACTTTGGTCTCCGTGGACTTGCTGTCCGGCAGGGTGTCAGTGCCTGGTAAATATCTGCAGTGCTAAACTGCTTTTTGATCTCCATTTTCTTCCCACTTCGTCTTTCCCTTTTCCATTTTGTATTTCCCGAACCAGAGTCGGAATTGTGCTGTAAGCCATCCCTCACTCCCCCAGCATGAAGCTCCGTGAACTAGCTAGCAGTCAGCAGTCTTGAAGTGCACGTGTTTAGAGAAGAAATGTGATTTATCAAGGCAATCATACCTCCCATGACATTTTCTGCTGGACATCTTCAGCAGCGTCTCTTTGCCCATATAATGCACACAGTCAAAGTTAGAGGAAAGACCACTTTCTGCCTCTACCCCACCCATCCCTGGAGGTCCAGCAGGCGCCAGAGACAATGAGAATAAATTCCTTCTGTTGTAAAACAATGTGTCACTTATTGTCTCTTGGCTCTACATTTTCAGGAATTCTGGGAGATTTCTTGATTTGTTTACATTGCCAGGCTAGAGTCAAGAGCCTATACAAAATGCAAAACGCCACTTCTTATGGTTCATGCTGATGGCCAGACACACACTAGAGTGGATTTTGTAGCTTGCAGCAATCCTCGCTAGGTCACGACTCCCACCCGTCCACCTACCTGGGCCTACAGAGCTCTTGGGTCTGTGGCTCAGATCAGTAACTTTTCTGAAGTTAACAGAGCTCGGAAGATAAAGGTTTACTAGAATTGTTCCAGTGTTTTAGTTACCCAGATCTAGAAACTGCTAGAAACTTTGTCCAGTTAAACTCGCACTTACAACAGAGTAAAGGAGTTACAAGCACTTGGAACCCCCTCGGCTTCCTTTTCTCTAACCACAGTTGCAGAGGAAAATGGATGAATCCACTCACTACAGGTTTCACCACCAGCGGGTCTTCTGGATCTCTTGTGAGAACGCCCTTTGGGCCTCGGGTGACAGTGACTAGCCTTGGAGCACTGTTTCCCCATAACCTCCTCTTACCCAAGCCCCTGCCAAGTTTATTTCGTTTTACCTGGTAGAACTTGAATCGTGAGGAAGACAGTGGTAAAGCAGAGGACAGTGATCTTCATGGTGGAGGACGAAAGCCTGGCCTTGCTTCCGGGAAGCAGTGAAGACTTCTATTTGTGGCTTGATGACATTGGTGGGATGTCTTTGTCTGGACAAAGAGTGTCCCTCTGTCCTCATTAGGGATGTTCATGGATGGCAGAGTTCTGTCGAGAGCTCTCCATGGGAAGACTGAAGAGTCCGTGTTTTGTTGGTCACTGGACACATCAAGGATGTGGTTGCGTTCCAGGTTTTGATCAGAAAACCTTGCTAAATAGGAACATGGTCTCCAAACAGTCTGGCTACAGATGAAAGTGTGTGATCACGCAGCCATCTCTGTTAAGTTACAGCGAGTTAGGCTCTGCTAGGTGCCTGCTAGCGTATTTAGGTCCCTAAATATAGATATTTGACCAGTGACAACTATTTCCCAAAATTATTAGACTTGCTAATGATTAATCACCCACCGAATTCTTGGTTTGAGCTTCCCCAGTGCTTTGTTCATCCTGAACAGCTTACCCTATTGCATGGAGATTGGCTTCCAACCCAGTGCTGTGAACAGTTTGCTTTGAGGGAGGCATTGAATGAAGGCATTGCATGACATGGTCATTTGTTCTCAAGGCGTTTGTCATCGATGGAACGACAGGGGTGGTAAATGCTACTGTGGGGGAGGGAGACCAGGGGACCTGGGTTTGAGTTCGAAGTCTCTAGACCAGCTAGTGTCTTAAGATGTGGGCCTAGGCAGGAAAAATGCCTTCTTTAAACACTAACAACCCTTCCTAGCTCCCAAGCGCTTGATTCTGCATCAGCTGATTCCCAGTCACAGCTGTGCACAGCGCTGATCAACAGGGTTGCTGTAAAGACACATAGTCCCATTCCAAGAGGTTTTATCATTTCTAAAATTGAGCAGGAATTCCGGAGGCCATTGAGATGGCTCAGTACAGACATGCAGAAGGAGCCCTCTGTTCTGCGGAGGGGTGTAGCACTGTGTATGAAGACACTTGGTTATTTTACGTCCTTAGCAATTTGTAACCTGTAAAAATCTGCTTAAGCAGAAAAAAGTACACATTGACTCTGAGGCCCGGAAAGCTACCCCCACACAGTGCCATAATCCCAGAACAGGATGTGTAGGTGTTTATAGCTCAGTGACCCATTATTATGTGGTCAAGCAGAGGGTGAAAAAAAAAATCCATGGGACTGCCTTTACCAACAGGATGTTCTCCAGTCTGAATGGAATTAAATGGGAAAGAACTCGGGGGGGGGGGATATGAAGGAGTTGTAGCAAACATTTGAAAACCAAACAGCACATTGCTAAATAATATATGGATGAAATAAAGAAGAAATTCATACTGGGAATCAGTATTATGAATGAAACCAAAGCATACAACCTTGCAGAACACATTTGAATCAATGTGAAGAGGGGTGTGTCTAGCCCCAGATTCCTATTGAATCAGTGTGAAGAGGGGTGTGTATGGCCCCAGGTGCCTATTGAGTCAGTGTGAAGAGGGGTGTGTATGGCCCCAGGTGCCTATTGAGTCAGTGTGAAGAGGGGTGTTTATAGTTTCAAATACCTGTGTTAGACGACAAGGAAGCACAGGCGGCTAGTCTAAGCTGTCCTCAAGAGTTCAGAGGAAAATAGTAAACCATGTTCAGAGCAGGGGAAAAAAAAAGAAGGAAATGGAAGAGTTCAAGGATAAGAATATAGAAATGTAGATTCCAGAAATAAAAATGTAGAAATAAAGAAATACAAAGTTGTGAACTTAGGAGAACCAGAGCAGACTGTCAGCAGCTTTCTTAGCAGCTTTTTCAGCAGTTTAAGGATGAACTATTAACAGTGGGTGACTCTGCTTTACAACCATAGCTCTGTCTGCAAGGCTGAAGCGGCCTCTGCAAACTGAAAATCAGCTTTTAGATAACCCCCTGGCCACTCACAACCAGCAATTGCTGTGAGCTGAGCTAACTTTTAAACAATGGGATGTACCTAACTTTCTGGCTGTGCATTTCCCCATACCTGTCCCTGCTAAACTAGTTTAACAAACAAACAAACAAACAAACAAAAACCCCTTGTTAGTGGAATTTTTTTCTTAAAAAAGGCAATTTGTATCTGAGTTTTACCTCGAGATTGTAAAAATTCTTTTGTTCACACCTAATGCTTGCTTCTTGCTATAAAAAGGGGAGTTTGGAAACAGCCCATTGCCACAGCCTTACAAGTCCATCTCTGGCTGTGGGCTCAGCTAGCTGATAGCTTTATGTGCCCCATAGGGATTTATCTCTTTAATTTTTAATTTTTTCCCCTGGAATAAAGTTTGCTTCAGGTGTAATAAACTTTGGTGGTTGATTCCCCATCTTTGTGCAGCCCTCAAGGACCCAACAGAAACAATAAAGGAAAGAGTGAGAATCCATGGACTATAGAGTAGCAAAACAGTGAAGCCAAAAGCTGATGATGCTTTTAAAAGTCCAAACAGTGGGTAAAACTAAACACATTAACAACAAACAAACAAACAACAACAAATAAAGAGGAGACTCAAATTACTAAAATCAGGAATAAAATAGATCCCAAGACCACAAACTTAGAGAACTGAGAGTTCTGAGGGGATGCTCAGGACAGCAGTGGTCCATACAGAAGCAATGGACACATTCCGATGACACAAACGAATAGAAAATAGAGGTAGACCTACAAAACTGAGTAAATAACAATAGTAGTAGTATTTTTGAAGCACATTTGGAGTTGTAAAGACATTTTAATGTGTATTTTTAAACACCAGGATTAAGCAAAAGAACAGTGCTCAGGAAGAGCGTCTGGAAGCCGTCCAGCATTAGACCTACGCCATCTTTGGAGGCGTGTGGCCGTTCTGACAACATGGGAAAGAGCTGCTGTGTTCTCATGGGCAGGAAGCTCAGGTGTCTGGGGTTCTGCTCTCTGTTGAGCCCAGCCACAGCCCGCCTATGCTGATGACCTTTAGTCTCCATCAACCGCTTGAGGTTGGACTAAACTGTCTAGTTCTTCCGGATGTGAGCACCGAACACAGTGTTCCCAAATCTTATCCTAAGGCACACGGACTATCTTGTGGCAAGGGCCCAGAAAAAGGAAGATACTCCTCTCAGGGGGAACATTCCAGAATCCCTCTAGTAACCCAGGGCAAAGCCGCACCTCTCTTTGGGTAAAGTTTATTCTTCTTTCAGAAGTTTTTGTTGTTGTTTTGTTTCTAAGGTACATTTAGTTGCACAAAATAATGGTGAAAGACAGACAAAAACGCTCTGCTCACACTCGCTGCCCCTACTTTTCTCCCTCACCGCTGCAGCTTGCTCCAGCTTTCTTTCTTAGTAGCAGGACTTTTCTATCTCCAAGTCTTATTTATTTACTTAAATTTAATTGTCCTTTAATGACTTATTTATTATTATTACACTATTACTATTGTGTGTGTGTGCATACACCTGCATGTGTGTGCATCTGCTTTTTGTCCATGTGGGTGCCAGAGGATGTCAGATCACCTGAGGCTGGAGTTCCAGGCAGTGATGAGCCATTTGATTTAAGTTCTGGGAACTAAACTGGCTCCTTTGCAAGAGTAGCAAGTGCTCTTAACTGCTGAGCCATCTCTCCAGCTTCTAACTTAGTTAACTTTTGAAGCCATACGAAAGAGTACATGGGATCGTTACCTTCCTGATGATAAGACGGCTTATCTCATTCGACATGACCATCTCAAGTTCCATCATTTCCCTCTAAATGACATGATTTCATTCTTTCTTATGACTGGTGACACACTGTTGTCTCTATGAACTACGTTTTCTTCCTGGAAACTAAATGCCTCTCGACCGAAGAATGGATAAGGAAAATGTGGTACATTTACACAATGGAGTACTACACAGCAGAAAAAAAATAATGACATCTTGAATTTTGCAGGAAAATAGATGGAGCTAGAAAACATTATTTTGAGTGAGGCAACCCAGACCCAGAAAGACAATTATCACATGTATTCACTCATAGGTGGTTTTTAAACATAAAACAAAGAAAACCAGCCTACAAACCACAATCCCAGAGAACTTAGACAACAATGCGGACACTAAGAGAGACTTACATAGATCTAATCTACATGGAAAGTAGAGAGTAGAAAAAGACAAGATCTCCTGAGTAAATTGGGAGCATGGGGACCTTGAACAGGGGGGGGGGGGGCAGGGAGAGGAGCAGAGAAAACTGTAGAGCTCAATAAAAATTAAAAATACAAAAAAACAAAAATTCAGCAGAATTAATATTGTGTAAAAGTCTATACTACTAAAAGCAATCTACACATTTAACATAATAAAAAAACTACATTTCTTTATACATTCATCCTTTGATAGAGACTGTATTAGTTACTTTTCTGTCTCTGTAGTAACACACCATAAGCAGAAGCGGCTTATCTATAGAAGGAAGAGGTACGGAGATATAAAAATAGACCGCTGCAGGGAGGCAGAGCAGCAAGCTTTACAGCTGCATGGGAGCAAGAATCTAAGAGCACACATCTTCAATGCAAGCACTGGAAGCAGGGAGAAGGAATGGAAGTGGCCCAAGGTTTTAAAACTCTTGGAGTTCCTTCCCTAGTGAAATGCTTATTCAAGTAGGGCTGTACTTCCTACCCCTACCCCAAACACTGTCACAAACTAGAGACAAAGTGTTCACACACCTAGGCCTAAGGGAGATATTTCTCACTCAGACCATCAAAGACACCTAGGCTGGTGGCTTGGCCAGTTTGAAGAGTGTATGATAGACAGATGTATGCAGGCGTCAGCAGAAGATGCTGATGCTGATTTCTCTGGGCACATATCTAGGGATGCTACAGCTGGATCACGTGGCATTTCTATTTTTGGGTTTTTAGGATTCTCTATCCATCACAGCTATACTAGTTTAAATTCCTAGCAATAGTCTATGAATAATTTGTTCCTGCTCCACCCTTGAATCCTCCCTGGGGCTGCTTTATTTTTTCCTGTGTTTGTTTTGCTGTTGATGCCATTCTGACTGGGGTAAAAAGAATATCAGTGTAGTTTCAATTTGTATTTTCCTGATGGCTAAAGATGTTGAATGTTTCTTTGTGCAATGATTGGCCATCGTCAACTATTTCGAGAAGCATCAGCCCAGTTCTTGTGCCCATTTTTGGTGGTTGGATTGTTTCTTCTTCTGGTGTTACCTTTTTGCATTCTTTATATATTCTGGTTATTAATCTTCTGATGGATGAATTGCTGGCAAGAATTATTGCCCATCCTGCATAGTTTCTTTTTCAATTGAAAATAACTTTTAAATTATTATTATTATTATTATTATTATTTGCAGGAGTTGGTTCTTTTTTTCCACTATGTGGGTCCTGGGGGTTGAACTCAGTTTGGCAAGCACCTTTACTTGCTGAGACATCTCGCCAGCCTCAAGGCTTTTTCTTCATTGCAGAAATGGATTCCTTTGCTATGCAAAAGGTTTTGAATTTGATGCAAGTTGATTTGTCAATTCCTATTATTTCCTTACTAGTGTCCTATTTAGAAGCATGCCTTTTTCTGTGCCAAAATCATGAGTACATATCTACACTTGCTTTTATTTTAGAAATGTCATGTGTCGCGTTGAGGTCTCTGAGCCATTCTGGGTTGATTTTGTACATGAGCCACGTAGAGCTGACTTTGTGCACAAGAGGTAAGCGTCTGGCTTTGCTCTTCAGCATGAGGAGAACCTGTCTTCCCAAGTAGTTATGTGGGCTCTTGTTTATGGGTCTTCTATTTTAGTATCTGTTTCGCTTAGCTACATGTCTGCTTTGTTCAGTGTTTTATAATATTCTTTGCCTTGATCTCTCATCTTCCTGGTTGGGTTACTCATAAGTGTCTGTTTATTTGTTTGTATGCTTGGTTATTGTTTTTTTTTTGGTAGGTGGGTTAGGGGTGTGGCACTTATTGTTAATGTGATAGGCATCTTGATTCTTTCCCAGAAAATTCATATGCAGTATAAAAGCTATTGGTTTTGTATCCTGTTATTTGCTGAATTATAAATTATTTCTATCATGCTTACTTACTTATCTACTGTATGTGTCCTTGCACACATACATGTGGGTTCCCGCGTGCCACAGTGACGTGTGGAGATCAGAGGTTAACCTGCAGTTGTCTGTTCTCCCCTTCCACCACGTGTGACACAGGGATTAACTCAGGTCATCGGGCATGGGAACAGGCAACTTTATTTGCTCAACCATTTCACTGGCTTTTTCCCTAAGACCTTGAAGAAAACAATAGGTTATTAATTTGATATCTGTATCTGTCTTTTTGTTTTGTTTTGTTTTTCGAGACAGGGTTTTTCTGTAGCTTTGGAGCCTCCCTGGAACTAGACCAGGCTGGCCTCAAACTCACAGAGATCCACCTGCCTCTGCCTCCTGAGGGCTGGGATTAAAGGCGAGCGCCACCACTGCCTGGCAAGATCTGTCTTATAAATTCAAGCACTCATCTCTAAGCCTTCGTCTTAGAACTGTTTCACTGTGTCTCATAAGTTCCTGGCACATTGCATTTCCATTTTCTTTTGATCCTGGAAACTTAATTTTTCTCATTTTCCTCTGGTGACACTGGCCAAGGGTGTAATTATAATGCCTGTGTGTTAAAGATCTGTACATTTCTCTTGCTGTTTATTTTTAGTTTAATTCAGTTATGATTCAATAAAATGCAAGAAATTATGGCATTTTTATATTTGTTCATATCCGATTCATAGTTGAAGACATGATCTGTTTTGGTAAAAAAAAAAAATTCCATGAGCTTGTAAAGAATGTGGATTCTGGGACTTTTGGATAGGACGTTTTGTGGAGGTCTGCTAAGTCCTTTTAATATAGTGTCTAACTTCAGGGTTTCCTTGCTAATTCTTTTTGTTTGGATGTCCATCCACTGATGAATGAGGGGCATTAAAATCACTCACTAGAAGGCTGGAGAGATGGCTCAGTGGTTAAGAGCACTGGTTGCTTTTCCAGAGGACCCAGGTTCAATTCCAGGCACCCATATGACAGTTCATAACTGTCTGTAACTTCAGGGGCTCTGATACCCTCATACAACACACGTACATGTAGACAAACACAAATTTACATAAAATAAATACATGAAGTCATTAAATAAAGGAATTTTTAAAAATCACTCAGTAATATTACATTGAGTCTGTTTCTTGATTTATACCCAGTATTATATTTTTATAAAATAGTGTAGTCTGACATCATTTGTATATATGATGTTTTAGCTGCATGTGCACACACACACATACACACACACCTCACACCTTCTTGGCCCATTGTTCTCTCTAGCAATACGTGATGACTGTCTTCGTCTCTTTGGGCTAATTTTGCCTTGAAGCCTGCTGTATTAATTATGAATATGGTTCCTTCTGCTTGCTTTTGTCTTTTGTTTACCTGTATACAATTTTCTATTCTTTCCATAGTCAGTCTGAGAATATCTTGACCAGTCAGGTGAGTTTTCTACAAGCAGCAAGTCGTTGAGATTTATTTAGTTGTTATTTATTTATTTATTTATTTTAAAAAAATCAAATCAACCAATTTACTCTTTTTTGTTTGTTTGTTTTGAGACAGGATTTCTCTAACTTTGGAGCCTGTCCTGGAACTTGCTCTGTAGACCAGGCTGACCTCAAACTCACAGAGATCTGCCTGCCTCTGCTTTCTGAGTGCAGAGATTAAAGATGTGTACCACCACTGGCTACATCTTTTAATTAGAGAATTAAGACTATTTATATTAAAGGTTGTTATTATTAAAAAAATATATACTCGTTTCTGCTATTTAAAAGCCTTTCTTTCTTTTTTAGTTATGTTCACTTCTTTTCCCTTCATCTTGGAGGTTTGGCATTTTACTCAATCATTTGTGGTTTCTTCCCAATTCTCGTTTGCTTGGCTGTTCTCCTAACGACACTCTTCTTACTCTTCTGCATGTTCCATGGTCTGCCTTACTTTTCTTTGCAGTCCAGATTTCTCCCAGTATCTGATATGATACTAGTCTAGTACTTATAAAGTTATTAGTTTGTGCTTATTTTGGAAAGCCTTTACTTCTTGTTCAGTTTTGAAGGGTAGCTTTGCAGGGTATGGTGTTTTAGTTTGGCAGTAATCTTTGAGCAGGGCCTGCAGCATATCAGCCCACGTCCTCTTGAACTTCTGGTGAGAAACAGGGTTTTATTGATGATCAGTTTGTCTTTATCTGTGACTTGGATTTTCTTCCTTGCCGCTTTAAACTTTCTCCTTTGTCCTGCATTTTTGGTATTTTAACTATAATATGCCCTGGAGCGGTTCTTTTTAAGTCAAGTCTCATTGGACTCTAAATGCTCCCTGTATCTGGATGTCTATTGGAAAATATCCTGTTAACTTCTTAAATTGTGAACAAGTATAAAAGGTTGCTATTAATTATATAGTTCACGTGCAGGTTTTGTATGAGTATAAAACTCTCTATTTAGGTAGATTCTGAAGATTAACATGGTGAAGATAAACTTGGCTGAACATTTTCACTCAGTGGCAAAGTTATACTGGTGTCCTAAGCTGAGTGGACACTCCTGTTCTTCACACCTTTCCTGATATCCAATAGTGTTCTGTAATGGGATTTTACTTCAGTGTCCACAATTGCGATAAAGTATGACGATGAGTGAGTTTTCTTCTTTGTCTTTTGAGCTTATTTGCTTACTGCCCATCGCTGGTAAAAATTCTTGCTCATTCTTTTGACCTAAGTTTGTGTTGCTTGCTTTCTCATCGATTTTTAGGCATTGTTTGTGTATTTTGGATCCCAGTACTTTATTAGATATTTTATAAAGACTCTCCTCCAACCGTCACGTCCTTCCCATCTTCCTAGGAATGCCTTCCATGTAAGGAAAGTTCTTATTTTAATGAAGTCTAAGTTGTCGGTTCTGTCATTTCCAAGTCCCGCTTTTGAAATTTCATCTTTTAAGGAGTCAACGCTAAATCTTAGGTTGCCTAGATAGTTTCCAACATCACGTCACTCTGTTTTATGTTGAGCAATATCATCCACCTTAATTTTTGTGACAGTTATAAGATATATACTTAGATACATAGTTCTAAATATGGGTTTCAAGTTTTGCTATAGCATTATTTGTTGAGAAATTTATTTTTTCCCAACGAGCCTTTGGTTTTTGACAAACTATTTTTGTGTAAGTCTAATTCTGGGAATTTTATCTTCTGTTGATGCATTGATTTACTAGTTTGTGATATAGCTTTATTATTGTGAGTTTATATTACAGTAAGTATCGAAGTTGGGTATTGCTTGGTCTTTGACTTTGTTCTTTCCCTCAACAATTGTATTGACTATTTTGGGTCTACTGATTTTCACCCGTTGAATTATTGCCACATTTGTGTCCTCTTGTGTGTTTGAAGATTCCATGTGGGAGAATAAGTTATTTTCTTGGTTAGGCTCTGCTAGCCAAGAACAAACCACAGACCTAAAACCATCATAAAAAGCCCCGGATCTGCCATACTCCAAGACCTCAGACTTGAGCAGGTCTCTGCATCTTCACATCGCGGACCCTTCAGCCATGAGATTCCATCTGATCCTCCATACTCTCCTCTTCCTTTTAACTCTCTTACCCCCAGGTAAGTTGGTGGCTGACTATAGAGAGGGGCCTTCAGTTTAAAAGTTTCTTTGGAAGGTCAGAAACTAATTAACCTTACAGGTTCAGAAACCTAATAGCAACAGTTCCACTAAGATTATGTCAGAGTAAAATAGATGTCCAGTACCATTAACCCAAATGCCAAATGCACACTGTACTATATCGTTTCGTTGTGTCTCTGGTGCCTTGCGAGGCATGGGAATTTCTTTGTAGATGCCCAGCTCTTCTAGGACACGGGCAGGGACATCCATAATGACATCTGCTCTCTCAGAGGAGATGGATGGAATCTCATCAGGGAGAGGGAATGTTGAACAAGGGTCACACAGACCTGGACATTTGATGGGAAGATACAAACCTACAAAGTGATTATTATTCCAAAACAAGTAAAAGGTCGGAGCCACTGTCAGCTAACTGGAAGTTAGCGAGGGAACTTACTGGCTTTGTGAAATGGGCCAAAATATAAACCAACGAAACCCAAGGTAAGACACTTCGTAAAAGTTGTTATACACAAAAACCATTTTGCAAACTCGACCTGTGGGATGAGAGGAGGGCAACCGCTGCAGACAAATAAGCAAAGACACCGAGCTGCAGTGACTCGGTGAGTAAGAGCTTTATACATGGTGACTGAACATAAGCGTGGATGCAAAGAATGGCAAATGGTTACTAAAAGTTAGGAGGCTGAGCATGCATTATGTGACGTCAGAAAAGATATCATAATAAACCCAAAGAATAAATTAAAAAGGAACTAATGAATACAAGAAACAAAGGAAACAAAAGATCAACAAAGCAAAAAAATTTATTTATTCATTTATTGAAAGAATAGCATAGTTTATAGTAATCTGGTAATACTGATCAAGAAAAAATTTAGAACTTATTTAAAATAGTTATTTCACAGATGACTGGGTTGATATCACCATCAGTGCTCCCAAGACTCAAAGAGAAACTAGAAGATTTATTATAAATGTGTGTTTATATTATATATATATTGCAGATATTCCATCTCCTCTTGTGTGTTTAGGGATCTTTCTGCTGCAGTTCATTATGTCCATGATTTAACATTAATCATATTCCTACTGGATTATCATCATCAAAATACAAACATTTTAATATTCATCTGATCTTTGAAAAAAAAAAACTTTGCTTCTCCTGTTCCACTTTGTGGAAAACACCTTAAAATCCTGACCTGCAGTCTTGTCCTTGAAATCATCCCCTTCCATTCTCTCTTAAATAGATCCCCACCGAACATTCTCCCCAACCCTCAAACTCTGATACTGAAATTGCCTTTGTCTTTTCCTACTCATTAAGAAAAAGCTTTCTCTTCCTCCCTGCACAAGTGTTAGCAACGGCCATGCTGTTGGCCCAGCCAGCCAGTCATCACGGTTAACTTACTTTGCCTGTTAGCAGATTTCCCCAAAGTCAGCCCCTCCTCTCTTTACGACATGCCAGAGTCACCCAAAGACTCCAGTATGGAAGTCACTTGATTCACCTCAGTTTCCCCACTGCTCCCTCATCTTTTCTGGGCTTCCTCCTGGAGCGAGCCCGCGGGCTCAGTTTCCTGGCCCTCTTCTCCAGTCTATTCTCATTCACTTGTTAAGGACTTAGCTAGCCTCAGTCCTTTAAATCCCCCCTTGGGCTTTTCCTGAGAATTCCAGACTTGGAATGAATGATCCATGGGCACCTCGGCTGTCTCTAAGCTTGATTTCAAAATGAATATGTCTAAAATAGAAGAACTCTTGGTTGTTTGTTTCATATTCCTCTTTGAGTAGTCTCTGCCCACAGAGAGCTGCGGCTGCCATGCCAAGGGACTCCTTGGGTCTCCACTTATTGCCAGGGATTCTCCACTGCTGTACCTCCAAGGGGCTCTGTTGGAGCTCCTGTCTCTCAGTCCATTTGGGTATCAGGGGCTTCCTCCCCACAGTGTGTCCTGTCTTCTGCCCTGTCATTAAACCTCTTCAGTCCCGCTGTCTGTATATTTCCTCCCCCGCTCCCCAGCTCCTATGTTCCCTTTTTTAGGGGTGGAATTGTGACCCGAGACTCCGAGTAAGGTCTTAATAGTCTCCAATTAAGACCTCAATTGGAATATCCCCCGCATGCCCACCACACGGAGTTACCCTATATATGTTATGAATACTCACTCGAGCAGTGGCTCTCACCTTCCTAATGCTACAACCCCTTAATATATCCTCATGTTGTGGTGACCCCCCAGCCTTAAAATTAGTCTTGTAGCTGGGCGGTGGTGGTGTCTGCCTCGTCTCGGGAGGCAGAGGCAGGTAGATCTCTGTGAGTTCGAGGCCAGCCTGCTCTACAGAGTGAGTTCTAGAACAGCCAAAGCTATACAGAGAGTTCCTGTCTTGAAAAAATCAAAACCGGGCTGGAGAGATGGCTCAGAGGTTAAGAGCATTGCCTGCTCTTCCAAAGGTCCTGAGTTCAATTCCCAGCAACCACATGGTGGCTCTCTTCTGGCCGGCAGGCATACACACAGACAGAATATTGTATACGTAATAAATAAATAAATATTAAAAAAAAGAAAGAAAGAAAAATCAAAACCACTAACAGCTCTCTGTGCACGCCTACGCACCGGCTACCAAATCAGGCACCAGAGTGAACTCACTCATGCACCAGAGCCCAGAGCCACTGTGGCCATGCACACCAGTGATCAAAGTCTGCATGAAATGCAAGATCTACAGTCACTGTTATAAGGAGTTAGCTTACACCCAAAGTCTGGAGCCAAAGTCTCAGTGTATATCAGGGATGCAGACGCCAGCTCTATCACAGAGACAGCCTCACCTGATGGAAACCGTGACCCCATAATGTGAACTAATACTATTTGATCTCCTGATGGATAACATCATATGCCTATATCAATCAAAATAATAAAATGGGAATATTAGCTTAGCATAGACTAGCACCACAACTGACTACCATACAAAGTTTTCCCATGAAATCTTGACTCTGCCCTATCCAAAGGGAGAGAGGGAAAGAAGGCAAGAAAAAGTGAGAACAGTCAACATTAAGACGTTTGTCATAAGCGGCCTGAAAGGAGACGAAGTAAGGCAACCACAGCATCAGAGATGTGAATCTTCCTCCTTACCATGGCCCGTGAGCCTGGGACCGGCTGGAGTCTACGTTTAATCTCAGCTGACTTTTTCCTGACAAAGTCTTAGTCTGAGGACTCAGGTCTTGCTGTCCTGCGCGCTCTTTTGCTTCCGCTTGGATAATTGCTTATTGTTTTCACCACCTCAGAAAGCAGTCTCTGTCCGTCTTCTCTCTTCTGTCCCCCAGGTTGTATCTGATTCTTTATTGTATTATTTTTGTCTGGAACATTTGCCACTTTTGAATCACCTCATTACTCTGTGGATTGTTTGTTTGTTTTGTTTGTATGGTTAGATTCCTTGACCATTTGTAACCTCTGTGTTAGTAAGGGAGGCTTTATGCCATTTGTACTGTTCTTTCTTATAAAGAAAAGTGTTCCGTGAGTGAATAGCAAGGATTTGTTGACATTCTGCATAAAGGAGTACAGCGATGAAGGCAGCAGTGTATCTGGGGAATCTATTTTGTCCCTACCCTTCTTGTTTCAGTCTGATATTTAACGAAGTAACGTCTGCAGCTTTATCTAGACTTTTCGTGTGTTTATAAGAAAATCAAAGAGCAAGCTGTGGGAGAAGGGGAGAGAGGGTGAGTGGGGGGGTCAGTGGGGAACAGCTGCTTAGCGGATCTTTGATCTGGCTCCTTTCCCTCACAGAGAGAGGAGAACTATGATGCCTTCCCGTGCGAGGATGCTGATGCTTTGGCATTCACACACTGGGCTAACTGCTGCCCTGGTTTCTTCTCCGCAGTTAGAAGTGGTTTGGGTGCTGCAGAGACCCACTGTTTCAACCTGGAAGGCATCTGCAGACGAGACATCTGCAAAGTTATAGAAGATGAAATCGGCGGCTGCCGAAGAAGATGGAAATGCTGCCGGATGTGGTGGGTTCTTGTGCCCATCCCAACCCCAGTTATCTTTTCGGACTATCAAGAACCCCTCAAGAACAAGATAAAATAGACCACGGTAAACAGCCCAAGGAGAGCTCTGTGCCTCTAAAGCAACGTAATCTCCACACTGAACGCTTCCAGCTCTTTAACCAGGCTCTGTTTGGCTTGCCAATAAAACTGAATATTGGATTCAAATGTGCTCAGATATCATTTCTTTATGACATTTCCAAATTTAGGCAAAATATTTAAATATAAGAAACTCCCTTTGAGCCGAGAGATGGCTACTCCTCAGCAGGACCCGTGTTCAGTTTCCCAGCACCCACGTGTTGACTCACAACATCTCCAGCTCCAGTTCCAGGAGCTCCAACACCCTCTTCTGACCCCACAGATCCCAGACACACACATGTTGCACATACACACATGCAAGCTAAACACAAATAGCCATAAAACAAAAATAAGAAGAATTTTAAAAATCTTGTTTCCAGGCTGGGTGGTTGTGGCGCACATCTTTAATCCCAGCACTCAGGAGGCAGCGGCAGGTGGATCTCTTTAAATTTGAGGCCAGCCTGGTCTACAGAATGAGTTCCAGGATAGCCAGGACTACACAGAGAAACCCTGTCTGGAAAAAAACAATACTTTTTTTTTAATTAAAAATGTTTTTTCCAACTGTAATAGAAACTCAACAGATTAACAACTGGGAACAATGAAGATAAAATTATAAAACATAGTTAAATCTGCACAAACCGAACAAATAAATTAGAAGACAGGATGCAGAGGTTTCCAGGCTGTATCAGAGTGGGGAGGAAGGGAGCTCCAGGGAGAGGAAAGAGGACTGGAGTAAGGAAGGGAGAGAATGACTTGGCATAATATATGAAGACGGTAAGTGTATGATAATTAATTAGAAACATATGAAAGCAAAAAATAAAATCGAGAGGGTGGAGGGAGAGAGAGAAGCTGAAAGCCAACAGAAGAGGCTAAAAGCTTCTAGCATCATTAATCAATATAAATAGAAATAAATTTAAATTAATCAATAAAAAATCAAACTTCTACTGATTAATTTAATTTTTTGTTTTACGTTTTAAAATTTTAAATATTTTGCTTTTTAAATGCTTCAAAAATAAAAGCCCCAACTAACAGTTTGGTGTTTGCTCCTATGAACGAACGGCACAATCGCTTACAGATGATGTATGCCCTCACACTTACCCACACAGACAATTTTCCCACACGAGAGCTAACCATTTTGCTATAAATCCCGGCAAAGTGCTAGGCACAGGCTGCGAGAAGCCCTTCCTGATACAGCATCGCCCTGACTATACCTCTTCTTGCTCCATCCGCCACAAGGTCTTGTTTTCCTCTCTAGCTCAGGCCTCAACGCAGAAAAGACTGTGTAAGGGATTGCAGGTGACTTCATCCAGCCGAGGGCAGTCAGCCAGGGTTAAGACGCCTGTGGGAATCGGGCCGAACCTGGGACCTCTGCAGGAGCAACCAGTCAGGCCTCTGATATCATTTATTTATTTTTATGGTGTGTGTGTGTGTGTGTGTTATTGCCTGTGTGCATGTCCATGCTTCATGTGTGCACATTGCCTGCAGAGGCCAGAAAAGGGAGTTGATCTCCTTGAACTGGGCTTACAAAAGGTTGTAGGTTGTGAAGAGCAGTATGGGGGCTGAAAATCAGACTTGGGTCCTTTGGAAGAGCAGCTAATACTCTTAATTTTTAAAAAGTTGATTCTATGTGTTGTTCTTGATTCCATTCATTCCCTGTCCCTTTGGATCCGCCCTCTGCCCCTGCACACACCCCTCCCCGACTAAAACAAAATTCGAGAGAGAGAGAGAGAGAGAGAGAGAGAGAGAGAGAGAGAAGAAAATAAAATGAGAAAAATGTTTAAAGGGAAGGAATTAAAAGTCTCATCATGGAAGCTTCAGTGCGACCCGAGTCACCCCGTGTGCCGCTTTAACCATACATCTCTACTGGCAAGTCTTCATTGCAAAGTTATTGGTCTGGCTTGAGGCCCCTGGTCTTCTTCTTCTTCTTCTTCTTTTTTTTTTTTTTGGTTTTGTTTTGTTTTGTTTTTTTTTTTTGGTCTCTAATGAAGCAGCAGTCTCGGTTCCCGAACTCTCCAAAGAGAAGGATTCAGTTGGGACATAAGGGTGTATCGTCTGTTAATTAGATTAACCAATTAGAGAAGAGACAATATACTTTTTAGAAAGAAAAGAGACTTGAGCAGGGCAGCAGTGGTCTCAGTTTTGTCAGGAATGAGGCTTAGACTGCTCTATGTTGAGTCTCCCTTCTATCTCTCTCGGGATTGACACTGCCCAGACGCCTATAGCTCTGTTATAAGTAGATGTGTAAGATGCAGGCATAGGCATCATAGAGTTTTAAGTATCTATGAATAAGAAAGCTTTACCAGTGGAAAGGGCATCAGCACTCTCTCTGTGCGTGCTCACCTGGAGCATGCGTCCTGATATTGCTGTAATCTGACGTAGTTAGCATACGCTACGTGCTTCATTGTAGCCACCTGGAGCCTACCTCCACCATTATCTTGATATCATAATGAGTCAGCCATTTTCCTCTTTATACCCTGTTGTAGAACTTTGAACTGGTCCATCAATTGTTCTTGCTTTTTTTTTTGGGGGGGGGAAGTTTTTTCCTTTCTGTATTTTTTTCTTTTTGATCGTATAATTACACCATTTCTTCATTCCTTTTCCTCCCTCCAAACCTTCCAATGCGCCTTGTCTTGCTTGCGATCAGATTCATGGCCTCTTTTTACATTAATTGTTGTGATATATATATATGCATATATATGTATGTATACATAGGTATATTCCTAAACACATGAATACAACCTGCTCAGTCTGCATGATGTCAATCTCCTATCATTTGGGTCCTGTTGTTCAGTCCTTTCCAGCTAATTTCCTATATAACAATTCTGTAGAGTGAAAGTGCAGTATAAAAGTTAGGATATTAAGATATTAGTAAAAAGTAACCCACAAATTGCTGCATGCTTTAATAGCTCACTTATATGTCTATGTTGCCAGAATAGCATTTAAGATGCAGCATTTCATACTGAAAACTATTTTTTTTTTTAGTTTAGTTTTTTTTTTTTTTTTGAGACGGGGTTTCTCTGTAGCTTTCCGAGCCTGTTCTGGAACTAGCTCTTGTAGACCAGGCTGGCCTCGAACTCACAGAGATCTGTCTGCCTCTGCCTCCCGAGTGCTGGGATTAAAGGCGTATGCCACCACCAACTGGAGAAAACTATTTTGTTACTTGATTTTTATTGAGCTCTACATTTTTCTCTGCTCCCCTCCCTGTCTCTCCCCTCTCCCAAGGTCCCCATGCTCCCAATTTATTCAGGCGATCTTGTCTTTTCTACTTCCCATGTAGATTAGATCTATGTATGTCTCTCTTAGGGTCCTTATTATTGTCTAGGGAGGCCCTTGGTCTTAATTACACGCTTGATGCTGGGCCCCCACTAGGATTCTTCCTGGACATCCCGCTGCCGCCCTGTGTCGTGGAAATCCTGCAGCTTCGGGTCCGCGTGTCAGTTCCCTTCACGTATTCCAGCAGATCATAGATGGGTGGATGTTGGGGCAGGCCAAGTCATAACCCTGGGTCTGAGCCTGGGCAGCTGTAGGGTTGGTCCGCGAAGTGGGACACGGGTGCTAGCTCTCCTTTGTTACAATTTCGGGGCTGGTTCACCCACACCTGAGCTAACAGTGCTGGCTCTGTTGTGCAGCCGGTACTCCTAAATCGGAGCCGTCTCTCTAGCTGTCCTCTCACGGCCAGCATCTTCAAACATCCTTTCCCCCTTCCCTCTCCTACACCCACGTTTTTCCCATTTCTCCTTCAGAGCATCATAGCACCTGGGCCTTCTTATTCCACGACGGACATTCTTTAAAGCAAAACTCAAACCCTCTTGTCTTTCTTCACACTGTTTATAACAGATAATCTTTTCACCCGTTGTGATCCATGTCTCAGAAATAGACCTAGCTAAAGAAAACTATGGAAAAACATCCATGAGGCCAATATTACTACAATATTCAGTAAAAACTTGGATAATATTCAAATCAATTTGCATTCACGGCAAAATAAAAGACTGACAAAGTGTCAAGTAACAAAATTGACTTGGTCAAAAGATTTGCATTTCAAGTTACTGAATCAAAACAAAGTCCTACAATGTACTCTATACAGCAAACAAACCTGGGCTTGGCAAACAAGTCATCAGCTGAATTGAAATCCTGAATCCTGGCTTGTGCGCGGTTAAGTTTTCCCGAGCAAAGCCGATGAGCTCCAGCAGAGGGCGTTGCAGACTTCTCCCAAGAATCCAGGAAGGTTTAACTTTTATCAATACCCTGAGCAGTTTCTTCCACTTTCAAATTGTCAGTCCCGTGGCTCAGCTGGGGTGGGGTTGAGGGGAGGGCAGGCAAGGGCACTGCAAACAAATGGAGAGCACCTGAGGGTGAGACGTTCTGTCCTGCCTGGTGGGTGAATCCATTTCTTGCTCCAAGGGTGTCCTCCGTTTCAGTGTGTCCACAAGAGGAATGAGCGCTAGGTAACAGCCGGATCTCCTGCCCTTGTTCTTGGTCTCAGTCCCAGACTACAGAATTGCGCAGTGTTCATTACCCCAACCACTGCCACTCACCATCCCGGGCTCCACCAGCTACCCCCAACTCCCAGCAGTCAGGAGCCTGGTGGACCGTTCTCTGTGTCTGGCTTGGTGAATCTGCCTTCCTTGGCTGGCAGAGTGGGTTAAACTGTCCTGAGATTCAGCACAGGCTTCGGGCTGCTGTGTTCCTGAAGGACTTTCCAGAGGTCTAAAGAGATTTTTTTTTTTGCTTGCTGTATTCTCCGTGTGTCCCTGTGGCTCTGCGGTTTCCATTCGCGATCCTCTGTTGAGCTTTCCTCTGCTGGGCTTTCCCAACCTGGTGTTCAGGGGCCAAGAGCCTTGTTTACTCTGCCGACAGGCACTGTGGCACCATCCTTTTTGAGATCAGTCTGCTGGACGTAGGCAGGCACCTAAGCAGGCTCCCGCAGGGCAGAAGTCATGTCACACCTGGCAACCTTAGAGTCATCATCCACCTTATACCGCTGGCCATTGCCAGCTTTGATAAAACAGAAGCGATGTCCTCTGGGGCAAGTTAAACCGACAGGGACCATCACAGCATAGAGGGCGTACCCAGATGGCCTTCTATTAGGCTCTGACGTGCATGCTTGCAGGTCACGGTCACATCCCTGTCCTCCTTGTCACCCATGAAGTCTGAGAAGCGATTCAACACCATCAGGAGAACCTTTGAGGCAGTTTGCACAGTCAGAGTCTTGGAAGCAGCATCTTTCCCCGACAACAGCCACAAAGCTAGGCATTTTTCTGCGCACAGCTCTTCCGCCTTTGCTAACTTCTCCAAGACTTCGTTCACACTCTGAGTCGCCTCGATATCCAAGGGGATGCGGAGGAAGGGGTGGGTCAAAGGTGCTTGAAGAGCCCTGGCAGAGGAGACCTCCAGGATCCGAGATCTCCAGGAGTCTCCAAATATTTCCCGGATAAGTGTGCTGTCCTTAGAGGCCCGGTTCCCACAGCTTGCTTCCTCGCAGGGGGCATGTGCGCTCGACATTCAAGCTGAATGCCAGAAACACAGGAGTATCTTCCTGCTTGTGCCTATGGAAGTAGGCAGTCAACTTGAGTGAGTGCTGGATGACGTCCCTGGAGTGGGGGAGACTCTGGGTCCCACGAGCACCCGGTCCACACCTCGTGCAGCCTCCCTGACGACAATAGCTCCGAGAGCGCTCCTGGGACAGCAGGTAGTAGGCAAGAGGTTACCCTACAGGATCAAACATTCAGCCAAGCTTTAATTCTTCACATAAAAACAAACAAGCATATCCATCTCACCAGCATATAAATTTGCTTTTGCCTTTAATAAACGGTAAAACACATATCTATAGACATTAAAGAGCTGCTTTTAAATAAATCTCTTTTTTAAAATGTCCTGGTTGGTTTTCGTCAACTTGACACAATGTAGAAGCATCTTGGAAGAGGAATGTCAATTGAGAGACTGATGCCCTGGCATTTCCTGTGGGCAATTCTGTCCCCCCCCCCCACAGGGTTTCTCTGTGGCTTTGGCCTGTGGGCAATTCTGTAGGGTGTTTTGTTAAATAGTGGTATGGGAGGGCCTAGCCCACTAGGGGGCAGTGTTGTATGTACTGGGAAGAGTAAAAATGGCAAACAAGGGTAGCAAGCCAGTAAGCAGTGTTCCTCCATGGCCTCTGCTTCAGTTTCTGCCTCCAGCTTCCTCTTCATCAGGATCTGTAACCTGTGAGGGGAGATGATAAATCCCTCCCTGGCCAAACTGCTGTCAGTTATGATCCCTATCACAACCACAGAAAGTTAGACGAAGACAGAAATTGGTTCCAGAGAGTAGATAAATGTGGAGGTAGACCTGACCCTGTTGTCATGGGAGAGCTGTGAAGGGTTTTAGAACTCTGGGCTTGGAAAGCTGCTGCGTGGTGAAACTTAATGAGCTCTTGTGGGAATCTGGGAGAGAGAGCTGGGAGCAGTGCAGAGGCGGAGGCCTGACGGTGAAGTTTCAGAGGCAGGGTTGGGAGTCCCTTATAGGCTCTACTGGGGCCTCTCATGTGATATTTTGAGTTAAGAATCTGTGTTCTGGTCAGCTGAGGATGAAGAGTCAGCTGTGATTAAGAAAAGCCCAGCATCACTGGAGTGAAATCTTCTGGACGAGAGAAGCCACCCTATACAGAGCAGGCCAAGGCTGTCTCTTGCTGGGAGAGTAACCCATGTGGTACTGATTTTGAAGGCATGAAGGGGTCTCGGAGATCAGCTAAGGCTCGGCACTGGGAGATGTAAACAGAGACTGTGCAGTTGATTCCCAGCTGCCGAGACCCAAATAATCACACAGAAACTATATTAATTACAACACTGTTTGGTCAATGGTTCAGGTATATTCCTAACTAGCTCTTACATCTTAAATTAATCCATTTCTATTCATCTGTGTATCACCACAAGGCTGCGGCTTACCAGTAAGGTTCTGGCGTCTTTTTTCCTTGGGCAGCTACATGGCATCTCTTTGACTCCACCTACTCTTTCTATATATCTCAGATTTCCTACCTGACTCTACTCTGCTAAGCCATTGGCTGAAACAGGTTTATTCATCAACCAATAAAAGCAACACATATACAGAAGGACAGCCCACATCAGTGAGAGGCCACTAGTGAAGATGCAGGCTTAGTTGGAGCCCCAGGATTGGAGGGATCACGAGGAGAACTTGAGACTTAGTACCACAGGGCAGTGTCATGGTCCCTGAAGAGAGAGCAGGAGAAGTCATTGTTTAGGGTTGCAGTGGAAACCCCAGAATTTTGGAGATGCAGTACCATAGGACAGTCCCAAAGGACAGCAGCAGCCGTGGCTTGGAGATGGCCTAAGCTTATGAGATGAGTTGTATGCACTGTGGATGGCAGAGCCAGAGAGGTGGCGCTGGCCAAGGCCTTTGGCTCCCAGGAGATCACGAGTGAATTCCAGAAGTGGAGCAGTGAGCTACAGTAACGTGTATTGTTGGAGTTTTGCTTTGCTTTGCTTTGATGATAGCTATGCCCTGGTTCTTCCCTCTTGGTGTAAGAAGTATGTGATTTATTTTTTATTTTATTGGAGTCCACTTTATTTTATAGGAGAGAAACTTTGGATATTTTTAAAGAGACTGGACTTTTAAGATATTTCAATTTTTAAACACAGTGAGACTTTTAAAAGTTGGAATGTTTTTACATTGTGGATATTGGCATTAATATGAAGCCCTCAGGACAGACAAGAAAGGAAAGGCTGGTTTGGTGGTGATGGGCTGCCTATGCTAATTTGACAAGTGGCTAGTTGTCCTGATTGATTTTTTTATACATGTTGATATTATCTGGGGCAATAAACCTCAATTGAGAGAATGCCTTCATCAGATTGATGAAATTGTGATTGGGGCTGATGGGCGAAGGCCCAGTCCACATTGGGAAGTGCCACTCCTGGAAAGGTGGTACTGAGTGGCATGGGAAGGCTAAGCAAGCCACGGGGAGCAAGCCAGTGAGCTGCACTCTTTCATGCTCTCGGCTTCAGTTCCTGCCTGGAGCGCCTGTCCTGACTTCCCTCAGATAGCTGCAAGGTGAAACAGACCCTTTCATCCCCAACTTACATTTGTTCATGGTGCCTAACATGGCAACAGAAAGCAAACTAGGGCAAACATTAATATTTATTTTTGTGTGTGGCTCATGCACAGATGCATACACATTTGTGCATGTGCCCATGTATATGCAGGTGTGCATGCATATGGAGATTGGTATTAGGTGTCTGCCTCATAAAATAAATTTCTTTATGACTTGTTATCAATAAATGCTTGATTTGCATGCCAACTTTTTATACCTCTATACCCAGGACCATGTATAGGTTTCTAATGTGGAAAGGGTCACTAGTGGATAAGTTTAAGAAGCCCTGCCCTAGGCTATGACTTCTCCTCATGAGTCCTGTAGAAGTTGGAATCCTCCAGCCCTACCCTGTTCTCTTCTCTCCTCTACCCCTTCTCCCACTGTCGTGGGTCCTGGGGCCTCTACCCAACCCAGATTCCTTCTCTGAACTTCAAGTCTACACCTCGAATACCCCAAACTCAGCATGACCAACAATGGCCTTTTGTCACCCTTTGTGACTCCATGGTGATGCCTGCACTGCTCATCCATCCTTGATTCTTCCCTTCTGGCCTCACACACTCCATCAGCGATGCCTTCTAGATACTTCTGAGACTTGCCTTCAAGTCGGTCCTATTCCTTCAGCATCGATGCTGCCACTCTGGTCTAAGGACGTTGGCCACCATGATGCTGTGTGTTCTTGGAGGATTCTCTTCTCACTGACTCTTGCCAAAGGCTTCTTTCACAAACCTGGTAGAGGGACCTCATACACACACACACACACCCCGGCTTCATTGCTTCAGTTTGTGTCTTGTGTCATACAAGTTGACATTAACGTGTACTGCCCCTGGAACTTCCTGCTTTGCCCACTAAGTGGCGCTCCAAGGTTGAATTCTCCCTCCCCAGACTCTGGCCTTCCATCTGCTTCTTGTTGCCTCTCTCCTAGACTTAGCTGACCGGTCATTTCACTGCTGCACGAGCCACCGTGCCCCACCTGTGTCCACAGTAGCTTACACTACTTCAGCTTGGCCATGGCCTCCAGTGGAGGTTAGCTGTCTGCTGCCCTGATGCTGTGGGTACTGCCCAGCAGTGAGCCCACTTGCTGGCCCTTGATAAATATGTGTGGAGTGGATGGAACTGGATAAGGGAGTGTTGGAGCTGAGGGTGAGATGGGAGGACCCCAACTCTTCCTCTACCACTTCAACCGTATGGCCAGAACCCCAACAGCAAGCTGGTGTCTCTGGATAGACTTTCTAATGAGGCTCCACCCCACTGTCTTTGAAATCACCTGAGTATAATGTGAAAGGTTAGCAGGTGGGTGCCAGAGCTCCCCAGATGGTGTTAGCCTAAGCAGCAGTCTGTCTTTCTGACTCAACACCAGGATCTGCCCAGGAATGGAAGGACTGCAGTGTTCCCTGGTACACAGGACAAGGTGCGGAGTATTTAACCCACTGGCCAATAACCAAATTGGCCTTTAAAAGTCAAGCAAAACTTTAAATTTTTATTTAAACCTTTTTAATTTGTGAGTGTGTGTGTGTGTGTGTGTGTGTGTGACAGAGAGAGAGAGAGAGAGAGAGAGAGAGAGAGAGAGAGAGAGAGCGCATAAGTGTGTGTGAACAAGTACATGCATGGAGGTCAGAGGACAATTTGTCTTCTCCTTCCCTTGAGGGACTCAGGATCAAACCCAGGCCATCAGGTTTATGAAGTTTCTTCATCAGCTGGACCACATTGCCCGCCCCATAATTTTAATTCAAGGTGGCTTTAAACATTTTGGTTTTTGTTTTTCAGCTTGTTTATTTTATTGGCATTTTGCTTGCATGTATATCTATGTGAGGGTGTTGGATCTCCTAGAACTGGAGTTACACAGTTGTGAGCTACCCTGTGGGTGTTAGGAATTGAACCAGGGTCCTCTGGAGAAAGAGCCAGTGTTTTTAACTGCCAAGCCATCTCTCCAGCCCTAAAGGTCTTTTGTTTTAATAAAAAATTTCAAATCACTCTGTTCACTTGTTTATTAAATAATCTATGTGCACGTGCCTGTGTGTGTGCGCACCATCGCGTGTGTGGAAGGTCAGAGGACAACTTTTGGGAATCATTCGCTCTTCCACTCTGGGGGTCCCGGGGATGGGACCAGGTTCCCAGGCAAGTGTTTTCACCCTCCGAGTCACCTCGTTGTCTTTTTAAAGGTTCTTCATTCTGCTATACAGGGAATTGAACTCGAGGCTTTGTGAGAGTTAGAAAAGCACTTTCTGCTGCTGAGCTCCATCCCAGGGCCCGGGAGGTATCTAAGGGAAATAGAATCAGTTTTCCTATGCTCTGTGTAAAAACTGTATCTTAGTTAGGGTTACTCTTGCTGTGATGAAACACCATGACCACAGCAGCTTGGGGAGGAAAGGGTTTATATTTGGCTAACACCTCCACATCACTGTTGGTCATTTAAAAAAAAAAAAAAAAGTCAGGGCAGGAACTCAGACAGGTCAGGAACCTGGAGGCAGGAGCTGATGCAGAGGCCACGGAAGGGTGCTGCTTACTGACTTGCTCCTCGTGGTTTCTTATAGAACCCAGGACCACCAGCTCTGGGATGACATCACCTACAATGGAGTGGGCCCTCCCCCATCAATCACTAATTAAGAAGATGCCTTACAGTCAGAACTTGTGGGACATTTTCTCAACTGAGGCTCCCTCCATTCAGATAACTGTAGCTTGTGCCAAGTTGACAGAAAACCAGTCAGGACAACCTACAATTCATACTTTCCATCAAACAGTCACCTTCAATGCCGTTACAGGGGATCACACCCGAGACACTGCAGTTTAATCATCTTTAGATTCTCCTATTTTAGTGATACTTTAAGAACATGGCATCTCTCCATTACCATTCCCAGAGCATGGTTTTACATCCTTCCTTAATTAGTTTATTGCGAGAGCTTTGCTCCAAGGCATGTATCCATGTAATAAAAGTCCTCGCTGCTGTATTTAGAAGACTGTATTCACCATAAATTCCACTCCCAAATCTCCGTGTAATGAGCCTCCATTGAGATAGTGACTTTCTCGGGAGGAATTGCGTACATTAGAAATACTGATTAGTATTTTTATAATATATGCAATGCTGATGAACCATTTCCCCTGTTACTAGCAGCAAGACTGATAGTGGGCAAATTCCCTGATAGCTGACAGTACCTTCCCCATCCCAGGCCTGCCCTCCCCTGAGAGTCTATACCCTTATCATTGCTTCATCCCCCTCCCCATCAAATTCTTGACTGTCCCCAATACTGGGTAAGAGTCTTAATGAAAAGAAGCTCCTGGATTGGATCGTGCTAGAAAATGTTGACGGAAACCACTCACCATTTCCAGCCATGGCTGGCCCATATCTTTCCAGAGAAACATTCTTTTTGTTTGTTTTTGTTTCTTTGAGACAGGGTTTCTCTGTGTCTCAGCCTCAGATGTAATAGAACTCATTCTGTAGACCAGGTTGACCTTGAACTCATAGAGATTCACCTGCCTCTGCCTCCCGAGTGCTGGGATTAAAGGTGTGCGTCACCACAGCAGGCTTCCCAGTGAAACATTATTATTTTGAAAGTTAGTTGACTATCCCAGAAGGACTTCTGGACTTCCCGTAACTTATGAGTGCCCTAGAGATTGTTTATGAAAAACAGAGACCTACTCAAACAAGCTATCAGCATGAGGTAACCAGGTAGCCTTGGAGAACCAGAGGCAGAGCTGGTGTCCAGGAAGGCCAGGCCGGAAACTGGGGTAAATTTTGCCTCCCTGTGACTGCTGTCCAGTGACTCTTATCAACTGCCTAGCTCGTTCCTTCCATTCACAGGGTCAAATGCAGCTGTTGGTGTGCCCATCCAATGGTCTCATTTCTACACTTAGGGGAGGGTTTCATTGGCACAGTCCAGATCAGGCGGCATCCTAGGCTCACTCCACTCTGCCTGTGGGGGTCAAGGCTACATGGGACAGACACGGCCCCTGGTACAGAGTAAAGACTCAGGTAAGTGTTGCTATAAACTGGATGTGGGGAGAGGAAGGGGAACTTCTCTAACAGTGGGGCTGAAGGGTTCCCTTCCTTAATTCATTGGAGAGCTGAGAACGTTGAAGGATTCTGGGGAAAAGAGCGACACTGGTTCACGTGTCAAAGACAGGCCTGTGGGTGAATCCCATGAACTGCTCACTGAGGGAATAAAATTGATTCTCACAGCATTGGCTGGGACTCATCTGGTTATTGACTCAAGAAAAAGGAGATTTACCATCTGTTGTCCATTCTGTGGGAGCCTGGGTAAGGGACGGACACTCTTTGAGATTCTCTTTGACAACTACTGTACAGACACACACGTTCACATCATATCTTGTATCTTATTTTGCGCTTCCATTTGCTGGCTGCAGTCTCTGAGGGCGCTTGGGAAGGTCTGGCCAGAAGAACAGCCCAACTAATCCTCCTTCGGGACTCTGTGTTAGTTCCCTTCTACTGCAAGAAGCAGCTTCTCCGATGGGAGTCGAAAGAGGCACTGGTCTGAGGGTATTACAGAATGTCGTTCCTTTAGCAGAATAATAGTATCAGGTTTCCCCCAGGGCCAGCACTGATCTAGGCTCAGGCTTTTGGCCCCTTTATCGGGATCAGATATGAGCTCCACCTCAAGGAGTGGGCTGAATCAGAAAGCGGACAGCTCGTCCCATCCCACGTGTGCCGCTATAGCAGCAGCATGCCAGGCAGGTGGCTGTCACAGGTCACAGAGTTTGTAGTTGGGTGATATTTATTATCCTTCTCCTCCAGTAACGTGGAGAGTCACTTAGAGCATCATCACTGGTCAGGAGGGATGAAGCTGCTCGTTGGGCACCAACTAGACTTCTCCATGTTCAATGGCGTTAAGTAGGTGTTGTCTTCAGCAGTAGGATCCTGTCACCAGATGGTGGAGCGTAACCAAAAACCTTGGCAATGGCCTATGATGCTTATAGGTGTGACTATATATGATATAGTGATAGGATGAATATAAAAATATATTCGTTAAATATATTTAATTAATAGTCATATTCAATAATTATATTCAGTTCTTATTCATAGAATATATTCATTTAACATTCATACTCACAGAATACATTAAAGCTATATTCATATCCAATGAATATATATTAATTCTACCAGTATATTTATTTTATCTGTTCTGTTCCTCTGGGGAACCCTGACTACTAGTAGTAGGCTTCCATATTGCTTTTCAAAAGAACTTTACAGTTATTTTCCTCCCCACATCCCTCTTAAACCTGACCTCCATCATTTTCCTGCATTTAATCCTCCCACCCTACTTTCTTCTCTTCTCTGTTTCCCTTTCCTTGGAAGATCCCCCACTCCCTCTGGTCCCTTACTAGGTACCTAACCTCTGTGGTTAATTGGATTGAAATACGTTTTTTTTTTTTCCATTTATAAATCAGAGCATTTACTGGAGTGACAGTGTAGGCAGGCTTGTAATTCTAGAACACGAAATAGAGTCAGGAATATCAGCAGTTCAAAGCCAAGGCCATGCAGGTTCAAGGGGAGCTCGGGCTACAAGGATTCTGCCACAAGCAAACAAACAGACAAATAGGTGACAAAACTCAAGACAGACATTCAGAAGTTTGATAATACATAATAGCTGTAAGCCTTCTTGGATTGAAATACATTTAAGCTCAAAAGCTAACATCCTCATACAAGAGAAACCATGCAATATTTGTCTTTTGAGTATGGGTTATTTCACTCACAATGATTTCATTTTTCCATAATAACATCGTGTAAATGTGGTACATTTTCATTATCCACTCATGAGCTGATACACATCTAGGTTGTTCAAATTTCTGGCTATTATGACTAGAGCAGCAGTGGACATGGATCAGCAATCCATGTCTCTGTAGCAGGGTGTAGAGTCCTTTGAGTATATGCCCAAGGGTTGTACAACTAGACCTTGTTGTAGATTGGCTTTCGGCTTTTTGAGAAACCTCCATAGTAGCCGCACAAGTTTGCACTCCCATCAGCAATGGACACTTGTTCTGACCCTGCATCCTCATCAGCATGCACTGTAGTTTGTTTCATTGATCTTGGCCATTCCGACTGGGATAAAATGAAGTCTTGAAGCAGTTTTAATTTGCCTTTCCCTGATGACTAAGGATATTGAACATTTTTCTCAGCCATCCGAATTTCATCTTTTGAGAACTCTGTTTTCAATTGTGTACCCCCTTTTTAATTGGGCTATTTGTTTTCTTCTGTGCAGGTTTTTATTTATTTATTTTAGTTCCTTATATACTCTAGATACTAATCCTCTATCAGATGTACAGCTGGTAAAGTGTCTGTCCCATCTAGGCTGCCAATTTGCTCAAATAATGGTGTCCTTTGCTATACTGTCTTTTTAGCTTCATGAGGTCTCATTTATTAAGTTATAGTTTTAATGTCTTCATTTCATTGATTCTTTGTATTGTTATATTTTAATTGTTGTGTATTGCTATTTCATTGATTTTTTTTGGCCCCAAATTTGATTATTTGGGGTAGTATTTCTTTTTGTTTTTCTAGAGTTTCCAGTGTGTCATTAAGTTACAAATATGAGATTTCTCTAATTTTTTTTTTTTATGTAGGCACTTAGTGCTATGAACTTGCCTCTTAGAATGGCCTCCATGGTGTCCCATAGGTTTGAAAATGTTGTCTTTTCATTTTAATTCAACACTTTTTTTTTTGGGCAAGGTCTCTTTCACAAAGATCCTCTGGCCTTTACCTCCTGAGTGCTAGGATTAAAGGCACACACTACCAGACAGGCCCCTACTTAAACATTTGAAAAACACAGAAGCAGGAGCTGGAGAAATGTATCATTGGTAAAGAGCATTGGCTGCTCTTGTAGAGAACTGGGTTCAATTCTCAGCACCCACAGGATAACTCACAAACATCTATATTTAGTTACAAAAGATCAGATGCCCATATTTCACTTCTGCTGGCATCAGGTAAGTATGTGGTACTCATACATACTTTTAGGCAAAACGTTTACACATACACATAAAATAAAGATAAATAAGTCTGCCAAGTGGTGGTGACGCATGCCTTTAATCCCAGCACTCAGGAGGCAGAGGAAGATGGATTTCAGTGAGTTTGAGGCCAGCCTGGTCTCAAACATACACAGCGAGCTTCAGGACAGCCAGGGAGTCTCAACACCTCCCCGCCCTCCCATCCTGGTTTTATGTATAGTTAATATATTTCTAAAGTAAATTACAAAAAAAAAAAAAACTCAAGCAAAAATAATAAGCGATTCACCGCTTCACTTCTTGAGTCTGCCTGCAACCAACAGAAGCAAACAGCTCTAGGATCCCGCAACTTTCAAGTCTAAGCATGCGCAGCAGACTTTGTCGGGAGAGCTAATTCAACTCTTAAAAAGTTTTAAATTTCTTTCTTGATTTCTGTCTCGACTGAATTTTCATCAGCAGTGAGTTGCTCAGTTTCCATGAGTTTGTATACTCCCTGCTGTTTCTGTGGCTGATATCCAGCCTTAATCAAGAGTGGTTAGATAGGATGCAGGACATTATTTCAGTTCTCTTCCATGTGTGGTCAGCTTTTGGTGTTTGGGTGGAACGCCCTGTAGATGCCCGTTAGGTTCATATGATTCATGACATCAGCTCCAGTACTCCTTCGTTTACCTTTTGTCAGGATGACCTGTGTATTGGTGAGAGTGGTGTCCTGATGTCACCCACATCACTGCGTCAAGGTCAACATGTGATTTTAGCTACAGTATTGTTCTTTTTATGAACGTGGGTGCCCTCGTGTTTGGCGCATAAACGTTAAGAATTACAGTGTCCTCTTGGTGGATTTTTCCTTTGACAAATATGTAGTGCCCTTCTCTGTCTCTTCTGATCACTCTTGACTTGACGTTTATTTGGTCAGATATTAAAACAGCTATGCCTGCCTGCTTCTTGGGATAAGTTGTTTGGGATATCTTTTTCCATTCTTTTCACCTGATGTGATGTCTGACCTTGATGAGGTGGTCTGTTTCTTGATCAGCAAAAAGATGGGTCCTGTGTGTGTGTGTGTGTGTGTGTGTATATATATATATATATATATATATATATATATATAATTTTGTTTTGTTTTGTTTTTAGAGACAGGGTTTCTCTGTAGCTTCGGAGCTTGTTCTGGAACTAGCTCTTGTAGACCAGGCTGGCCTCGAACTCACAGAGATCTGCCTGCCTCTGCCTCCCAAATGCTGGGATTAAAGGCGTGCGCCACCACCGCCCAGCTTGTTTTATAATCTTATCTGTTAGTCTGTGTCTCTTTATTGAAATTGAGACCATTAACATTGTTATTAATAAGTAGTGTGTACTGGTTCCTGACATTTTATTTTGTGGGATTGTTTATTTCCCTGGGATTGTTTATTCCTTGTGTCCCCTTGGATGCAGTCAACCTTCTCTTCAGACTGAAACTTTCCTTCTAGTACCTTCTGAAGAGCTGCATTGGTGGGCAGCTACTGTACAGTTGGTTTTTATTGTGAAATGTTTTTCTTTATCTGTCGATTGTGATTCATAGCTTTGCTGGGTGTGGTAGTCTGGGTCAGCAGTTTTGCTCTCAGAGATGTAGAACGTATATCCAGGCCCTTTTGACTTACAGTCTCCATTGATAAATCAGGGGTTATTCTAATGGGCCTGCCTTCATACGTTATTGATCTTTCTCCCTTGCAGGTCTTCTAATGCTCTTTGTTCTGTAACTTCAGTGTTTTGGCTATTTTGTGCTATGGGGGATTTCTTTTCTGGTTCTGTCTAGTTGTGTGCTATGTATGCTTTTGTACCTTGATAGACACAACCTTCTTTAGATTGGGGGAAATTTCTCCTATAATTTTGTTTAAAATATTTGCTGTACAGTTGGTTGGTTCACCCTGGTAGGATTTGCTGAAGAAATCAGAGGCAGGAGGATCATGAATTTGAGGCCAGCCTGGGCTATACATTTTAAAAAACTATTTGCTGTTTTAATGTAATGGCTGTTGGCTTGCTGAATATTGCCTTTATTATGTTTAGGTGTGTTTCTTGTATCCCTGATCTCTCCAAGACCTTTATCGTAAAGGGCTTGTTTTCTTCTTCTTCTTCTTCTTCTATACCTATTATTTGTAGGTTTTGTCTTCCCATAGTGTCCCAGATTTCCTGCATGCTTTGTGCCTGGAATTCTTCAGATTTAACATTTTCTATAACTGAGCTATCCACTTCAGCCTTTTCTTCAAGACCTGAAATTCTCTCTTTTATCTTTTAATCTGTTGATGAGGCTTATCAATGAGGTCTTAGTTTTACATCCTGATTTTTTTTCATTTCTAGTTTTATTTAAGTTTGGGTTTTCTTCAGTGATTCTACTTCTTTGTTAAATTGTTTTCATGGTCTTCGTTAAGGCTTTTATTCATATCTTCTCTAAAGTCCTTGGACACACTTGTAATTGATACTTTGAAGTCCTTATCTTGTGCTTTTGCTAACAGCTTTTCTCAGGGTCTGTGATGGATCATGTGCCTGCTGCCCTTCTGGAAGAGCCATGTTGCCTTGGCTTTTCATGGATGTTTTTGCGCTGAGATCTAGGCACCTGGAGTTTGAAGTCATGATGTTCTTGGCATAGATATCTGCTGTCTCCTCTGTTGGGTGGGTGTTCTGTTCCTTGGTTGCTGTTGCCCACTCTGGATCCTATCCTAGTGTGCCTGTGGGGATCCTGATAGAGAATGTGTCTGTGGGTGACCGACTGTCACAGAGGACTAGAGATGGGATAGAAGGAAAGACTGGAAGGGGTGACAGGAAAGAACTAGGGGACCCTGGGTCTGGATCAAGAGGTAGAGTCCCTAGGGGAAGGAGGAGAGCTGAACACATGGGCTTCTGTGGGCAGGCAGCAGCAGGACTGGGAGGATGTGTGGAGAGCCCAGAACGGAGGACAGGAAGGGTAATAAAGGTTGCTGCCCTGAGTCCCAGCCTGGTGTGGCCACTGGAGTCCCTTATGGAGAGTGGTTCTGCTGGTCAGTCAGGGGGTGTCACAAATATAGGTGGGCTAGATGGGCTGAGAGCGGCAGTGAGAAAGAACTAGGGGGACCCTCTGTCTGCCCAAACTGAACATTTTTAGACAAACCTTGATTGGATATATGCTTTGATTCTTTAAGCCAGTCTTTGTAACCATTACCAAATGTAGATACTTATGTAGAGGTTTGGTGTTACTGGACTTCAGTCTCAGAGATTTTAACATATATTAATTAAATATAATATCTACATCTTATTTTTCACATTATTGTCTCAGACCTTTGTAACTTGCTTTAGTGGACAGAGGGATTTAAAGGAACAATATTTTGTTCAGTGACTTCCAAGGTCAACTATGTCCCAGGGGTCTGTGGGGGCTCCTCTCAAAATGTTCTATAACGGTGACAAGGTCACTTGTTCCCTTGTTCGGGGAGCCACGGAAGCCTCACCTGGCAGACTCTACTCTGTGTCTAGTCTACAACGAGGACAAGAAACACAGAAACAAATTTCTTCCATGTTTCCAAGTGAAGCCATAATTAAGCAAGGTCCTTAATTTGTCCCCACACAGATGGAACAGTCCATAAAAGGCTAGAGGAGACATCAGGAAGATGGGGAATCATGGAGAAACATGTTCGAGAATCCTTGCCAGGCTGTGCCGGGGGCTTGTCTCACACACTTGCTTACAGCCCTGGCTGGCCCTGTACCTCAGGGAGCCTTCTCTCTCTCCTTAAGCTACGGTCCCTAGTGAACCTGGCCAGACACTTCTCTTCAGTACCGCTAGCTGGGTGACACTTCAGTGATGTTGTCACTTTCATGGCTGAGCCACTATGCTTCATTTATAAATATCTACACAGCCCCACAGGCTTGAATCTCCCTGGGATGACCTAAAGCCAGTGTGACCCGGACTGATGAGCTGTTTCCTCCCTAAGGAGTAGGGGCCTGGATACTGAAGGCAGAACCTCCTCCTGTGCATAGCTTTGCTCTCAAGTCTGCCTTGTGCAAGGCCGAGAGTAGGTAGGCATGTGGGTATCTCTGTGTCCTGGAGAGCATGGTTATTTTCAGGATAGAAGGGGACTGCATATGGCCTGCGATAATGTCACCTCAACAGCACTAGGATTTGGGAAATTACAGGTGCACAGAGGAAATGAGAGTTGGGATGACCCGGAAGAGGAGGGGACACTCTGCACCTCCGCAAAGTGAGAAACGCAAGCCCTCAGTGGGCACGTGAATATATCAGATATCTGGACACTGTTTGCCACCACAGTGTTAGCAAACAAGGGGACTGAGGCACAAGAGGCCATGCCTCACCCAGAGGCTATTGCCACAGCTCTGGAGATCCTGGCTCTTGAACACACTTTAGGTATAAATGTCGCCAGTCAACGTGTGTTGGCAGATTTAACGCCAAGGGATGGAACCATGGGAAATGAAGCTGCTTGTTATAGCACTGGTAAATGGAGATGGACTACTGACCACAGAGCTCCAGCATGGAGGAACTCCATTCGCCCTCGCTCTCCTTGTCATGATAAACGTGCAGGACAAAACAAAGCTGTCTGTACCATACCAATAAGTAAAGACATCTGAGGCCATGTTACTTTTTGAGGTGGGTGTCAATAGATAACCAGGTTGGCCACAGATCAATGCGTCCTCTACTGTAGACTTCTCTGAGTGCTGGGGTTATAGGTGAGAGTCGCCAGGCCCAGCCAGGTATCAGATTCTAAACAGAAACCCAGGTCCTAGGGCCTCCTTTCTGCTCCAACCACATTCCTCTAGGAAAAGGCATATACATTGCTGCTGGCTGCATCCCAGAGACCTGGCAAGGGACATCCGCGCACCACAGCCCAAAGAGACGAGTCTATTGGAATTACTCACAGGGGCATGGGAGACTCAAACAGCCACACGACCCAAAAGCCCAGCCTAGCCTGGGTGAAGACCCAGAACCTGCCCCTGGAGCTCCCTGCAAGCCTTGTTAGCAGCTCACCTGGCAGGAGTCTTCTCCCCAGCAGGTCCTGCTGCCTTTGTGACCTTGGGGCCAGGTCTTGTGACTCTGGGGACTCCCCTAACTTTCTCCTCCTTTCAGGGTGTCAACTGGGAGAAAATGGCTCCACAACCAGCTTAGGGGTTTGCCAGACTAGGACAGTGACAGCGTCCTGTCGTGTGCACAGAAAGGACATTCTTGGCTCTCAGGGAGACTGCGTGTGAGCTCTGTCCTCTGGGCATGAAACAGCAGGGAAGGAAATCAGAACAGATGTGAGTAATTACACGAGGCTCTCATAGATTGGCTCCGTTAACATCACCTCCTGGGGAAGAAGGGGTTCTGAGCTTCCCCCAGTTAACAATTATGGGGTGCAGGAGCACCTCTGTGGTATAGCTACCAGTAAGTTCTCACGCTCCTTTATGTAATGCCACTAAACTCACCGGTTCACTGGGCTTGGGTAGGCTCGTTTCTCTGGTGTGCCGTTACCCTCTTTATGTGGGGTGAACAGAAGGTTTCCTAGAAAAGTCACATGACACTGAAGCTACCAGGTGGGGTTGAGACTCTTGAGTTTCTCAATTCTTCTTTGTGGAAAAAATACTGTCTCTCCTGTCCGGGACCCCAGCTTCTTAAACTGGAAGTTTACCATCCTGAACATGCCAACATTAACTGGTATCTACATATTCTGTATCTATGAAGGCCACTGCTGGGATCTGACGTCTGAGTTACTGTGCATGTGGCCATGTGTTGGCCCCACGTGAGAGAGGAGGCACAGACCAGTGCTGGTACCTGCCTGGCCAGGGGCCCTAGAAGGCTGAGTGGACCCCAGTAGTAGAAATTACCCTGTGTACAGGAAATGTACCCTATGTTAAAAAATGAGGGCCCACTTTGGATTAGATGTACTTTCTCTAAAACCCTGAGACCTCTGTGGGGCCTGGCAACCCCTGGTTTTTCTTCTGCCCTTGGCTTCTTGAGGGATCTGCTTTGTTCCCCGACACGCTTCCCTTGGAGATGCTGCTCTGGGGTCCAATGGGAACACAGAGAGCTGGCAGTGAGTGTTGTTGGGTCCCTCATACAAACAGGGTGCCAAGGGTACCGGTGGGACAGGGACAGGCAGGGCAGACAGCAGGTGAGTGTTGCCTATATCATCGACCAGGTATGCAGAAGAGATGCAGGGGAGATGGGGGAGCTCTTTCTTAAGAAGAGGTAAACCCAACAGTTGATGAAGCCCAAGGCCAGAATCTGAGAGTGGCTAGGACATCGGGGAGAGATGGCTAATGGAGGGGCTGAGGGCGGGAAGCCAATGCATTTATTGGAGTTACTTGGGGAGCGTGGGCACGTCACCAGCAGCTGCAGAAAGAGGGGTGATCCGGGCACAGGTGCCCAGAAACCTGGGGGACACAGGAACCCATCACATTCCCAGCTCTGACATGCAGCATCTTCAACCCAGCCACGCTCAGGGCCTTCAGAGAGAGGCTTCCTGGAGTCAATTCTAAATGGCTTACATATGTGCTATTTTTAAACAGAATGCTTTAAGGCCCCACTTCATTTGTTTGCTTGTTTGATACTTTTGGCATTAAGAAGTCAAACCATGGGGCTGGAGAGATGGCTCAGTGGTTAAGAGCATTGCCTGCTCTTCCAAAGGTCCTGAGTTCAATTCCCAGCAACCACATGGTGGCTCACAACCATCTGTAATGAGGTCTGGTGCCCTCTTCTGGCCTGCCGACATACACACAGACAGAATATTGTACACATAATAAATAAATATTTAAAAAAATGTTAAAAAAAAAAAGAAGTCAAACCATTAAAAAAAAAAAAAAACCCTTCCTTTGCAGACACACACTGTTGAGCTCCCCTCCTACTCCCAGGGGAGATGCCAGCCTTCCCTGCCAGGCTAAGGGACAGACACTCCTCGGGCCATCTGCAGGAGCCTCACTGCTCAGTGGTTGCTTTCTTCACGATGCCTTCCTTCTTGGTAATGAAGCAGGCGATGAAGGGCTGGGTCAGCAATTTGGCCTTAATGGTGCCCACCTGGCCAGGTCACCTGCGAACGGGACTTTCTCCTCTGCTTATTGGGCCTAGAATCCCTAGGGAGGCGATTCCTTCAGCTGTTCTGACTAAGCTTTTGGATGTGTCTGAGCCTTAATCTTGATCTCTTTCTCATTTATCTTGATGAACTTGCTGAGTCCTCTGAGCACATGAGCTGCTCCTGGTTCCTACCTAGGTGGTGGATACCTGGGAAGCTGACCAAGTCCCGTGAGAGCAGCAACCAGCCACAACTGGCCACACAGCAACTCAAGGGCAGCGGCCGACCTTGCTCCTCTTTGGAAGCCCTCACTGGTCTGGCAGATTGGAACTGGATCCGAAGAGAACGCGCGGCCTCCTACACAAGCCAGTCCCTTTTCTTTGGTGCCCTCTGGGTACTAGGACAATGGCACTATCTCCAAATGTCCCTCCCATACCACCCAGCCCTGGCTGCTATCTGGCCAGTACAAGAGGAGTTCACTGAAAATCTAATGACGCAGGACTGAAATAGGCCAGACCACACCCAGTGTAGGGCCAAGAGCAACAGGAAAACGCCAGGGGTGTAGACGAGAGGCCTAAAATAAGGCTACTTCCCCAAGGATGCCACCGGGACCTTGCAGGTTCCTCTTTTATTTGATTTTATAAGATACCCTGACACTGTCAGCTTGAGAGGACTCCGGAGCCCACAGGCTATCCGCTGGACAGCTGCTTCTGTACCCAGGCAGAAGGCTGCATACTGCTTGGCTGCGCATGTCTCTGGAAGATAACACACGCTCTCAGTGGCAATTTAAACAAGCCCTGATTGTAAAGCTTCAAGAACCGCCTGGCCTTTGAGTTATACACTTTAAACAACAAACAAAAATAAAAACAACAACAAAAACTCTATATTTCAATTTCTCTTATAACTTCAAAGTTGGAACAAAACCAGTCAGTGAGTTTCGAATCTGCTGGTATAAGTTCTTGGTGATGAAGGTAAACTGAATGGGCCCCATCCCCACAGTGGAAGAAACTCCCTGCAGTTGGAGCCATACCCATGCGGCTCGGCTGCAGGGAACACCGAAGGAGGGAGCTCTAAGCACGAACTTGCTAGAAGGGCATAGCCAGACTAGCAGGAGGGCACGGCTGGAAGCATCTGTCTACTGCCTCGTTCCTTTCTGTGAGAAGAAGCCTGTGCTGCCTGCTGTGCTGGGCATGGGTGGTACTGGGAGGAAGGACAGGAAGAGGGGCTTTTGAGCGGTAGGGCCACCCTGTCACACCCCTCCTGAGCTCTTCCTCACGGGGGTCCCTTATTTCTTAGTACCTATTTTCTTCTCCATAAGGTGGACCTAAAGGGTTTTCACTGAGGCTCCTGACTCTGTTCACGCTCAAGTTCTTGATCTTTACTTGGAAATTACCCTGTGCACAGAAAATGTACCCATGTGCTGAGCTCAGGTGGCCAACAAGGGCTTACCTACGATGGCAACTCTTCCTGAAGTCTACACAGCCAGGTGGAGAGTGAACTGAAAACTTCCCACCACGCCTTGACGGGTCAGAACCCACCAGGGTGGAAACAATAAGAGTTGTTGGGTTTATGCAGCTACATTTGACAATGATGGGACCAAGGCAGAAGTCAGATGTTTGGACATTTATTCTGAGCCACAGAGGCTACTGCTCTGAGAGCCGTACACTGGCAGAGGCTACACATACATGAGAGGCTGGAGGACAGTACAGGGGAAAACAAGGAGAGAGAAACATTCACAGTGTCGAGCAACATTTGCATGGGTACAGTCATCTTAATGCCACAGAGTATCCTCACTCGGTACCACCTCATCACATCAGGAGGTCAGGCTCAAGAGCGGAGGGTCTGGCTGGTGGGATCCCGTGGCACAGAGCACAGAGCCAGAGGGGTTTGGCTAGAGCCACCATGGAGATGCCTGTTCCAGCTTCTAGGCTTTACAGCATGCTTAGCTGAGTCCTTGCCTAATCTCCTAGTTCCCAAGTTCTCTGGGAAAAGATAGCCATAAAGTAACAAACTTAGATGTGGGCCCCAGGTGGCAGCTGTGCAAAGGGAAGAGCCCAAGTCCCTGGTTAAGATACAGCACGGGCAGGCATGACGGTGGGGGAGGTTAGTAGCTTCCCTGCTGTCCGGGTACTAACAGTTTTTAGGCTTGCCATGTAAGACTGTTTCCCTCCCCAGAACGACAATACCTTGAAAGAGCCACTTACAATGCAAGGCAAATGGCATGAATCGCAAGCGCACACAGAACAAGGGCAACGGTGACGTGAGTGTTTGGTCCAGACTTCACACTGGCATATGCTATGAATGAAAGGCTCCATATCCATGGAAACAATGAGATGTACACACTCAAGCTGCTTTCCCTTTCAGAATAAAAATCACCCTCTCATACACCTCAAAGAACCAAGAGAAAATATAAATATTTAAATCAGAACTGAAACCTACCTTTTGAACCAATCTGAATTTCCTAAACACTTTGTCTCCTCAGTCAGAGTCCCTCAGCCCCTAAAGGTAAACACTTTAGGTATCTTAAACGAGATAGTACTAACAAATATGTTTACCGTCTTTATCTAAAACCACACCTACTAGATCCTAGGTGGAACAGACCACAAAGTTTTCAGATGCCTGAGTGAGGTGGGCTCTGCGGCTGTTGACAACTAGGTTGGTCTCGGAATAAGCAACATTCATAGAGTCAGAGTCACAAGTCTAGAAGCACTCCGGTGGAAATCATGCCTCACTCAGAGATCTGATCTCCTTTTCAACGCCTTTTGATAACAGGCTCTGGCGTGGGAAGTCCAAGGGAGGACCTCATGCCAACAACACACACTGCTGCCCGTGGTAGCCCTGAGGCTTCTTGGTGGGAATCCAACGTGAAAATGCAGACCCAATCCCCTGAAGATTGGTGGGTGGTTCTTGGCTGTCGAGCTGAGCTACAGTTTACAGAACACACAGACATTCCCTGGTAGGGCTGACAGCTTGAAAAGGTGACAAACCATTAAGTGTCACTTCAGGGAGGTGCTGAGTATCTGTCTACCTCTACACCAGCAAAAATGAGCCCTAATGTTATTTTAAAGGAAAGAAAAATAAGAGCACTTTGGAAAAATGTTTTTCTTTTACTTTAAAATATAAATCTTAGTGAATAAACTCACATATATACATATATATATATTTAAATATTAGGAAAAAATGAAACCAAAGGCCCCATTAATGAATATTTCTGTGAACCAACTGTGACAAATAGTTCCAAGCTATTTTTTTTTTTTGCTTTGAAGTTGAAATTCAAGCTTTCTAAGGATTGATATTAAACAAAACCACAGTACACTTTGGAAACATGATTCTGAGATGCTGAGGTGGTGTCTCCCAAGGACGGACGTCGGAAGCCCAGACTCGGTGGAGTAGCCCTTAGACAGCAGGGCGGTGGGAACTCCAGAGCCCTGACTGTGAGATTCAACTTTGTCCCCAGGGTGGTTGGTGGGGTATGACATACAGGGGTAAGCAGGACTACCTGCCTTTGGGTAAACAGGCTCCACTTGGAACCACAGGCAGACACCCATAGTTACGTCAAATTTTCTCAAAACAGTACCCAACCTGATTCCAGAGACTTCCTGCCCCACGCAAGGGGTTACTTCTGTCTACTCGGGCTGCCATTGGTAATAGCAAATGCCAGTTTCTTGAGTGTTCTTTGAGATTCTCTTCGTTTTACCGTGGCTCTATCTAACAGCCTGGTGTGCCTAACCTAGGACATTCAAGATCTTAAGATTCCCTTCCAATGTTGAAATTCCATGAATAATTCAAACAATTAAATGAGAAACACATTATGTTGACTGACCTTTTATAAAAGGACACAAAATTCCAAGTACTTATTTCTAAAATCATTTTTTGCTAAGGGAGAGACAGACTTGTGATTCTTTTGCTCAGAGGAGACACAAGCCAAGCACCGTGCCAGTGTTCATGTCTGATAGACAAAGTCTTCTTTTTCAGAGAATGCTTGGAAACCTATCAGAGCCAGCACACACTTCTCTGTGCGTCAAGAACACCAGGCAGACACAAGCATCCCACACTGCATTGCTCTGTGCATATGTAGCTGTTCTGATGCACTCCTTTCAATGGATTCGGTAGTCACATGGGTAACAGGAAAGGGCAGAGCCGTGGAGACCCTGGATATCTGTGGTGACAACCATGATTTTCATCACTGTGAAGCTTCAACCTCTGGGGACTCTTCAGGATGCGCTGTAGCTGGGAGGTGACTAGAGAGCTATGTAGGGCCATCCAAGAGTGCAAAGGGTTCTAATGAAGGTAATTCGTTTCCCAGGAGTCTGAATTCATCCATACATGAGTGGAAATTCACACAGGCTTGCTGGGTGCCCGAGCTTCCGCTTTCCTAATACTGTATTTCCTTCCCCACGTGCAGTCAGGCTTCCGTTCAGAGACTTCCATGACTGATTTCCAACAGACAGTTCTCTACAACTTGCGGAGAGGCCGGAGATTCTAGCATCAAGCATATCATCGATATTTGAGTATCTTAGCTCTGAGTCCCTCTTCAAGGCTCTGTGATGGAGCGGTCACACAGGGAACACACCTAGGTGGCATTTCATGGAAAGGGCTGTTAAAGCACAGTGGTGACGACTTCCTGGAGTGTGTGCAGAGTCCTGCTCTCACATCCCAGCTGCCAGGGGCGTGGCTGTGGGAGGAGTACACTAGCCCTGCTTCCCAGTGCCAGGCAGCAGAAGGGACTCCAGGACGCTGTGTCCTAGGAAGCACTCGGGCTGTTAGAGTATGGCTACTGCAGCTTCCTCCAGAAAGAGAAGCAATGATGACGGGGGGGGGGGGGGGGGGACATGGCTTTTCTAGGAATGGAACCAAAATAAAAGGGGATGGCTGTAATTTCATTTCCGTACTTCCTGCCAGGAAATACCTGTCAAGTCAGAAGTGAAGAAGACACAGCGGAGTTGTGACATGGAAAGGCGGGGCAAGCAATCAGCCTGTTTACCCACGAGACTCTGACCTGGAAGCCCCACTGATATTCCTGATGGGGGAGCATGTGTGAGGTGACTTGACAGGCCTTTTTCCAGGCACGGGCTTGCTACTACTTTTACTGTACCTTGATATTCCAAAGTGAGTCCTTTGGACTGCACCTTATCAAGCTGGACTGATTTCCCTAGGAGAACCCTGCTCGTTTCTCTGTGCCTCTGTTTAGATCACAGCTGGCTTCACAGAAGAGTGTACATTCCCATAAAGATGCTTAAGTACCTGGTTTTAAAAAGGGGGCTAAATATGAACAGCTGAAGAGATCAGGGTGCTAATCTGTAAGCTATAAATGTTCACATTTAGAGACAATACCACGTAGAAAGACGCACCTTCAAGACACTTCTGGAGCTTGGACGTTTTTGCTTGTCTTTCATATTATGAGTAAAGGAAAGCTATAAAAACAAAATCAAAACACCAAAATTCCCAAAGTCCAAAATGCAAAAGGCTCAAGCAGCCCTCACTGAATTCGGAAAGACACAGGCACTGCTGGGTGAGGCTGAGTCACATGACCGCTGTCCGGGCTGATGGTGGGGACAGCAATTTCTGAAAGCATTTCCTAGTGTGGACGAAAGAGACGGAGGAAGCAGGAGTCACAGGCACTGCCGACAGCACAATTGCTCCCCACAGGTGACTCAAGAGGCCAGCTGTGAACAAGCACGGGTACACCGGAACAAACTGTAATGGCGAGTATGGCCAGAGGAAGACTCAAGGGAAGAGAAAGGCTCCGTCTGGTACATGCCGAGGTGAAGAAAATGTGGACACTGTTTTATACAACATAACACCTTCCACAGATATTTCTCTCTCTCTCTTCTCCCCCCGCCCCCCCGACACAGAAAGCAATGAGTTTAATGGAAGGCTAGAACACGGAAGCTTTAACACCCCACACAGATTTTCCAATGTACTCAACACAACGCAGCACAGCCAGGCTGAATAAACCATTTGATAAAAAAATATCTTCTTTTATAGGTAAGGACAGCGGAAGAGTCCCGAGAGCACTCTTCCACTAGTTCACCCCACAGTCCAGGGAGAACACAGATCCACTCGGAGCCTTCGGTCTCTCTTTCTGCTCGTATGCATTCTGTGCTTCTCCCGTGATGATTTCAGGCTCAAACAAGTGTTTCTTTAGTGAGAACCATCTTCTAGTCCCTGGGCGAGATATCATGACACTACTGGGGTCATATCCCACAACTGCAAAAAAGCAAATAAAATGCCAAGGATGAGTTAAGCTGAAACTGTACTGAGCATGAGCAATACTTAGACTGGCCTCAGTTCAAAGTGGGGCTTTGCTTTCTTTCCCAGCTATCAAGCCAACATATTTAACGCTAGCCTGACTTCTACATAAGGGCAGCTACATGTTGTTCCAGCTAAGGAGCAGAAAGGCAGACGAGATCCACCAAAGGGGAGAGGGGCCAACATACCCTGGACATGCTTTTCCACAGATCCCCCAGATAACCTTCCAAACAATTCTCTAAGACATCAAAAAGGAAGGGTCCAGGCCTCAGGGTTTGGCTGAACCTTTCTTGATGTCATTTCTAACAACTTTGTCCTGTTCCTGCCCCCAAAACAGGACAGGATGCCAGAGTCGGCCCCTCTGTCCGGGGCCTCTGCTGTAGCCGTGAACCCACGTGGCTTCAGAGGCTTGGATAAACACGCCTGGAGTATTCATCTCAGCAGGAAAAGCTCCTGTGTGACTTGGTGACTGATTCAGGCCTGCCTTCCAAGCCCCACTCAGTTCAAGCCACCTGCTTCAGAGAGCTTCTCCAGCAGCCCCTCCCTGTGTGGATCCTAGGTACTGTCGTTCATGTTACTCCTGTGACTTCTCATATGCGACTTCCTGTCTGGTGTGTGCTTATGTGTGTGAAAGTCACAGGACAGCCTCCATCACCGCTCCTCAGGAGCCATCCACCTTGTCTTCTGAGACAGCCTTGCGCACTGAGACCCATGGCTCGTTGCCTAAGCTACGCTGCTTGCTATCCTCTGGGGTACACCTAACCCCACCTCCCCAGCTCTATGACTAAAAGCATTTGTCGTCATGCCCACATTTCAATGCTCAGGTCCTGGCAGGCACTTAACAACGGAACATCTCCATAGGTTCCTAGTATTACTGGTTTTTAAAGACCATATTCTAAACAGATTACCCCCGCAAACCAGAGCGATGAGAGCAGTGTGTCCTCGACAACACTCATGGGCAACCTCTCGGGCAGTCCCGCAGATCCTCCAGTCTGTATACAGAGCCCACAACAGGAAGCTTAACAAGATGGCACCTTACCTTAATCACTTTGTCAGTCCCAGCAGTCAGCAGCCATCCCCTGGTGGCGTCAAAATGCACATGCACAATGTTGTGCTTGCTGTCATGGAAGGTGGCTGTGGGTGCGCGTCTGGAAGGGGCAAGACCAGAGTAAAAGGTAGACACATGACTGACGACAGGGATCTGGGATGACGTAGTCTAACGCTAACACTGCTTCACTGCTAGAAACGCTCCTTTTCTCTCCTTGGTGATCTGCTACTCGATTTTATTATTCATTTAGTGTGTGTGTGGAAGCGCACAGTGGAGCTCAGAGGACAGCTCTCTGGAGTCGTTCTCTCCTGTCAGGATCCAGAGACTGAGCTCAGGTGGTCAGGCCTAGGCATGAGCGGCTCTGTTTACCACCGCTGTTCACCGAACCGTCTCACTGGCCCTGTTACATGACTTTACAAGGATAGCGAAGTAAATGATTCTTCTGGTCTCCAGAAGAGAAAAGATGAAAGCCCCCAAAGTCCTTCGGGAAAGCGTTCTGCTGTGATAGAATCCAGGAAAATCTCTACTTGTGCTTTGGAGAAGTCTTTCAAAGACCACAGTGCCTCTGGCAAGCCTGTGCTTAGGAGGAAGGGATATGCTCTAGCTTGGCCTACTTATTTTAAAGTATTTTTATTTATTGTTAATATGCCCAAGACACCACTGTCTAACTGAAGACCATCTATATTTTCTTCCTTTCCCCACCGCTGTCAAAGCAAATAAAAGTTTTAAAAATGGAATTCTAAAGCTTCACTAAGTGAAACCTATGTATGAATGTGTGTGTTTGTGTGTGTGTGTGTACATGACCAAGCACCATATTTTAACATACACACATCATTGCTTGCTCTGTGTTCCTGGCCCTATGGTTTTGCTGCCGATTTTAATGAGAAGGCCATTGGCTGCCTCGGCACTCTACAGGCAGGTCTAGAGTGCTTGCCAGAGACAAGGCAAAAGAGTCAGAGGTGGAGCTGGGCAGGCCACGCAGACCCCCTCATCGTGGTTCAGGGTCTCTACACTGCTGTGAGTGCCCAGAAGATGACTGTCTCTTGGCTATGGCTGAATCTACTGGAAAGACTTTCAGTAGTAAAATCATCACTGTAAATGAGTTCTGCTTAACTTAAAATTCCTTAGACTCAGATCTGTCTTGATAGAATGGAACTTGACCATCTCTACGGCGTCCTGCAGTCTTCTTCACTAACTAGAGCTCTCGTAAATCTCATCATGTGCCTGAGTGGGCGGATAATCAGCGCACACGAACAACCACTTCGGCAAGGACGTCTCCATGTGTATTTGATAGGGTGACGTGATCTGGTTGTACCACAAAGGCTGGGAGGCTGGAGGCTGGGGGCTGGTCATCCTGTACTCACTTGGGGCAAACTTGGTTTTGTGCATTCTCTTAGTGTCTAGGGTAGTTTTGAATTCTCAGAGGTGCTCCTTCCAGATCAGCTAAGATCTCAGGGTACCAGGCAGAATGCACCAGATGAGTAGTAGGCACCTGGAACTAGTTCCATCCTGGAAAAATAGGCTTAGCTCTTCCCAGAACCCAACAACTGCTGGAGCCTTTGACTGATCCAGCATCTGCGAAGACGCCTGCCTGGGTACCTATGCAAGCCCTGGTCTTAGCTCCCCTGGGAGAGTCTTGGTGGGCAAGCAGGCAGCTTTACTCGAGAGCATCTGCTACAGACACATGCCCCGAGATTTCTGAGAGCCCAGTGGGGAGTTCTTTGAGCTTGTCCCCCTTCACCTGTCTCTCTCATGGTCACAGAAACCTCTTGGTCACACAGGGCCTTTGCTGTATGTTTTGGTCTGGACTACCCCCCAGCGCGTGAGGCAGTGGACTAGCTCTGGAGTGGGACTCTCAGGCTGGGCTTTGCCCATAACCAGGAAGGGGCAGGGCGTAGACTTACTCTTCGTCTGTGATGGCTTCATGGCAGCTGTCGCAGACCCGGACTTCAAACTCAAAGCCCATGAGTGGGATGGAAGAGCGCTTGGAGCTGCACTTGCCGCACACAGCCTTCCCGCATTTCCGGCAGTGGTGCTGGGGGAAAGGGAAACAGGCTGCCATGGTCTGGCCTGGAACACTCACACACCCACTGCTCTGGGGGGCGGGGGGGGGGGGGCGGACACCAGGCTAGTGTCCCAGAGCTGTCCATGGTAGCACAGTCTTACAATCCCAGCACCAGGGAGAGGCTGATGCCAAGTAACTGAGTATTTAAAGTCAGACTGGGACTTATTTGTGTCTTAGGTAGAACGGCTTAATTTATGGCTGACGAAGGTAAACCAGAAGAATACTTAACATGATTTGACTGTACTATAAAGTGCTAAAAGGATTAAAAGACCAGTTATCCCTCAGTAACTTACTAAATACACAATATATATGCTACCACACCATACTACACTACATACTGCACACATAAGTACACACACACACACACACACACACACCACACAGCATACCACAACACAACAGTGTCCTGAAACCCACCAAGGGCACCCCGGGTTTCTACACCTTTTAATTTTGGTCTCGGTTCAGAGTGAGGATTGTGGGCAGCGTGCCTCCCCTCTTCTGTTCCCTGTTCTCCACACACTTCGCCTACCACTGCTGTGAGCACCCAGCGGCCAGATCTTAAAGCTGACTGAACTGAGGAAGAGCTGCCTTGAGAGATTACAAATCTGATGACTTCTGATCCAGCCCAGTGTCTTAGACTCCAGCAGTGCCCAACCCAGGGAACCTAACATTTGACTTCATCAGGGGAAGACCAAACCATAGAAGAAGAATTTGAAAATGCTGTGTTATAAACAGATCAAGACAACTAAACCAAGTCAGGAGGAGGGAACATGAATAATTAAGAAGCAAACATCCTCATGTAATTTCATGGTTTGGAGCCAACACGAGCTAATGGACACCTCTAATATTAAGGATGCCTCAAGAGATGCCCCCAGAGTTTTCAAACTGTACCTCAGGCATTTAGAACAAGCCACTAGGAAACCCAATCTAGGAGGGCGGGGCTGCCACAGACACTTAGGTGTCACAGGTATAAAATCACTTAGTCAGCTACAACTCCTACCCGGGGGGGGGGGAGAGGGGGGGCTACTACTCTATGACCGTACGGCACAGTCCCTCCCAGATAGTTACACTCTAGCAGAGCACACATCACCCACCTGTCTTAGGCCAATTTTCTTACTGTCCCACATTTGCTTGAAGTTCCAGAAGAAAGGCTGGTCACACTTCTGGCAGGAATCACTGTCCAACCACTCAGGGGTCTTGCCAAATAAAACAAGAGCAGCCACAGTGAGAGACAGTTTAACAAAGGAACCATGGGCACTGGTTAGATTTCCAGAATCACAGCATTTTTATCAGAAACAGCTGATTCCTCAGTCAAAAGTAGTTACAGAAGGTTTGCTAATTGCCAGGCCCTGAGGATGGGATACAGCGGTGGATAAAAAGAACCTAAAATCATAGAGACTGTCATTCAGTAGGAAAGATGTCAGGAAATATTATTAGCAATCAAGATGTCTGAGGGTTTGAAAGCCTAGGGGAAGCAGTGTTGTGGAAGGGTAACAGCAGCTCTGGCAGGCTAGGGGTTGGTGAGGTAGACCACAGGCTCTGACACAGGCTGGGGGTCTTTGTAGAAGGCGCATGAGCTGAGACCTGAAGCAGGAAGGGAGAAGAAGAGGCAGAGGCCGACCAGAGGGGAGGTGGAGCTGGGGGAGTGGCGGGGCCACACTCTGCAGGCTCCTGGCCACCACGCTGAGAACGTAAGTCCTGTTCTCTAATGACACACTATGACGTCTAATTACACATATGTCACCGCACCGTAATTAGTCTAATAAATTGTCAGATAGATTTTAAAAGTATGTTCTGCTTGAAGGCATTCTTTAGCAGATCTTGCATCTGTGTGCTGTCTACATCTTATACGTGTACATGTGCATACATGCTGAGAACATGTGTAAGTGTGGGTGTCATATTGGGGATTGTATGTTAAGTAAGAACTCTATCACTGAGCTACAGCAGGTTGGGAAGAGCTCAAAATGGTTCTGGGACAGAAGGTGGAGACAGAACTAGACTTGCAGTACAGCACTGTTTGTGCAAACACCACATATTTTGATACACACACCCATACATTTCACACAGACACAATTCGCTCCAATACACACACACATCTCACAAATACACACTCACTTGCACATACATATATACACCCTCCCTCCATCCCCACACTCACACATATACATCACATACATTACACACACACACATACACACTTACAACAAACATCTCCACACTCTCACCACACATTCCACACACACCTTCACACATACACTCACACACATATGGGTGTAAAATGCGCCACAGAGGGTGCCTATGATGAGGGCATTCAGAGAAGAAATCAATACATTTAATAGGATTCCATTTTTGTCAAAAGAGTTTCTGTATATGTGGAGAAAAACAGAAGGATGGGGGTTTGCCAACACGGAGTCTTCGTTAAGTCACAGATTTTGTAAATATGGTATTTCTTGATTAAGGTATCATGATTAACAGATCTGTTTTCTAGCTGTTAATGAGTATTTTCTACTTTTTCTAAAAGAGTATGTACTATATCTAATAATACGTAAGCAACTGAGCCCATCAGGTGTATAGACAAACACATTTTAGCATCTGAGATGCCGTGCTGGCCTGCATCCAGACAAGCAGGTTCCCCTCGCCTGCCCCACACTGTCTCCCGTCTCTGATGTCTGGCTGCTGCTAACTTCCCATCAGCACTGACACACACAGCCGTCTCTCACACCCAGCCCACTCTTACTCCTGGTGTTTCTTAGCCTGTAAAGCCCATGACTCTCCTAGTAATAGTCCGTGCAGGCCCACTGAGCCAGTCCTAACGTCCCTTCCGTACCCAGCACTGACATTCTGTCTTCCCAATGCTGACTGTAATTTCATTACGTGTACCATTTACTAGTACTCTGGACTTTCTAAGTCTGTCAGCTCTCCAGGTTAGAACAAACTTCACTATTGTTAGCAGCCCGCAGCCCCTGCCACAACTCAGAAGCAATTCCCAGACGTGTATGAAGTATGGCATTTGTAAAAGATGGATGGAATCATTCTCACTGCTCATCAGAGCTTCTAATTAACAAGATCTTAAACCCATTTGCAAGAGCTGAATGTTCATATATATGCATGTCAAAATGGCTCAAAGCTGGCTCCCAAACGCCGACTTTCATCTTTGGAAACAACACTGTTATGTTCCTTTGGGCTGTCCTTCCACTAAGAGGAAAGGCTACAAAAGCCAGGCCTGTGTCAGGCCTGATTGTCCCTAACCCATGGCAAGGCAGAACACAATCCCCAGCCCTAGGGGAACCTGCTTCCCATGACCAGCACCAGCCTTAAGGATCCCCTGCCAGTACACGGATGGGGCCAAATGTACTTTCCAAAAGCAATGTTCTACATTTCCCGGCCTCCTACCACTAAGGATCATTTTAATGAGTTACTAATAGAACTCCTGTGGATTTATGATTCCACAAGCAAAGCTGCAATCTTCCTTAGCATTTAATTACTGGCATCTGAAGGCATTACATTATGGGTTACACCAGTGACTCCCTTGGGATGAGACTGGGGTGAGGGGATAGGAAAAAACTGAGGAGATTTTGTCTTTATAAAGCGTGCTTTTTAAATTTAATTCTCACACCCTGTAAGAAATAAATGACAAGATTGCTGGTTGTCAAAGGGAAAGTTTACCCGGAAAAATTCTAGGTCAGCAGGAAATGGTTAACTTCAAAATGCTTGTCAAGGGAATAGTCAGTAAACATATAAATTGTTAAAATGCTTATAGATTAAAAAGCAAAGTTAATGTTAAAAGTATCATGGTAAAATTTAAATCTGTGCCGAAGAGGACAAGGCATCATGTTTGGGGACTATTAAACTAAGGGCTCTGACTCCTCAGCATTCCCTGACTTAAGACATCATGTGTCTTATTCTGCCTTTATCACTACAGAAGCAAGCAGGAGGGCAGCAGAGACAGCTGCAGGCCTCCCCCGAGTGTGGTGCCACTCACTTACCTCCTGCCTTTCCACATCCATGTTCCAGACGACAATGCCACCGTCACCGCCACACGAGATGAGCTGCCTTGTGTGCTGTGCATAGGAGAGGGCTCGGACTTTGTCACTGTGGAAGAAACCAAGGGTTGGAGCCAGTTCGGGAGCAAATGAGAGGTTCCAAGCAGAAAGGCCATCAGAGTCAGACAACTCAGATTCGACACTGAGCTCCGAGGAGCCAGGCATCTCTGCAGACTCTTCAACATGCAATGGCCAGACCTAAAGTGAGTTTAAATGTTGCCTTAGCCTTCTCAGGCCCACGAGAAAGTACTTGGGGTCAGTTACCCACACTCAAATAATAGATGATTACTGAACTGACTATAACATCTTGCTGGTTCTCCCTTGAGGGAATTTATGTGTCACGGTGAAAACCAGTGCATTTGCTGGCTCGTCTCTGAAATGCTTGTACAAGGCAGTTCTCAGTTGTCTCAGCTAGCTACTTTGGTAATTATTACAATTAAAGGGCGTGGTTAAGACTGTTGGCGCGTGTCAGTTGTGGCAATGCAGACTTGTAACTTCAGCACGTGGGAGGGAGAGGAGCTAGGCCCAGCCAAGTCCATTGTCCCTTTACTTTTAAAACTTACTTGAGGAAGCCAGAGAATCTTAGTTTAAAGCACTGATAAAGTATTTTTTGTATTTTTAGATTAAGATGAGAATAATAAAACAGATTCATTTGACATTTGCAACGAGGAATCCATTCCACTTGGACATTTATGCATATTAAGTGGAAAAATAATTTTTCAAAACAGAAAAAAATGTGATGAGAAAAAGTCAATGTTTGATGTTCTTAACATTGTTCCTACTGAGAGACTTGGTCAAATACAGGTATTCTCAGTGTCCTACTCCATTAACGCCACTCAGCATCTAGCTCGAGAAAACCCTACTATACACTTTGGAGAGAAGAATGTCCAAAGGTCCCAGGTGCGGAACCTTGGAAGGTCTGGACTGGGAAGGAGGTGGTGAGCTCTGTTTTATGGTCTCTGCAGGAAGTCCATTACAGGGTTGGCCATGTTCTCAGCTGCAAATGCTTCTTTGAGGTGCTGATTACGGCCTTTGACTCAAGTGTGAGAGGATCCTCCAAGTCAGTGGAACTGCCAAGTTGACTGTCTTCAGAACTATGTTTCTTTTTATTAATTTGACTAATGTCCTTGATTTCCTTCCTTCCTTCCTTTCGAAGGGAGGGGCATAAAAGGCACTTGCTTGTGAAAAAGGCTCCATTCCCTAAAATGGTGTGCCTTTCAGTATCTATGTTAAGGTATTTATTACTGCCTTGCTTAGATAGCCAGTGTTCCTATCTCAGCAAGGCCCAGACTCAGCAGCACGGTTGATTGTGACTTTCCACACTAAATCACTACTCAGAAAAAAATACAATCTTCTAGATGATTTATGTCAAACTCTCTCAAGAGATTTCCCAGAGAGGTCCTGTGATGTGTTTACCTAACTGTATTCTTTATCACTAAAAAATTGAGAGTCAAATATCGGAATAAGAACCTGAATGATCACAGAAGTGGCTGAGAAGCCAGCTGTGACATCTTATCTCTTCTGCTCCTCCCTCCAAAATCCTGAGATCTTCTCTAAGCCCTGTCTTACTACTTCCTGTCTCTCTATCTGTCCTCACTCCTCCAAAACCTCTATGGTTAATTTTGGTCAGCTAGTGGCTAGCTCTGCCCTCGGATTCAAAGCAAACATTATTGTCAGAATGCGATCAAAATATCACACAACAGTCCTGGAAAACCATAATGATCTGGTCCTTCACCTTAAAATGCGATGCTATGTACAACTGCATTACATTTTACTACACACAACTGCACTGCATGTGTTACTACTATTTATAGAACCAAGATCTGGGCTGAGACGAGTAGCAGAATGCTACTGGTATGGGCGAGGCTCTACGTTAAAATCTAGCATCACAAAAGGCAAAACAAAATAGATCCGGACATAGTGCCTCATACTGGTAATAGCACTGAGAGGTTGAGGCAGGAGAACTGCCATGAATTTGTGGCTGGGATGGGCTACACCAAGTTCCAAGGCAATCTAGGCCATCTTGTGAGGCCCTGTGAATTCTGTAACTCTTTACAGGCTACAGATACTCTTTGTATTACTCTGTTGTTTGTCTGAAGGTCAAGTCAGACTTCCAAACAGGATGGCTTCAGTTTGAAAACACTGACATTGTGAAGAACAGCAGCTCCCTTGTCACAAACCGCTGAGTGTCATCACACTGATTTGACAGTGTTTAAACTGTGCAGTGGACTAATCGGGATTCCCTTAGATTATGGAAACTCACTTTGTTCTGGGGACAGATGGCATCATGAACAGGCACCACCAAACCAGGATCCAGCAGAACAAGAATTACAGCTCACTCAGAACAAAATGACCACAAATTGGGGATGTGTTGTCTAGAATCCCATTGATGTTTTAATGTTCTATTTTCTGGATATATAATGATGTCTTTCCTCTTCTGTTAAGCCATGTCTAACTTACAATCTAGTAAATTCTACTTTTATAATCTAAAACAAAACATTTAAAACCAGTCAAACTTACACCATCCACAACTGTTATCAAAGCTGTTAAGACTTCCCTTAATTTAAGGATCATACAGCTATTCAATGGGTTCTACAACAATCAATCCACAGGGAATGGGGAGTTGGATCAATCCAGAAAGTACTTACCACACAAACATGAGGACCTGAGTTCAGGTCCCAGCACCCACATAAAAAGCTAAGTATGCTTCCTAGTGCTGTGGAAGCAGAGACAGGAGGATCCCCAGGACTCTGGCCAGTCAGCCTAGCTGAGTTCTAGGTTCACAAGTGAGAGACCTTGTCTTAAGAAAGTAAGCTAAAGTTGGGCCGGGGTGGTGCCTTTGCAGGGCCTCGTCAGGAGCCTGCTGTGAAAGACTCCATGGGAGCAGCAGCCCACAGCCTTACTTGTGTCCCTGGAGCTCGATGGCCGTCCCTTTTCTCCCGCCGATGTCCCACATGATGACGGAGTGATCGGAACTGCCTGAGAACAGCACACGCTGGACCGGGTCCCAGCAGAGCGCTGTCACCCCTCCTGAGAGAACAGACACAGCCAGGGGTTAGTCGCAGAACAATATCCTTGCCACAAAATGGGATCTTGAAGGGATCAGGACCCACACAGTCTCTGACTCAAGTATTTGTTAAATGAGTGGGTACGTAAGCCCCAGAAAAGAAAAACTGCTCCCAAAATAAAAAAACTCAGTCTTTAAGCAGCCACATCCATTGTAATATATCATAAAATCAACTACTATAAACACAGAAGGCAATCCACTGGTGTAATTCTAAGGGAAATATCACATTATTTGGAAGTATTAACTGTTTCTTAGCTATTACCCGCTCCTCACCCTGACAATAATAAATGAGAAGAAAATGAGAATTAAAATGCTAAATTAGATCTCTTCCTTTCTTGACACATAACAACTGTACATGCTTGTGGGGTTCAATGTGACGTTTTAATTTAGTTCTACATCAACTAACAAGCAAACCAAAGGAGTAATTAGCATATTCAACTCACCAAACATTCCTAAGTGGATATTCAAAATCCTTCCCAGTTATTCTGAGAGATACAATACCATTCTCCTAGTAACAGCTACCTGCTGTGCATCAGAGTTTACTCTTTCTAACTGCAATCTGGTACACACTGACCAACTGGGGACCACCGACCTAGCCACTACTTCTATGAGGCCAACTCCCTAAAATCCCATGGGTACTTATTTCTGTGTCTAGCTTACTTCATTTAACATAATGTCCTCTAGTCCATCCAACATGGTTGACAAATTATATCTATTTTTATGGCATGACAGTATTCCGTCACATGTGTAGACATATAACATTTCCTTTGTAATTCCATTCATAATGCATTAAGCTGTCTGTTCCCATTCCTCAGTTACGTGAAGAATTCTACAATAATGGGAGCAGCTATATCTGGTACACCGACTCCATTTTCTTTGAATATGACCTTAGTACCTGGATCATGTGGGATTTTATTTTTTGTTCATTTGTTTTGAGACAGGGTGTTACTGCATAGCCTAGCCTGGCCTCAATCTTTTGATGATCCCTCTGGTGTTGTCTCCTGAGTTCTAGGATTATAGGCATGTATCACCATGCCTGGATGTAAGTTTAGTTTTTAATTGTCTGAAGACCCTCCATCACACTTTCTATAAAGGCTGAAATAATTCACAGTTCTCCCACCAGTGTGCAGTACCGTGTCCCACAGCTTTGCTCCACGTGCTACCGTGTATCAATACCGTTTGTCCTAGCTAGGGCTTCTGCTGCTGCGATACAACATCAGGACCATGACCTGCAGCAACGTGGGAAGGGAGCGATTCTATCATCTTCCACTCTGTCCTCAGTCCGTCCCTGAGGGAAGTCAGGACAGGAACTCAAGCAGAGCAGGGACCTGGAAGCAGACCCTAAAGTGGAGACCTTGGAGAAGTGCTGCTTGGAGCATACAAGGCTGCCAGCTCAGGGCAGCATTGCCCACAGTGAGCTGGGACCTCCCACATTAATCATCAGTCAAGAAAAGGCACCACTGGCTTGCCCACAGGCCAGTCTGGTGTGGGCATTTGCTCAGCTTCTCTTTCAGAATGACTCAGGCTTTTGTGAGGCTGACAAGAAACTAGGCAGCCGTCACTGTACCTGCCGAGAGAGGCTTGATTTCTCTGACGATGAGTGATACTGAGCATTTCCCTTATAACTGCTGCCTATTTGCATGTGTTTATTTGAGAATGCTGTGATGTGCTTTTATATTTGGGTATTAGGTATAATTAAGGACAATATTAGAGGTAGAAATTGTTTCTTTGGGAACTTGAGTTTACAATTCCTTTATAAACCAATTATACCTTAAGTGTTAGTATCCTTGTCCTACTTAGCTTTAATTGTCAACTTGACAGTCTAGAGTCACCTGAGAGGAGATGCCTCAACTGAAGACTGTCTAGATTGAACTGGCCTGTGGGCATGCCTGTGGAGGAGTCTCTTGCTTGTTTATGCAGGGTACCCAGCCCATGGTGGGGGACAACATCTCTAGGCAGGTGGTTCTGAGAAGTACACAACAGCTGTGGGCAAGCCAGCAAGCAGCATTACTTCAGTTTTGGCTTTAGATTCGTGCTTGGGTTCCTGCTCTGACTTCCCCCAGTGATGGACAGTGGTCTGGAAGCCTAAGTCCAACACTTTCCTCTCTGAAGTCAGGATGCTGTATCTCAGCAACAAAAAGGGAAGCAGACCAACACTCACTGTGACATGAGGAAGGTGAGTACCTCCTACAACTGCTCAGTACCTCCTGGATGAGAACAGACTGGATCAATTACATGGACCAAGACAGTGGTTCTCAATCTGTAGATCAACAATCTTTTCACAGGGATTGCCAAAGACCACCAGAAAACAGATATTTACCTTTCATAACAGTAGTCATAACAGTAACAAAATTACAGTATGAAATAGCAACAAAACAATTTTATGGTTAGAGTCACCACAAGATGAGGAACTGTATTAAAGGGTCGCAGCATTAGGAAGGTTGAGAGCCATGGGCCTTAGGCAGGTGCTGTAGTGTATGGTACACAATATAACGACAGAGTTTCTTCTCCAACAATCCCCTCAAATTCTTTGAATACTGAGAATAGAAACAAATTTTCTATATAAAATGAAAACATAGCCAACAAATACCAAGGAATCTCAAAGATGCTCATTTTTTTAAATATTATTGAAAAATATTCTAAGAATATTAAGTAGCCTATATTTATTGGATCCTGACATTTTAAAAGTGATTTGGAGGCTTTTAGGGAAGTTTCTCTCCTAACTGTCCCAGCAGAGTCCTTTCGGAACACATGGGCCCATTGCTCCCACTGCTATGGATTTAGTCAGCCTCTTCCTCTCCCTGCTCTGCATTCTGCTTGCATACACTTCTCTTCACAATGAGCCTCACTTCCCCTAGCAACATGTGGTTAACCAGACCCTCACCCTCACCCACTCCACTTTCCCCCAACAGCAGCCAAGCACAGCGCCAGGGCAGAATGTGGGGCGGATGAATGAAAATTTGAAACCTTTTTTCCTCCAGTGCGTGCTAAGCCTTACCTAAACCCCATGTCCTTAGAGGCGACCCTGCTGCCCTCATTACTCACAGATGTCTTCCCCCAGAGTGGCTATCACTACACAGACAAGAGGCCCTGGGAGGCTAGAGCTATGGCTTGTTTACTGGTGTCTCTGCCGGGTTTGCAGCAGACATTCTGTCTGCACAGGCAGATGAGCTAGCGCTGAGGGATGAGGAATAGGAATGAATGCTCTCAGCCTTCTCCCTGGCAGATGAAGCAGGGCCGAAACACCTCTTTCCTGGGTAAGCAGTGTAGCCGATGAGATGCTTGGAAATGGGAAGTGGCCTGCTTCACGAGTGAAGCCATTTGCTACCCACTCAGGGACACAGATAAAGCAAGGTGACAGATGTGACTTCTCCTATAAACTGTACAACGGGTAGCTTGGCTTTTTAAAGCACCACATCAGATTTCAACAACTGTGGGCACTGTGAGAAAGAATGGTAGGAAAAGATCCACCAACTCAGAGACTCGATGGATGATGGACTCTGTTATCAAATTAGGTCGCTACAGAAATACTTCCCTGAACTATTGTATACTTAAAAATGGACAAAACGCCCAGGGATACCATCAGTGAAAGAGCAGTCTAGCATGCAAAACAAAAAGCTACCAGAAGAGTTGAAATGGTAAAATCTGTGTTACAGATACTTTATGAATGTAATTGTTACTGGTGGCATAAAATCCTAGAACATATATACATACTGGGTTATTTTTACTTACTGGATTTTCCTCAACTCTTAACTGAATATTATAAATTTACAGATATAAGCATTTCAATAAAAACTATTCACAATTCTTTGACTATTTTTCAACTTCTAAAATTTATGTGTTTGAGAATTTTTGTGAATTTTCATGTGGGTGCCTGTGAAGGCCCCAAGGGGGAGTTACATGTGGTTGTGGGCCTCCTAACAGAGGTGCTGGGAACCAACTCCAGTCCTCTACAAGAGCAGCACGCGCTCCTAACTGCTGTGTAGACATCTCTCTGGCCTCTCTTTACTATTGTTTTTTTTTAAATATTTATCTATCTATCTATCTATCTATCTATTTATTTATTTATTTATTATGTATACAATATTCTGTCTGTGTGCATGTTTGCAGCCAGAAGAGGGCACCAGACCTCTTTACAGATGGTTGTGAGCCACCATGTGGTTGCTGGGAATTGAACTCAGGACCTTTGGAAGAGCAGGCAATGCTCTTAACCACTGAGCCATCTCCTTTACTATTGTTTTTTAAACAGCAAGAACTTGGCTGTTCGTACTGGCCTCTAACTCTGGCTAGGTGAGTCCCCTGTCTTAGCCTCCTAGGTAGCTGTGTAACTCCATCCGTTTGCTCCATATTTTTTATTGTTACATAAACAAGAGTGTCAAATGTGGAACTGGGTCAGAGTCTAAATGTTTTTAGAAATTTAATACCTACTACCAAAATGCTTATGAACTATTTTTTTTTAAATGATTAATTTTTTGAGGCATGTACAAAAGCCTTGCAAAAGTGAACTCAAGAGACAGAAACTGCTGGGTCTGCCTTTGCCAAAGTGTGACAAGTAATTGCTCAGAGTCTGGCATCACACCCTCAACAGTAAGTTAGGCAGGCTAATAATTGGCTAGCAGAGGGCCTGAGCCAGTGCTCAGACCACTGTAGTCACTACCTTTTGCTCTAGGATGGAGTGGTGAGGATTTGTGAGCTCCCCCTGTAAGCTCTCCCTGCTCTCTATTTCTCCTGCATAACTTATTGATTCATTCTACGTGTGTGGGTGTTTGTCTGCATATACACCATGTGCATGCCTGGTGCCTGCAAAGGCCAGAAGAGGGCACTGGATCCCCTGCAAGTGAAGTTACAGATGGCTGCGAGCTGCCAAATGGGTGCTGGGAATTGAACCTGGTTCCCTGAGAGAGCAGCCAGTGTTCTCAGCTGCTGAGCCATCTCCCACAGGAGGCACTGCAGCTCCACAGCACTTCTGCCCACACAACGTCTTGATTAATTATCTGCAATTATTGATCTGCTGTGTTTGCAAGCCAGACTGCAGGTGAGTGGAGGTAAGGGTTACATTTGCTTTACTGACCCTCCACACACACATACACTGACACCATCCACACAGAGAACAAGTCAATGCTGATCAACTCAGTGCAGTCTCTACACTAAGTGAGACCTCAGAGAAAGATCTAGGTGCAAGTATCCATTTAACAAAAGTTAAAATTCTCATTGTGACCATTTGAAGATGCCTATCTGCACAGGACTTTCCTGGTTTTCTCAGCTGCTTTTGAAATAGCCACAATATTTCTTTTGGTTCTCCTAAACAGTAAATAAGGCTGTGTTTAATTGCTTGTGAATCAGAAGGCTTTGGCAGGTTCTATTCAAACCTTATTATTTTTCATGTTTATGTTAATTAAAACAGTTCTTGGGCTGGGCATGGTGGCTCACTCTAGTAATTCAAGTAAGGTTGAGGCAGACTTGGGAGGTTGAAGCAGGAGGAGTTTGAGACCAGCTTGAGTTACACAGCAAGATCTTACCATTCAAAACAAAAATCATAAAAATAAAGAAGATATTACTGATGCTATTAACTTACAGTGGTCAAAATAGTTTCCCTGATTTGCTCAGCTCAATTTAGAGCTTATAAAAGAAAACCAGCAGAGGGAGCAAAGAACACAAAATTAGTTTCCTAAATCTTCACTGATTGGAAACTGCAGTTGTTGGGATGGTTCCATCCCTACTCCACATCTCTGTATGACTCTCTACAATGTAAGAGACAGTGATGGGGTGAATGGCCATGGCTCCCAATGATAGAGAACAGTGAGACCAATGGCCATGAATCCCCAAGAATGAGAACAATCAGACCAATGGCCATGGCTCCCCAAGAATGAGAACTATCAGACCAATGGCCACGGCCCCCCAAGAAAGAAAAGAAAATGATGAGGAGAATCATAATGGCTCCATTCACAAACACTGAAGATCTATGTGTGGGTCAGGTCTCAGTTGATGAGACACCTCCCTTCTCTAATGGATCTGGCTTTGGTCTTTGTTTGGTTCTTCATAAAAACCCCTTTCTAGAACTTGGAACTACAAGGCATAGACGAGGCCTCCTACATAGAATACTGAGAACTGTGCCTCCAATGTAGCTGAGCAAGCTGTGCTGCTGCCAACTGTTGCAGCTCCTCTCTGCCAGAAGTTAAAGCATCTCCATCACCTCATGTGAGCTAGCAACCTTCCTGAGCCATGCCATCTGCCTCAGAGGTACTTCATGATAAAAATGAGAGAATGCTTTAAACTATGAGAAAGATGAAGACCCGACACCTAAGTGACCGTTTATATTGCAGCAGGCCTGCGGAAAACACAAGACAGTCATAGCAGTCAACAACGCAGAGGGCAGGAACACCTTTGCAGTAACAAATGACCTATGTACCCCTTAAATAACAACCTAAAGTGGGAGCTTTCTAATTTCTATCAGCAAACAGGCAGATGGAAAGGTTTCTATCCAGCCATGCTAAACTCTGTCCTGCCAGCATCTCATGCCCATCTGCTTTTCCTTTCGCTGGGCAATCTCCCCCTCCCACTCCCTCCCCACACCTGCAAATGCTCCTTGCTCCTTTTCTCGCTCCTATGCTCCTATTCTGTCTCTGCCACAGCTGCCACTGGTCCAGCAGGAACCGGCATAACTGGCTGGATCCAGGAGGCAGCTGTTTCAGTCCCAGCCCTCGTTGCCCATGCGGCACTAAGTAATTTTCCTATCTACTTCATGTATGAAACAGTATGTGAATGGTGTGGTCACACAGATGTGATTCTGTTTTAAATGTATGTTCTACACATCTTCTATGTCCCTCTTATTATTTGTATTTGTTTAAAATTTCCATTGTGGCTTTGAAAATGTGGGTTTCTCTGTGCAATATGTGACCTCCGCCACCTTGACTAAGCGCAGAGCAGGTAACCAAGTCCCCATCTTTGCCTCGTCTCACCAGTTACTTAAGTTTTTGTCTCTAAATTCCTCTTACTGACTCTGTTACATGTATGTTTTACACGGTGACATGCTTTTGGCAGGGTCCACCAGAGCATCCACTTCACCTAACTCCTGTTTAATGTGTGTGTGTGTGCATGCATGTGACTTCTGAGTTAACTTTATGTGTGAACATGTTAGCTTTAACTCTGTGTATATATGTGTATGAAACTTAAATTCAGCTGTGTATGTTTTTACCTGTACTATCATGAATGATAACAATCTTCAACTTCCTACATTGTACCCTGAACCTATCCACTCCTCCCCTTGCTCCCCTTCAGCACCCCATTTTAAGAGACGGTTTCTGGAGTTAGGGAGATGGCTTCGCAGTTAATAGTGCATGCTGTTTTTACAGAAGATCAGAATGTTACAACTCTAGCTCCAGGGGATTGGGTGCCTGTTTCTTGGCTTCATATTCATTATGGTTTCTCAAGGATGCCAAAGGAAGTCGGGTGTGTGTGCGTGCACATGCATTAGGGATCTGAAGGGACTGTGGCTTTCGTTCTGGCCTCTCCTTCAGGCAGCCTTGGAGGGGTGAGCAGCAGCGTCAGTGCTCTGAGCGTGGACTCTTGGGTCTCTGTGCTCTCACCGCTAGCATTCTCCTGGACGTCCTGGACGACCTCTTGCTCTCCCCAAAGAATTCAACACTCACACATTCCCTAGGATTTCAGGTCAAGCAACAGCTTCTCTGAATGCCCCCTCCTTCCGAGTTAGCTACCTGTGCTTTTGCTCTACTTCAGAAGTCCCTGGGGCTTCTTTTCCGGGCCTCTTGTCACCAGGCACCATTACAGCAGAGCTTGGCTCTCACTGGGCTCTGAGGAATCTGAGGACAACAGCTGTGCTTTTCTTTCTGACTGAGTATCCACTGAGACCAACACCGTGGAGCAAAGGCTCAGGAGAAGAGGATTCTGGGAATGGCCAGAGGCAGAAGGCAGAGGAGAAAGGCTAGGTCACAGGTGTGAAAGGGGAGCAGTAACTGCAGGGAGGGACAGCCACCATGGATAATGCTGCACAACAAGGTCTTCAACACATCCCAGAAGACCCTCGGTTACCTCAGGGAGAGCAAGTCAAATGAGATAACAGAGGCAAACCAGATGTTTACCTCTAGGCTGGACGGTAAATAGAAGGTGAGTCCCTGGACCCTGGAGCCACCAGGGGAATGGCAGTCTTTCTAAGAACTAGCTGCTAGTCTGCAGGCAAACAAGCCCTTTCCAAATGGAGAAGAAAAAAAAACCCTCAAAAACAACAAAAAAGGATGAATCTTAGTAGTAGAGTGAAAACCATCCAATTGTAAATGGAGAAGTACTTAAAGATCACACTTTTGTGACACACTAGGAGAAATCACAGCAAGAACTGAGGTCACGTGATGGGGGAGGGGCTGCCATCTAAGGGTAGAGGCTGCAGCTTCACAAGATGAAGTGCTCTGTGATGGCCGTGGTGATGGTAGCACACTAACAGCAATATCTTTAACTCCACCAAACAAGATGGTTAAAGCTGCAAATTCTATGTTCTGCAAGTCTTGGAATTTAAGAACAGAATTAGAAGAGCAATGGGAACAGCTACAGGAGGATATGGGGTTGAGAGGGTTCGTTTGTTTCTTGAACAGAGAAGCAAGAAATTTAAGTGTGATAATAAAAGGGGAGGAGCTGTTGCCTGAGGGGAGTCTATCTTGCTGTAAGGATCCTAAGAATTAGCCTGGGTCTGGAGGAAGGCTGGCTCCCATACAGAGTGAGAAGAGACAAAGAAAAGTCTGTTTAGGTATGCTGCAGAGTATAGAATCGGTAAGAAATAAACCATTTAAAAGCTATGACAGCTTCTGAAGGAGGTGGCTGGAGGACAGGAAAAAGAAAAGGTGGTTATGAGGCTGGCATGGGGAGTGTTCTGAGGACAGCAGAAGGAAAGCAGCCAGCCTGAGACCCGGCTAGGAAATCACGCCCTTGCAATGGTGTCGATGGTCTAAATCTCAAGAGTGACCTGAAGATGGGGCTCTTGGTTCGCACAAGCAACGAATGTAGATTATTCTTATTATCAAGATTACCAAGAAAGGATGCTATTAACTGAAGACACAGGCACTGGGAAGCATGTGGCAAAGGAAGGAGGTACTGGAGCCTAGACACACAGGTCAGATCTATGGAGCTGGAGCTACAGGCAGTTGGGAGACACCCCATGTGGGATCTGAGAATTGAATTCGGGTCCTTTGAAAGAGCAGCAAGCACTCTAAACTGCTGAGCCATCTCTCTGGCCCTCTTACCACCCCGCCTCTGCAAATCCCTTATGACTAAATGGGCATCATTTAAATAGCACCCTTTCCCATCTACTTTTATTTATCTATGACATCCAGATGGAGTGTTATCTCTATACTAGAGCATGGGTTATTTACAAAAAAGAAACACACACATACATACGTGCACGTGTGCGCGCACACACACCAAAGCCCACTAGCAACCATAAAACCAGGCAGTGGCACATTTCCTCAAAATGAATATTTTCTGGAGCCAATGACATTCCATAAAATAAAATGCCAGTATTCATTACTGTCATCGATTCCAGTCTTCCCAGGGCTACGAATGATTATTGTTTATCTTGCAGAGATGATCCTGAGCACATTAGTGATGTTATAAATTCAAGGACCCAACAGGAAAGATGAATCTGTACTCTCTTATGTAGTCTCGCTTCTTCCCTTTTCCTCTGTCAGGATGTAGGAATCTTCTTGCACACTGTCTTCGTACTTCAAGCATGACAAGGACAAGGGTCCTGCCAGTCTCCTGGGTTTTGAACCATGGTCACATGTCTCAAGCACCCCTTCAACACATGCCAGCACTGACTTTCTCCACAGCAACACAAAAGCCAGCTCTTAACATTCTTTTTTTTAAATTATTTATTTATTATGTATACAGTGTTCTATCTGTGTGTATGCCTGCAGGCTAGAAGAGAGCACCAGCCCCCATTACGGATGGTTGTGAGCCACCATGTGGTTGCTGGGAATTGAACTCAGGACCTTTGGAAGAGCAGGCAATGCTCTTAACCACTGAGCCATCTCTCCAGCCCAGCTCTTAACATTCTTAAGAGAGAGTGGTTTCTCTTCCATTTGAAGGATGGAGAGAATGTTTCGGTGTTATCTCTTACTGAACCATTTTACAATCAGCTAAGCACACCTGTATCCTCTGTGGTTTTAACCAAGCCCAGGTTGTTCTCTGCAACCTTCAAACACGGGAGCACCAGAATAAGCTGCAGGTGATGGGAGCCTTTGCTCGGATCTTACCTGTGTGCCCTCTGAAGGACGTTAGCAGTGTGCAGTTTTCTTGTTCCAGTTTGAGGATGGTGACTTGGCCCGAGTGATCACCAATAAACACATGACGGGTTTCAACATCAAATCTATCATGTAATCGTTAAGGACTGTAAAGTGGGGATTTATGAGAGTAAGAAACAAAACGTCTAAAGTAGTTTAACAAGGAATGTTCACGGCCATACTAGCAGAACTTGAAGAGAGGACCTGGGAGACTGAAAGGGGACTTAAGAAAATGAAGAACATACAATATTGCTAGATAGTCAGACACAACATGACTGAGCTGTCATTTATCATATTAATTTACACATCTAATATAACCACAATAAAAATATCAACCTGTTTTCTGGAGCACGATATGTTCTTTCCAAATTCCACACAGAAAAATAAATAGAAGGAAGAAGATACAATAATACTTTGAAAATCAAAACAGCATTTAATAGGAGGCCATGTCTACCAGATATGAAAATATGCTATAAAGTTTTTTCGTTGTTATTGTTGTTGTTTAGAGAGGGATGGTAAAATATGCTCTAATGAAAACACCTTCTCAGCACGTTTAAGTTTCAAGGCCTCTGTGTTCTAACCTGCAGCTGCTGTAAGGTCAGGGCTTACAGTAATGCCTCCTGCTCTTCAGGCATTAAGAGCTCATGGCTGCCAACTCCTCCGTGCTGGGCAACTGGTGGGAGCTCTCCGCTGAGGTCCTTATGGCAGCTGGCCAGTCACTGCTCGGCCATCTTCAATTATGCATCCCTGAAGGGAGTCTGGAGTGGGGCTTACACTTTTTCTGATTCAAGCACGTATATTTGGGCGAGGTGAACCCTCACCATATTTTTCAAGATCTGCAAATGAAAGTGAAACACTTCATCTGGATTTTTTTTATTGTTGTTCTGATTTTTTAAATTTGTACTTATTATTTTTTCATATAATATATTTTGGTCAGTCTTTGCCCTTATTGCTGTGGTAAATCAGTGAGGAATGTACAGATGAGATTCTATGACCTGATCACAGTATGTCGTCTGCCTGGGAGGGCTGCTGACCTACTGAGTGCAAAATCCCCGCCTTTTAGTTTGGTGATTGCTCTCTTTAGAGGAAGTGTCTGCTAAATGTCTGGCCTACAATCAGATACTCAAGACAACACAGAAACCCATTTTACTTTGTTTTCAATCTGGAGGATTTTTTTTAAAATTTTATTTATTATGTATACAATATTCTTTCTGCGTTATGCCTGAAGGCCAGAAGAGGACGCCAGACCCCTATTACAGATGGATGTGAGCCACCATGTGGTTGCTGGGAATTGAACTCAGAACCTTTGGAAGAACAGGCAATGCTCTTTACCTCTGAGCCATCTCTCCAGCCCAATCTGGAGGATTTTTATCTTCTAATTTTATGTATTTTTATTATTTTAGCATGTGTATGCACACGCATGTAGACACACGCATGTGCACCCGTGGAGGCCAGAGAAGTCATCATGTCAGTAGGAGCTGTAGCTTCTAGCACTGGTGAGCCCTCCCCTCAGCAGCTGGTGCTGAGATCTGAACTCCAACCACACAAAAGAATGGCAAGCTCTCTTAACTCATGAACCATTTCTCCAGAACTGCAGACTCCAGAAAGCAGTGATTTGACATAAGCCCTGCCATTTGTGTGGTCCCGACAGAGCAGGCCCCTCTTACTGGTTACTGATGGGAATTCCTAACAGCCCAAGTCCCCGAGACACTTGTCTAGCAAAGCCGACCTGCAGAGATACAGAGACAGCACAACAAACTGAAACAAAGATAAACCCTTTCTGCCCATGTCGCTTTTGTCGGTCTTATCACAGCAACAGGAGACGAATCTAATGCAGCCAGGGAGCTCCCGCCACAGGAACACAGTGCCTTTGGTGTTGCAGAATACTGAAGGAATTTTAGGGCAATCACATTCCTCTGTAGGACAACACGATGGTGGGCACATTTATTCAGATCCATACACCACACAATGCGCAACAGCAAAGAAAGCTAGGGATTCTGGGTGAGAATGACGTATTACCTTTAGTTATTTGTCTCATCCCATTTCGTTTGTTTTGTTTTGTTTTTTTTTTTGATATTTGGTTTTTTGAGATAGGGTTTCTCTGTGTAGCTTTGGAGCCTGTCCTGGAACTCACTCTGTAGACCAGGCTGGTCTCAAACTCACAGAGATCTGTAGTGGAAGCAGCAGGGCTGCGTCCCCGGCACCCCACCGCCCGCATGGCTAGCTTATGTCCAGAAATAATTACACGGAAACTGTATTCTTTTAAACACTGCTTGGCCCATTATGTCTAGCCTTTTCTCGGCTAATTCTCGCACCTGGACTAGCCCATTTCCAATAATCTGTGTAGCCCACGAGCTGGCTTACCAGGAAAGATCTTAACCTGTGTCTGCCTGGAGTGGGAGAACCATGGCGACTCCTTGACTCAGCTTCTTTCTCCCAGCATTCTGTTCTGTCTACTCTGCCTACCTAATTTTCTGTCCTATCAGAGACCAAGCAGTTTATTACTTAACCAATAAAACAATAGATAGAAAGATGACCCTCCTCCATCAGAGATCCGCCTGCCTCTGCCTCCTGAGTGCTGGGATTAAAGGCGTGCACCATTATGCCGGGAGTCTCATCTCACTTGTAACAAAATATCTGACCAAAGCAACTTAGGTAGTGTTTACTGTGACTCCCAGGTCCAGGGGATATAGTCCACAATGGCAGGAAAGTCCAGTGTGACAGGCGCAGGAGGCAGCTGACCACACTGCCTGTGGTTAGTAGGCAGACAGCGAGGATGTGCACAGTTCACTTTCTCCTCTCCATTCAGTGTGTGTGTTTGTGTGGGGTGCTGCCCATGAAATGCCACCACTCACATTTAGGGCATGTCTTCTCATGGCAATTAACCTACCCTAGAATCCTTTGCAAGGATGGTTTTGTGTAAACACTCTGAGATCGCAGAGCAAATCTCCCATGTTGCAGGTAAATTCCTTATGACAGAGATGCTGTAAAGGAGGTGAAACATTCCATCCTGCAGGGACGTTTAATGTTTAATGCCCTAGGAAGTGAAGATTCTGGGAGAACCTGGAAGACTGGATTCACTCAGTCCCTCCCTCCCCAGCACACAGAAGCTGTAAGGACAGCAGAGAGCCACTTCCAGAGCAGTGTATGGCAACACAGTGACAAACACAGCTGTGTCCTAGAAGACATCCAGGGCATCTGAACTGCAGAAGAAACAGAAACTAAGGAGAAAAGAAGCAGTGACCAGCAAGGCACCTGGAGGAGGCTCATCCCGAGCTGCCTGAGATAGCCTCAAACTGCTGAGCTGCCTGCAGGTTGTGCTGTGTGGTCCAGGTTTCCAACTTTCATGAGATGTCATCTGGCTGGAGTGGATTTTTGATACACGGCTATCACTGAGTAATCTCTGCTCCTGTAAATAATCCCTGGCCCAATAAAACTCACTGGTTCACCAAGATGAACTCTGGTGGCATCCTTACTTTGGTTTGTCTTTTGCCCCCTACCTGAGGTGAAAAGACAACTGCTCACATCTCCCCAGGAAGAGTGTCACATAACTCATGATTACAGCTTTGTTTCCATGGTGATTTTAAAGCCCACAAGTTGATAAAAGTTGCACATGCCAACATAGGTTTATGAATTGTAACACATGGGGGAGAACTGGAAATCTCAGTATTTAATTGTTTTCTGTGAATCTAAAACTGCTATAAAATATCCTAGAAAATAAAAAAAAACTATGAAATAAGATAGGGGTGTTGCGGGAGGTCCTTCCGCCCCTCCAACTAATAGCTGCTGTGATACCAGCCCATTGGGGCGTGGTCTCTCTCCCTTTAAAAAAGCGGCTATTTCCTCTGCTCGCTCTCTTCACTTCCTGCTCCGCCGGAGACTAGACTCCCTTCCTGGTTGTGCAGATGGCTGTTGTCTGGGACGGTGAGCTGTAAGTTTTCCCCTTTAAATAAATAACACCCTATTAATCATAACTCCAAACTGGTGTGGCCTTGTTCGTGACTTACGCCTTCATGGGGGAAAGTCAGGAATGCAGCTCAATGGTAGTGATTGTCTGTCATTTGTGAAAGCTTGGGTTTGGTCATCAGCAACACATACAAACAGACACAGGTACAAACACAAACACACACACACACACACACACACACACACACACACACACACCACTATATGACTCTTACTATCCAAAGAAGGAACTGATGGAGGAAGGTCATTGAGCAATAAAGAAACTGCTTGGCTGGCCCTGATAGGTTAAAGCATAGGTGGGAGGAGTAAACAGAATAGAATTCTGGGAGGAAGAGGAAGTGAGGTCAGACTCTGCTCTGCTTCCAGAGAGACTCGACAGCTCTGCTCTCTGGAGCAGAGACGCCATGCTCTGCTCTCCTGATAGCTCTGCTCTCTGAGGCACACGCGATGAAGCTCCGACCCAAGATGGACATAGGTTAGAATCTTCCCGGTAAGCGCACCTTGGGGTGCTTACACAGATTATTAGAAATGGGCTAGTCCAGGTGCAAGAGTTAGCTGAGAAGAGGCTAGATAGAAATGGGCCAAGCAGTGTTTAAATGAATACAGTTTGTGTGTTGTTATTTCGGGCGTAAGCTAGCCAAGCAGCCGGGGTGCTGGGGACGCAGCCCTGCCGCTACTTATTTCAACAAGGAACATATTTTATATGTCAAATATTTTAATATTTAAAAATGAAATTTATTAAAATATGTTAAATTTTATTAAAATATATTCTTTTAAAACCTACACAACAACAACAACACAAACCCTAAGGGTTTCTAACATTACAAGAAAAAAAATGGCAGGATAATAACTCTCTACCTAAACTAGCCGTTAAGGAAAAAGAGTTAGTCAGATGTGGTGGTATAGGCCTGTAGCCCCAAATACTCAGGAGGCTGAGGCAGGAGGATAGAGATTTGAACAGGCTAACTATACAATAAGTTTCAAAACAGCCTGGGCTGTGTATCAAGACCTGTCTCAAACAAACACCAAAGCACAAAATGACAAAATTACAAGAATGATGAGTACCTTTCTTCTACAATAATTTCCTACAAGGGTAAATATACAGCACGAGTTAGTAAGGAGACTCAGACACTTCCAACTAGCATGCGGGAAAAAGAGGATAGGACTAGAAAATGGCCACTTTGCACCTTCATGAGGGAAATGACTCAGCTAAAGCTTGGCCACTAAACAGAACCTTAACAGAAACGCTGGCGGGGGCTGGGAGCTAAGTCACTGATTTTCCTGGGACAAGAGGAGGGCAACAACCCCAATCTCTAAACCACTGCAGTCCCTGGAGTCGTGAGTTGTGCTCAGATTGAATGGAAGATGACGACCCAGTTTTCGGGGCTCCTGATGGGAAGCATGGGGTGAAGCAAAAGAACCATCACCATGAGGAAGGACAAAAGGCTAAACATACACAGAATCGGGGGGCAGGCAGATGAACAAAGTATGTGATGTCGATGGAGGTGGAGGGGTCAGTTAAGAATGAGGACTATCTAGAGAGCAAATTCAGAAGCTTCCAGAGACAGTGGGAACTGTTCCAGAGGAGGAATCAAAACACTTGACAATGTCTAGACGAGGCGTAGTGTCCACATCCAATTTCAAACAAATCTATTACAAAAAGTGACTTGCAAAGCAAGCACAAGCTGAGAATAGAGGATTTAGAACTATGAGGGATTAATAATTTCCCAAGGTAACTCTATCTTTGTGATTATGAACAAATATTTAGTTTTAGAGATTCATAATGAAATACATTTAGTTAAAATGACATTAGGGTCTAGAATTTGCTTCCGAATTTGTGACAAAGGGGGGCCAAAGTATCAACAGTGGATGTGAATTACGGATAAGTGTCATTAAAATATTTCTGGGGCAGTGGTGGTACTGCAAAGATACTCAGGAGCAAGGGCTGGCGCTGTGGCTTGAAAACAGGAGCTGTTAAGATGAATTTGGTGGGGCATGCAGTTTCTGGAAAGGGCTGTCCAAACTAACTCTCTCTCTCTCTCTCTCTCTCTCTCTCTCTCTCTCTCTCACACACACACACACACACACACACACACACACACGGGCTTCTGATAACCAATAACATGATTCTCTGCTTGGAAAACAGTCACAACATGAAGGTGACTTTTGGAACTAGTGGTTATAATCTTAAACAAATGTTAATATAGTCAAGGCAAGTTGAACTTCAATTTTTGTTTTTCATTTTCAGATAGTTTGAAAAGTTATCTTCTTGATGGCGTATGTGTGTCTTTGCTCGACCTGCCTGGTTTGGCTAGAGTAAGACACAGATAAATGGAAGTTGCACCATTACATGGCCTGTGGATGCTGCCGCTCACCAGAACAAGCCACAGGATGCTATCAGTTCTGATGTCCAAGAGAGAAGGGGACAAGGCAGAAGTCCATGGCAGAATACCTCAGAAACAGAGGTCCCCTTCCAGGCTTCGGCTGGCTCATCTGACGCCTGAGGACGTTGCCTCTAGGTGTTGTGCTGCCCTGTCAAGGACAAGCTCCCTCTCCTTGTTAACTTTGTCTCTGGTCTTGATCACTCTCCCCCTTTACAACCTTCCACCAAGATGGGCCCTCATCTTGCCCTTCTAGTGAGAGAATACCGGCAGCACTAGCCTCTGTGCACTCATAAACACACCCACTGCCACGCAGGCGCAAGGTGATGATGGCAAACTGCTGTGTTATTGACAACTGACTAGACACTTTGTAAGCACAGAGATAAAACGCCAAAGCAGGTCCCCTGCTCCTGCATCTGTGAATGGTGTTGATTTCCGGGTCCTGCCTCACTAGTCAGAATTGGAGGATCCACCTTTTATACCAGAGAACTTTCTTCCTTGCCGTGGGAGAAACATGCCACGCACCAATTGATGCTAGGTTTGTCAGAGCCCAGCAGCAAGAACTGAGGCTTCTCTGGTATTAGCAGGTACCCACCCCAAGCACATGGACTGACAACTTGGGAGAAAGAACTTCACACTATGGATTCAGAGTTTCATGCCTGGAACAAAGTCTGCAGGATACCATCTAGAAGGCAGCTAGCTCACTGGTCCCCGGCATGGCAGCCTGTCAAGAGATATTTATAATTAATTTATTATTATTAGTGTGTTCCATAGTGTATGTGTGGACTAAGAGGTCAACTTCCAGTAGCTGGTTGTTTCCTTCCAGCATGAATTCTGGAGACTGAACTCAGTTCCAAACGTGTGCAGCAAGCACATCTACCTGCTAAGCAATCCCAATGTTCCCCAAAATATTCCTAAATGAACAGAAATCTCATGGTCTACTCTCTAAGCACCAATGGGGTATTTATAAGGTTGGGGGGGGTTCCTATTAAGGAAATAATTTGTTTATTGAAACCAAATGTATTTTGTTGATGGTTGTAGCCCTGTGGATCACAGTGCTGACACCTGAGGACCACACTGTGGACTGTGTCCTGTCTGAGTGTCAGAACTCGGTCATAGCAGTCAGCAGGCCTGTTACCTTACTTCACCCCATTTATGTGGGAACCCCCCCCCCAATACCTTGTACCTTAAGAAGGTCTCTGAGCATCTTTTTTCACACACGGAAAAACAGTAAATAAAAAATAGAAAACAATGCACATATCCCAAATTTCTATGCATCAAAGAGAAAGGGATTTTGTTCAGCAAAGGATACTGCAGGCCCGAGGCCACAGCACTGGTGCGGTAGCATCCCAGGCGCTGCCCACTCTCGGAGCAATGCCAGGCAAACTGCTTGTCCTGCCCAGTGCTCAGCACCCACTCCAGCTCCAGAACAAACAGGACCATCGTCACTCTGCTCTGATGTGCTGAAAAAAATCAAAAGATGAGAAAATGATAAAGAAAGCATCCTGAAGAAAATGGGAAAATGCAGCCCACTGTTAGATCCTTTCCCCATCCCAGAAGAGGCTGAAGGACACAGCCACCAGGGACAGGACAAAACAACAGCTTTCCTTGGACACTTGTTTTGTTTTTCTTTTCTTTTTTTTAAAAAAAAAATGATCTCTTCACATCCTTGCGTGTGTCCATCCAAGAATTACTTCCTCAGAGAGCTCCCTTCCCCAAAGCTTGGCCAAGCATACTAGGGCTACTGGATCAGTGTGACACAAGACACATTAGGAAAGACATTTACAACACAGTCACGGGTCAGTTTATGTGCACTTCTCCCAAAGGAAAGGTATATTATTTTGTTGGTGGTGGTGAAATCCGATTTTTAAACTCCTAACAAGGTTTTCTGTCAGAACCAAAAGCTTGGAGAATAATTACAAAACAGGGATGGCGGCCATTGAAGGAAAATGGCCCCCAACAGTTTCATCTATTTGAATGCTGGCTCTTCAGTTGGTGGAAATGTCTGGGAAGGAGTCAGAGATGTGGCCTTGGAGGAGGTGTGTCATTGGGGATTGGAATCTCTCTCTCTCTTGCTTGTGGATCAGTAGGGGATCTCTCAGACTGTTACTGCTTCCTTGTCTCTGCTTTGCCATCAGGGACTTTCCCTCTCAAACTATACGCCCCAATAAATGCCTTCTTTTATAAGTTGACTTGGTCATAGTGTTTCACCACAGCAACAGAAAAAAGTAACTACAATAAGAATGAAATACCTGTTTTGCAGAACTCTGTACATGAGAGAGAAAAAAAATCCCATGGTTACTTTATACAACAGCAACCCTATCAGAAGAATTTTCACATCATACAACTTCAGAGTGAGAAGAGACTGCTCACACCTTCTAGCCCTCTCTCTGTTGCTCACCTGGGCAAACAGGTGCAGTGAAGCTCAGTGGTTTGGCTAAGGTCTCATGGTTCTCAGTTACTAAATAAGCTCAGGCAGGAAGAGTGAGTTCTGCTTTCTTGCTATGTGATGCCAGGCAATGGAACACGGTTAAAGAATGAACAAAGACACACTCTGCAGCCTGGCTAGTGGTCTGGTGGGCCGGGAGTACACTCTTGAGTATGGTGAGGTATAGATTTTCCACCTGATTACCAAGCAGCGTCAGACAGTGTGGGTGGCTGTCTGCAGCCCACTGCAGCAAAGCCATCTGCCAACTTCAGGGTGTTTAACACATTCATTTAGTCACTGTGGAGAATGAGAGTGGAGTGTCTGAATCTCTCTCTCTCTCTCTCTCTCTCTCTCTCTCTCTCTCTCTCTCTCTCTCTCTCACACACACACACACACACACACACACACACACACACACACACACCAGCAAAGTAAACCTTAATTTCTATGGCAGTTCTTTTAGTGTCTGGCTGTCAGTGGAAAAACAAACCAAATCTCAAAAACGCAAAACAGTCTAAGAAGAAAGAACTCTTTTACTCAGAAGAAAGCCCTTTGAAGGCATATAGTTATCTCTACACTTCAGAAACTCATAGGAAAATCTGGGCTTGACACCTGGCATTGTGAAGAGAAACTGGGCAGAGAAGGATCCTAGTCTTAGCAGGGGAGCAATCTTTCTCACTGTCAGGCCATCAGGATCTGCAGGCAGCGCCTCACCACGCTGAAGTGCTTTTCTCTTCCCTGGGGTTTCGGAGCTGTAATCAGGATTTCACCAAATGCTTTTCCTGTGTTGCCTTTTCCACCCTGGTGGTGGTGTTGGGGGTAGAAAAGAGCCCTGTGCAGGCCAGGAGAGCTGTCTACTACTGCACTACATCCCTAGCCCTTTCCTGCACTGACATATACCGTAGGGTTTTTCTCCTTTGGCTTGTTGATGTGAGGGACTATCCTGATTTTTGGTTGAACAGCTCTGCGTAGCTGTAATAACTCTTGCTGGGTCATGCTGGAAAACTCATTTATGTATCATCGGTGTACTTGGACTATTCTTTACACTTGTCCTTTCTTGTACTACAGAAAGGAAGTAATATCTTTGGTACTAGTATCAGCTATCAATGGTTGATTTTTAAAAATGAATTTATTGAGACAAAACTCACTACACTTCTGACCTTTTTAGAGATCAGCAATTCCTTGGCTGATAGCATATTCATATTACATGATCATCACCACCTACTTCCGGAGTATTTCCCTCACCCCCAAACAATTCAATTCTCCTTTTCCCTGACTTGAGTCAATATACTTTCTGTCTCTATTGAGTCTCCTGTTCTTGACACTTCACATAAATGTAGTCATATGATGTGGCTTTTGTGTCTGACTTCTTCCACTAAGCATGTTTTTAAGTTCACATGTTACAGCATGTATTAAAACCATTCCATTCTGTTAGACAGACAGACAGACAGACAGACACACACACACACACACACACACACACACACACACACACACAAGCTCCATTCATCCACTAATAAGAGTCAGGATTACTTCCCTCTCTTGGCTATTATGGTGTTTCTAAAAATCTGTTTACACATCCTGAGTCAATACATTTTTTTTCAATTCTAGTCATACAGGGGTGAGTAAAAACACTGTGTCACAAGATAACTATTTTAACTCTTTGAAAAATTGATGGAAGATCTTTCAAAGAGACTATGTCATGTCATATTCCCATCATCAACTCTAGTCTATCCACATTACTTTCAAAGCTGTTTTACTTGAGATAGGTTCTCCTTACACAGCCCAGACAGACCTTGAACTCACAATTCTCTTGCCTTAGGTATGTGTCATCAAGCATAGAGTAATTTTTCCAAAGGAATTCATATCTACTGACATAGTCAACTATGCTTCAGACACATTAACAGGCAATTCATGAATAAAATCTCTCTAAAATCTTTTATAGAAAATGACATATAGTTTACCATTTTAACCACTTTCAGACATGCATTCTGTAGAACTAAAAACATTCACATTAACATATGATAGTCATCACCTCTCTAGAACTTTCGCATCTTTTCAAACACAAACCCTGAGCCTATTAAACACTAGTTTGCAACTTCCCTTGCTCCCCTGCTCATCATCACTACCATTTCATCTCCGTCTCTACAGCACTGAGTGTAGTCAGTAGCACACATACATGGATTCCTTCAAAATATGTGCATTTGGGCCAGGCATTCGCTATGCTGGAGCATGCTGGCGTTCCTTCCTTCTGAAGGCTCTGTGATATGCCTTCATATATATATATATATATATATATATATATATATTATCATTCCACTCCATTCCTGATGCACTCTAGTGGTTTTCACACTGGGCTTACTGTGATCATGAAAATGGGCACATGACTATTTGTCCGAGTTTTACTTCCCTTATTTGGGGAACACAGCACTGAGTTTTTGTGGTTTCAATTGTTGAGACAGGACCTCTCTATCTAGCTGTGACTGTCCTGGAACTTTCTAAGTAGATTGGGCTGGCCCTGAATTCAGAGATCCACCAGCCTCTACCTCCCAAGTGCTGAAATTAAAGTGTAAATCCAACACTACATTCCTGAGACAAACATCACCTGACCATACAGTATTCTTTTGTGCATATTTTTGCATGTAGTAAAATTCAGGGTTAGCATCTGTTTGTGTGGAGAATGGCATCCTCATTTTCTCATATTGATTTGTAGAACATTAATATCAGGAAATACTGATTTCCTGCAATAGATTGGGAAGTCTTTCATTCCTCAATTTCCAAAAGAGTCCCTGTAGCTTCACATATTTTCTTCCTTAATGTTTCATAAAATATAATCAGTAAAACCATATGGTGTAGGAGTATAGAGGGAATGGAAGAAGGGAGCTTTTGCTCTTTGCCTGCTTGCTCTCTCTTGCTAGCAAGTCCATTCCTTACTGTTACTAGTGACTTCTTCTTCAGGACTCTGCCACAGACTGAAGACTGCTGGACATCAAGCATCATGGACTGGACAACCCACTGAGGTCTTGGACCTTTCATTGGTACAACCACTATTGGCAAGCTGGACCACAGCCTGTAAGTCATTCTAATAAATCCCTTTCTCTACATATGTATATATTTTTCTCCCTTTTCCCCCAATGGCATAAACCTTGCTTCTTTTATGACGCCAATGTTTGAGCTGTCTATCTAGAGAGATTCAATCTCTCAGTGCTGCTCCTCTAGAGCAGTGGTCTCAACCTGTGGGTCATGACCCCTTTGGAGGGCAAATGACCCTTTCACAGGGGTCATCTAAGACCACAGAAAACACATGTTTACATTACAATTCAAAACAGTAACACAATTACAGTTATGAAGTACCAACAAAAGTAATTTTATGGTTGGGGTCACTGCATGAGGAACTGTATTAAAGGGTCATAGCATTAAAAAGATTGAGAACCCCTGCTGTAGAGAGCCCTCACGAATACAAGATTTCTTTAAGGGAAGGTTTTAAACTAAAAAGTCAACTTCTTCTTACACATATAGAGCTATTAGGCCATCTTTTTCTTCTTGAGTGATCTGCAGTTTGTGACTTTCAAAGACCTGTTGACTTTATTTGTTCTTTATATCAACGTATATCAATATAGTATTCACACACGCAGCCTCTGGGTGAGTGTCAGGTCACAGTGCTCAAGGCATGTTACCACCCTGTGCACACTGGAGCCTTTGGAAGAGAGTCAGGTCACTCTTTCCTGACACTGACAACTTCCAGTGTTTCCCCTGGCTAGTCTAGCTAGAAGTTTATCACTCAGGAAACAGCCTTTGGTGGCGCAGGCTTCTCTGTTCTATCTGCTTTATATCTCATGAACTGCTGTACTAATCTGTCTTCCCTCCCCTCTGGGTAGCTTAGGTTTCTTTGTTCCTTTCCTTTTTTCTCCCAAAGCAGTAAACCAAGGTCACTGATTTGAGACCTTGCTTCTATTCTGATGCCAATGTTTGAGCTGTCAGTCTCCCTTCAGATGCTGCTGCAGATGTAGCCTATAAATACTGCTATCCTTGTTTTCATTTTTATTCAGTTCATGTTATTTATGCTTTGTGGTTTCTCCTTTAACCCATGGATTATTCAGAATTGTATTATTTACCTTCCAAATATTTTAGGATTTCCCAAAAATCTATATTCATCATCAAATTTAACTTTAATTTCATTCTTAGAAAATGTCTAAATCCTTCGAAACTTATCAAGACTTGCTTTATGGTTTTAATCCTAGCAGAAGTTCTGTGTGCAGTTTGAAATCGGTATTCTGTTTCAGTTGAACAGAATTTCTACAGGTGACCACTGGGAAAGGCAATGAACTGTCCTTGACAACCTTCTGCAAGTCTGTTCTATCAGTTACCGGGAAGAGAATGTTAATTTCTGACTACAACTGTGTGTGTGGCCATTTGTCCCTACAGTTTCATTGTTACCCTTATCTCAAAGCTATGTTAGTAACATACAAAAGGACTCATTATGGCCTTCTGCTGGACTTGCTCTTTATTTTTGATCTGAAATCTGCTTTGATATTAATAAAGTTACCTGAGCTTCATTTTGGTTAGTGTTCTCGTGGTATGACTTCTACCTTTCTGCCATCAACTTGCTTCTCAAATGACTAACAGTGTCTCATCTACAGGTTACATTTGAATCTCATATCCTCACTCAACAGACTTGATTAAAAGTTGACGACTTTCAGTCACTAGTTTTACCTTATTTATATTTAATGTATTATTGATATTTTAGGTTTAAACCTATCCCCTTCCTAGTCTCTTTTTTTCCATTTTCTTTCTCCACTTTTCTCTTACTTTGGCCTTTGTTTTTATGCACTGAAATAATTTTACATTCTATTTTATTTCATTGGTTACTAGCTGTTTGTCATAGTAACAGTTGCTTATGGGAAAGAGTATGTATCTCTAATTCACCAGTTTTCATGTTTAGCATAACAACTTTACAACAGCATATTTCTATTTTTCTACTTTCTACTTTTTAAAATATCATTACACACATTAAGTTCATATCTGACACCAATTCTATGTTGTTGTTAGTAAATATCTTTTAAAGAGACCGCACTGCAGTGAGCATTTTGTTGTTCTCAGTCTTGGAGTAGATGCATATTTCCCATTGACATTATTTTCTTCCTGAAGATTTTCCGTTGACATTTCCTCTAGTGGAGGTTTATACAAAATTAATTCTTTGGGTTCTTTATGACTGAAAAAGTTTTAATTTAATTTTTATTTTTGAAAGATACCTTCTCAGAGTATAGAATTCTATTTTTAACAATTCCTTCATACTTTAAACATACTGCTCTATGACATCAAATCTACCACTAGCTTAATAATTTATGGTCTAATCTACTTCCCCACTGGTTTTTAGAATTTCAATGGTATTTTTCATGTTTTTAAAAATATGACTTTTAGCCAGGCGTGCTAGTACACGCCTTTAATCCCAGGACTCCAGAAGCAGAGGCAAAGGCAGATGGATCTCTGTGAGTTCAAGGCCAGCCTAGTCTACAAAATGAGTTCCAGAACAGGCAGGACTGTTACACAGAGAAGTCCCCCACACAAAGAATTTTAATCACAGTGTTTTTGTTTTGTTAGCTCCTAGTTTCTATGCCTTTTTTAAAAATATATTTATTTTTAATTTATGTGTTTGAATGTTTTGTCTGCATGTAAAAGCACCATATGGGTCAAGGTCTACAGAGGCCAGAGAAGGCAGTGTATCCCCAGGAACTGGAGTTACAGACAGTTACGGTTACCACCACACAGGCACTGGAAACCAAACTTGGGTCTTCTCAAAGCACACCAGGTGCTCTTAACCAGTTAACCATCTCTCCAGCTCCTACCTTGATTTGTTTATCTCTTCTGTTTGGTTTTGAGACAGGTTCTCACTCACTATGTAGCCCAGGTTGACCGCCCTAGACTGAGAGAGTGGGCATATGCCACCACGCTTAGCTTTAGTTTCCTTTAAAAATTTAAAAAGCGATGTTACAATCTCTTTCAAATTACTGTTCATGTTCCAGCGTTGTTGTTGGCAGTCTAAGTTTTCTGTTCGTGATCTCTGCTAACACATATTTGTGGTGGCTTCATGTACTTCTGTAATACTTTTAAAGGTAAAAGTCACTCTTATGCAGTCCTTCTGCTGGTCCGTTCCGTAGTGCTGGAGCTCAGTTCCAGGACCTTGTGTGTACTGAGCGAATGCTCTGCCACTGACCTACATACAGCCTTGGTTACTCCAGCTGTTCTTGTTCAGCTCTAGGGACACATATGCAACAATTTGTCTTAAAGAGGTCTGCATTTCTTTCTGGTAGTGCTTGGGAATATCACTATCAATAGCTACTTTTATGATCATTTTGTAAAACATAGAGCTTCTAGCTCTATATAATTGTTTTAGATTTATAATTTGTGAGCAGGATTTTTCAGATAGGGGTTGACTTATCATAGGAGATTTTTCTCATCTACAGAGAGTTGAGATCAGAATAAATACCCTATTGTCTCCTGGGCCAATGAATGGAGGATTTCCACCCCTTCCTTTTCACGAGGATATGATCCTTTGCGGACTTTCTATGGAAATCTCAGTTCCAATTTTTCATCTTACTCAGGCTTCAGGCTGTACCTCGTGCTGCTAAGGGCATGGGTCACATACAGCCTCTCTGTCTCCATGGGACAGCTGCAAAGTCAGCGCATGTGCGTACACAGCCCTCCGGGATATAGTTTTCTCTCTGCTCTGGAACACGGGAAAGTTTGATTTTCTCATAAACTTAACATTGAATTAAAGGAAACAACGAAAACACAATATTTTACCATCAGCTCTGGGTGTTTGGGAAGAAGGCATCCACAGGAGTCTGGGTACTGAGTTTTGTAATTATGTGATTGAAAGCACGTGAACTATGCTAGAAAACCCGCCACGGAAGAGCGTGAGAACAACGGTTCCTAGTGGTGGGCATGTCAGATGCGCATCTAGCAGACTCACCAGTATATTTAACAAAGATGCAAGAAAAAAAAATACCAAACTAAAAGGGAGTTAATACACGTAACGACACCGGGAACATATTCACTAACAACTGTATCTATGTAAGGACACTGGAACATCTTGCTCAGCTGGGCGGACAGGCTAAATGAGATGATAAGTAACAGATTGGGAAGTCCAAGGTTTGGCATAAAAACAAAAATGGAAGTCCCAAAACATAGGATTCAGCCTAAAAACAACCCATGAGAATACCGACTATTCCCTACCCCACACCAGCACAGGGTAGAAACCGGCTGCCAGACTCTCTTAGAAGAGCGCCCGGGAGAGAGGGGAAGTAGGACGTGCCCAGCAGACAACGTGCACGCGCTAGTCATCTTCTGCCGTGTAACAAACTATCCTGGAGCATTCCATTATCTCAGAGTTTCTGTGGGTCATAATGCGAGTACAGCTTAGCTGGATGCCGAATCCTTAGTTTCCTAGGAGGAAATCAGAGCGTGCGGGCCTCAAGAGAAAACTTAACAGAGGGAGGGCTGAGCTCTCACGGCTCTGGGCTGGGTCCAGTTCTGGGGGGCTGCTGAGCTGGGAGCGCCAGTTCCTCCCGGACTGCTGCTTCCTAGCTCCCTAGCACACAGGCTTCTCTACAAGATAGCTCCCCTCATTACACACGCAAACCAGGGAACAGGAAGGTGAGTGTCACGCATGCCCAGTCTCTGCGCATAATCTTGGGAGTGGTCTCTATCTTGTCCCATGTTCTAAGTCCATATCACACTTAATGGGGGTGAGAGACTGATCATTAGGAACGATGCTAAAAGTTACATGAGACATCACGTCATATTTGAGAAAGATCTTAATGGTAAAACATGAGACCTCAGATCTGTAAGACAATCAAACACGTTTTTAGAGAACAAAAGTTCAGACCATAAACAGTTGGGACATAGAATGCTTATGTTAAAGAAGCGAAAGAACACTGGAGGAGAAAGTACTTGACTTTTCACAGCTGTTGAAAACAAGCCAAAGGCTGTCATGAGAAGGTGGTACTCGATTTCTGTTGTTCTAACCAACTTAGCAAAAACTGGAAGGGCGCAATCTATTACAGCTCACATAAGCTGCTTAGAGATGGACATCATACATGTCTGTTCAATATTATTATTACACTCCCGAGCTAACAGAACATGGGAGGGAGGTACTCAGTAAATATTTCATTAGTGATGCATGAAAAACAACTAAGGAATAAATCCACAGGGAAAGAAATTTAACTCTAAATCTTAAAGAATGCAATGTCTAGAACCTTCCAAACTCATGATTGAACACAAAGAATGAATGAGGTCAGGATATCTGGATAAAATGACATCTGGGTCTTAAAGGCCTACTGCTCTGATTACATGATACCGTTGGTCTGAAAACAGGCTCCTTCCAGACACTACTCCTGACAGACAGAATGAATCTGGCCAATAAGACAACGCTGAAAATGCAATAGAAATGTAACCCACTCCCAACCCCACCTCCCACCCCATCCCTCACATGTCAAAGCATTTCCCCAAACATAAAATGAGGTTCATCTGGAGCAACCTGAGGCTGACTCCACTTTTCCTGAGCTTGCTGTACCACTCCAGGAAGCATGGTATAGAAAGACAAAGTTATGGGCGTGGTAGTCACCCTGACCTACTCTGGGCTGTGCTTGACCTCTGTAGAACAAGGCTTGCGAGAAACCCAGGCTCTTCAGGCCTCAGCAACTTAGTTCACAACTAAGATAATACTGACCTTGCAGGGTTTCTCTTTTTGTTCCCCTACGTAACTGAAGTGCTCTTAGAGAGAGTGAAAACTACCCAGAAATAGTTTTAGAGCCAGCTAAAAACAGTGCTCCGACTCCTACCTGGATAGTTCTTCACAGGTGTCATCTTGTTATAATCTTCAGACAAAATAAATTCCTACAAGACAAAAGAAAACCATAAGGCAAAAGGATTTTTTTTCTTGAGATTTTATTTATTTTTATTTTATGTGTATGGGTGTTTGGCCTGCACGTACGTCTGCACACCACATACACGCAGTGCCCATGGAGGCCAGAAGAGGGAGTCGGGTCCTCTGGAACTAGAGCTACAGATGGTTGTTTGCTGCATGGGGGTGCTGGAAATTGAACCCAGGTCCTCTGGAAGGACAGCCAGGGCTCCTAACAGTGGAGTCATCTTCAGGCCCCCAAGCAAAAGTAAACTATTTAATGAGCAATTATGCTTTGGTAAACAGACTGCATAACAGAATTACATGTAACATTTGTGGTTTGTCAATCAACTTGACACGTGGGACTCTCTCCAACAGTAGCCCAAACTCACATGAGATCATGTTCCGAGTTCGGGTTCTGGACAATGCCAATCCTAACTGGATTCAAAGTCTCACTGGCACCACAGCAAACACTGAAAGACCGTAGCAGTGGGCAACTAGGCAACAGTTCTCTACTGAGAAATACTGTTAGCATTAGCAATTCACTTTCCCTTCTAACAAGCTCCCTGCGGCTGCTCCTGCTCAGTCCCTGTGTGTCTAGGGGCACAATGAGCTGTCACCACGTCTGCCAGTTGTGTGGAAGGCACCCAAAGTTAATGAGCCAAGTAAGGACAACAAAAGCCGTGAAGACATTAGTTTCTACACAGCACACCTGTGGGAACACACGAAAGGGTCGCACCTAAGCACCCATGCAGTTGCTGATGCTAGTGTGGACTCCAGCCAGGTATTTACAAGGCCTGGCCAAGGGCTGAGCTCTTCCACTTTCTCAAATGCAAACCCACATATCTCTGAAGGTGAACTGCTGAGCAGGGGTGGAGGAACAGAATGAAATAAAGCAGGGCTTTATTCTAGGCTTACGACAGAACAATGAAGCTTTTCACAACAGCTGGAAACATCTAGACTTTTTCTCTGATGACTGACAAAGCTGGTGGGAGGACAGACATGGACATTCCTTTCTTGCTATTAGGTGCTTACTGAGTTCACATAGATTATGTAATTTTTTAGGTGAAAATACTGTATTATTTTTGTGACAGATGCCACAAAGGTAAAATAGGGTAGCATGACAGAATATACTAGTTTCTTTGGTTCTGCTTTTCTGCCATAGGCCCTTCTATAAAGGGAACCTCTTTATGTTTTTCTTGGGAAAAACATTACTCAACTTGCCAGGTTTTTGCAGTTATTGTTGTTGTTTTTCGAGACAAGACTTCTCTGTGAAACAACAGCACTGACTGTCCTGGAACTCACTCTATAGACCAGGCTGGCCTCAAACTCACAGAGATCTGCTTGCCTCTGCCTCCTGAGTGCTGGGATTCGGCTTCTTCAACTTGCCAGTTTAACCTCATAACCACGAATCCTTCACGGAGTGGCACCATATCTACTCATTTCTGAAGAGCTCAACTCACTGTGACAGATAAAGTTGAAAGGAAATATACAGCTCCCTCTGAGGAACTGACAGACTATCTCTCCAGAGCCTCCAAGACAGACAGAGAGAACATGTCTGCTGTAAACACAACTGATAACTGGGCAAATCTGTTTACTTCATATTAAATATACTGACATAGTTCATCGTCCTAAGCAAAGACTGCAGTTTTTCTTGGAAAAAGGCAAAGCATACAATAAAACAATTTGATGCAGCTTTTCACTTAGGATTTAAGAAATGTATACAAAATAGAAAACTACAAGTTTATTTTGTACTAGTAATTTCAAAAAATATTTTCTTCCACTGATAATAACATGTAGACAAGGAAAGTTTGGGGGTGATCCTGTCACTTTATATATATATTATGGAAACCACATGCTAGTCTAAATATACAAAAGATAAATATTTAAAGGCCCTTTTGTGAGATCATTTCTTTGATATAAGTATTATTGAAAGTATATCTATTATACTTGTATTATACAGCTTAATAATGAAATCTATAATAAAATGCAAGGTAAAAATAAATTGGTGATGCTTTTTTAATATTAACAAATTAGACAGCCGTCCTTTACTCACCAACTGCATTCTTTTTCTAATGAGTTCACAAGATGCTGTACTGTTCAGTGGGTGTGTTATATGACGGGATATGTCTAATGATACTAACAGATTACTGACCAGTCAGAATTTTATATATATCTAATATATTACTACTCACAAAAATCTAATGTGACATTCTGGCTAAAGCTCACATTTATTTCCTTTAGGATCGACCAGTCAAAATTAGATTACATACACTTTAAATTATTTTGGAAAAAACATACTTCCATTCTACTGTCTACCTATCACCTAATTAATTTTAATGCATCTTACAGAACATTAAACATGCAGAGGCGCACAATGGAGAAGTTAGTAACTGCACTTCAATCTTCCTTTATAAGCAAACAGACTTAGACCATTTGGTGTGTACTAATAAACCTTATTTAAAAATATAAACACTTTTGTAAACATACACAGAGAATAAAAATACACATTTATGGATTTTGTTATTAGGTTGTATAAAAATAAGATAACAGCTACTTTCCCTTAATACATATCAGAGCTATCTTTCCAGGAATCACTTAATTTAACTTACTCTTTTTGGTGACCCTACAAAACTCTATAAAATGGGTATATCATTTGTTTTTCAAGTCCTGCCCTTTTTAAACGGTAACGTTAGTTATCTGCTATTTTTCACTGTTATAAAACAACATGCATGTCCATACGACCTGATGCACACGGAAGATTGCTGACTCAAAACTGAGAGTGACATCACACTCTCCATGAAACTTAACGGCACTCAGCCCCTACCTTCACATCACAGTGACTACTCAATTCCAACAACAGATGTGTTCACCTTTTCACTTTTGTCAAACTAATGTGCAAGAAAGTGGCACCTCGCTGTGGTTTAATATACACGAACGTTCATGTATATGGGACTATTTTCTTTTCTTTCTTTCCTTTTTTTTGGGGGGGGGGCTTTCATTTTTCTGTATAAATTTCTATTTAGATTTTGCTTTAGACTTTTTTATTGCCCTCCCCCCCAAATCCTAGGACAAAACAAACGAACCAATGAACAGCTGACTCTGAAGGAAAGTCTGCAATTGATGCTAGATCTGGGTGTGAAGTGTCAGCAACACAAGCAAAGGCCCAACAAAGAGAAATCAAGAAAGATGCTGGCACATCACCATCAAGCTGGCCCGAGCCTCAGAGAAATCCAGCTGGTCTACAGGACAGACAGAAATAAGGACACAGGAGGGGAGGGGATTTCCCTGCCGCTTTCTCATCTCCCTTTGGACTGTAATACTAGCTCTGCAGGCCTTCAGCTTCCCCTACCCACTGGGAAATAGCGTAACCTAGCCCCATCTGCAGCCTGGAGAACTCATGTCTCCTAACTAGAACAGTGTTTCTAGACGTGAGAAACTGGCAGAGGAACCAGGCCCTCTGGGCTTTGGTTAAGACTGTAACAGTAAACCCAGCAGATCTGGATAGCAGTAACTTAACTCCCGAGGCAATAAACACAGTGTGGCCCCTGCCATCTTATATTCTGTAATATTCTTACTGAAGTATAGAAAGGTTCTGACTACCAGACTTTGTAACCGACTGTCTAATAAGTAAAATCTTTCCCTCTCCCAATATCCTGCCCTTGAACTTTACTTACTGGGTCTTTTGTATTGAAAAATCATTGATAAACAAAAAGCAACTGTGATATCCTCAGTTGAAATTGCACGTTGGGGGAGTTTTGAAGCGGGGTCACAAGTAGCCCAGGCTAGCCTTAAACTCCCTATGTGACCCAGAGAGCTGGGACTGCATGTTTGCACCACCATGCCACTTACAAAGTGCTGCAGGTGGAAGCCAGGGCCCTTATGCACGCTAGGTGTGAGCACTCTGCCAACTGAGCTATATCCTCAGCACTATAATTTTAAAGTTTGGTTTTTATAAAAATAACTTCAATTGAAATGTCTTCCATGAGGAATTACACTCAGTTCTTTCTATTTAATCTCTTTAACTGGTTTGAGCAGCTTTGAACATCTGCAACCAGTGTTTTGCTTTCCTTTGTCTCTCAATTTCTCTTAAAAACCAAGCCTAGCAAAATTAGTTAATCAGATGGTAAAATTACTTTAATTGGGCTATGGTATTTTTTTTTAAGTTGTTAACATGTCCTGTCATTTTTAAAAGGATTAAAAAGTCCACGTTTGCCTAGACACATGCCAATCACAAAGCTGCTGAACGCTTCACAAGAACTGTTGCCACTTTTTATTTGCATTTGAAATACATCTGTCAAATACACCACGGCTTTTGTTTGGTGATATCTAGTTCCCTCAACTACTCCCATTTGTTAATAAGTTTTTGTCAGTCTAAGCAGAGTAGGAAGTATAGTGTGTTTTTCACTGGACTAAACATACCATTTTGGTTTCTGGTCATCCTTAGGACCCTACACATCATAAGTTCTTGGTACTGTCGAGTTGTTCTGTCTCTCTCTTCTGGTGTGACCAGTCAAGGGATATTACACAGTTCTAAGCACTGTCCACCCCTCACTTGCTTTGTAAGGATCAATGAGACAGATCTGTAAGAATCCTGATGATGAAACCACAGTACCTTACACATTAAAACATCTACTGGGTAGCAAGATGGTCCAGCAGCAAAAGCCCCTGCCATGCATGGCTGGTGAGCTTAGTTTATAACACAGAATTCATGTTAAATAAAAAGGGAAAATCAATTGCACAAAATTGCTCTCAGCATGTATGTAACCCTCCCCTCAAACACACATCAGACACACAATAATAAATAATTTTTAAATTAAGTTTCTTGCATTATTTGAAAGCCTGCCAACAATCTCTCTTCTTAAAATCCAACACCACCTCACAAATTAAAAACAGAATCTAAAATTAGGTCATTAGCTACCAACTGTTTGTTAAGTGTGTGGTGTACCAAAGACATTCTGACTGAAGGCACGATAAGTTGACTTTTATCAAGAAAACAAAACTATAGTTACATGCCAGAAGAAGGTTTTATTCTCAGAAAAATAAACAAAGCAGTCACCAAGGTCACACCCAAATAAAAAACTCAGCCCATATTAATAAAGAATGAAGGGAAAAATAATGGCTTATGCTTCATTACCTAGCAAAAGGTCACAAAGAAGTCCCCAGATTTAAAACAGGGCGTGTGCTACACAAAGTCATTCCTGAAAGGAGGAGAGACACACACCAAGAGTTTGATAAGCTGGTCCTTGCCACTGACTTGGGGTGCTTCTCCTTCATCTATGACCTTAACTGAGGTTTGATTTGTGTGTGGTACCCACATTTCTCTCATGTTCCTTCCCTGTGCTTTCGGTTTTGATTTCTAGTTTGTCTGGCTCCTCCACTTTCTCTTCAAGTCCTAGTCTGCCTTCTGCTTGAGTCACTCGACTTGTTGCTTTCCTTTAGGTTTACGGTTGAGCTACTTGCAAGTGGTTTTTCAACTCCAGTTCCATCTCTGTGTCAGCCTGAGTCCTCGTCAGTGTTTCTATCTCATTATTGAGCTGCACTCTCAAGTCCTGGGCTGTCTGTCACTTCCATTAGTCTTATGTTTGTGTTTTCTCGGGCATCGCTCAGGTATTTATTCTTCAATTTTCCTCCTTATTTTCACTGAGCTGCTTGTATCTTCTTTAAATTCCTTCAACCTTTTTTTTTTTTTAATGAAGTTTATGATGGTTCTTTTAAATTCTGTGTCCTGGGTTCATCTAGGTAATTCTCATTGACAAGCATTTCTACGGGACTAGTGGATTTTGGAAGTGAAATATTGGCTTGATGTTTCATATTGTTTATATTTTTGTGATGAGACCTGAGTATGTGGACTTCTTTTGTTAGTTCTAGGCTTGATACAGACGGAATAATTGGGGCATAAGAGAGAATGTATGAGCAGGTTAGACCTAGAAGCTGGAAACAGCTTAGGTGGAATGAAGTCTGGTGGGTTGGTGTGCAGTTGTGTGCCCTGGCCCAAGGTTGGAATAGGGGTTAGATCTGGCTGGATGGAGTGCCTGGACGTGGTATGGGATGGACAGGTAGTTTGGAAGACAGGCAGGAAAGGTCCTGTCTGAAGCCTGGAAGTTGATTGTGGCAGAGGCAGAGATGCTAGTCTAGACTGGGGCAGTGGATATGGGTACCATGCAAGCTCCAAAGGAGGGAAGTAACCAACAGTTCTGCCCAACCCACCATGAACCCCAACGATGACAAGCATGGCTTATAGCCCTGAGGGTGCAGCAGGGGCACATGTGATAATGTGTCCACATGAGCTCATCACCGATCATAAACACACCACTCTGGAGGGAGATGTTGGTGAGAGTGTGAGAGGGACGCCAGGGGCACGGGTGAACCTCTACCCCTTCATCTCTACATCAGAACAGTACGCAAGAAGTCCACAAATAAAACTTCAAATCCTAGAATAATAATGCCAAAAGTGACCTTCTAACTTGAGAATCTTTTTATTAAAGCTTGAGAGAAAAGCAACAGGGCAGGTAAGCTGAAACCCCCAACACTTGCTGGGAGGAGGGAGAGGGAAAAGAATTAAGGATTCTGCTTTAGGCAAGTAGGTGCTGGAAAGGGAGGGTCTTTGGAGGAGCAATGAGGAAGCCATGCTGTTAAGGAGAGCATGTGTTGGCTCTAGGCGGGTATTCAAAAAAGACAGAACGAAGGAAAGTTATACTTTTTGAATAAGAACTCAGAAAGGTTGACAGGCTTGGTGTGAGGTCTGCGAGCTGCTCTGGTTAAGCTTCCCCTTCTTAGGCTGCAGTCTGCAGGCTTCACAACAGTACCCTGGAACTTGCATGCATCTGAAAACTACTCAGGACTCTGAAGGACATTCACTTATGTAGGCTGTATGAACTGATATTTGTTATACTAGAAATAAAACCTGACAAAATTTATAAAATATTAAGCCAACTTAATAACAAGTTCATATTGATTAATAAAGTCCATGAAAAGTAAAACTTTTTCAAAACAAAACTTCATGACAATAGTTGTACTGTTTAGCATATTAACAAGTCTCATTAACATCTGGCTGAAGAGAAGACGGATGGAGCCTCATGCTGCTTCTTCACTCCATCTGTCCATCTGTCACGAGGTCTTACAACTGTCATAAAGTAGCTTCCACTTCGTTGACCTCGGTTTGGGGAGTGGCTGGCTTTAGTGATTCAGCTGGCCTGAGGTTTGCTCAGCCCTGACTTCAGACCCTGCTGGCTTGCCTGCGCTGTTCCTGACTGTCTGCAATGATGAAAAGGGGTTCTGCTGCCTACCGTGAATCTTGCACCCAGGAATCGAGAGGCGAGGTGCCCCTTTCTGTGCCTGACAAAGACCCAGGGACCCTTCTGGCCAGGGTATTTTAAGAGATGGAGGGAAGGAAAAGCTTTAGCTTCAAACCCCTCAGCTGTGTAAGAAACCTCTAATCACATTCCTGGCTACTCAGATCAACGGCACACAGATGCAACCGGACTAAGGTAAGGAAAGCGAAGTGGGCGTGTGCAGGAACAGCAGCCGACCATCTCTCCATAGCAAAAGCATCATCTACAAGAAACAGTACAAACTACTTGTCTGGATTTTCACTGTTGCCCAAGGCCCATGTGTTGAAGTCTTCTTGGTCTCAGGGTATCATTATCCTTAGAACTTTTAGGGGATGGAGCTTAGTGGGAGGAAGTAGTGTGCCCTCCTCTAGGATATTGGGACCCAGTCTCTTCCTGTCTTTTGTGTCCGCGCCACTATGAAGTAAACAAGGACCTTCTACCATGTGCTCCTATGTGACATACTGTGCCACCACAGGCCCAAGCAATCATAGAAGGAAAATTCTGAACCTGAGAGTCAAAGCAAACCGTTCTTCCCTTTAGGTTAATTCGTGAGTATTTTGTCAGAGTGAAGAAAAACTACAACACATACTTTTTTCTTATAAATTCTTCCACAAACTTTGGTTCAGACACAAAACAGCAAACTAGAAATTTCAAGATCTCTCTACACGGCTCAGCTGTCTGGCTGTTCCCCAGAGGCTTGCCGGGTGCATGATTTATCATCGACCATCATCTTCTCTCTCAGCAATGTTTTTATGCTTTTCCCACCGCTGAGTGAAAATACGCCTAGACATTGATGCTCAAGATAGGAGAAGGTCAAGAGACAAAGGCTCACACATCTATTCAAGAAACCCAGACCAACTTCTCAGTCAAGAACAAATGTCCTTGGAAAATGTTCAAATAAATGGGAATGTCCATCTCAAGGCCAAAATCACAGACGAGTTACGAGTTACACAAAGAAAGCCCCTGTTCAAGCCCTATTACTCTCATGGTCAGTGAAAGAGAATGGATATTTTAAATAACATTTGGATATAATAAGTTAGGCTGTAATAGTAAGCAGGAAATGATATCAGAAACTACTTTATATAGGTGTCTTAGTTTGCTTTTTGTGGCTGTGCTAAAATATCAGGGCTAAGGCAATTATTTAAAAAGCATTTAATTTGGGACTTAGTTTCAGAGGGTAAGAGTACATGACCATCATTGGAGGGAGCACAGCAGCAAGCAGGCAGCCAGCCAGGCACTAGAGCAGTATTGCATACATCTTGAGACACAACAGCAAGGCAGAGGAAGCAAACGGGGGGGGGGGGGAACTGGCTTTACAAATCTCAAAGCTCGCCTCCAGTGGTGCACATCCTCCAAAAAGGACACACCTCTGAATCCTTTCCAAACAGTTTCACCAACTGGGGACCAAATATTCAAGTACAGGTGGCAATGGGAACCATTCTCACCCAGACCACAAAAGGCTAGCTGCTGATGCTCTAAAAATGGCTCAAAACTTTTGAGAAAATGATTCCAAACACACAGAAAAGCTGCCCCATGGAAGTGAAAACTGTTTCTAAATGATGTCATGAGTGCTACAACAGAAACTCAGCAAGACTACTGTTTCCACCTAGGGTCCTCTCATGAAAGGCACAGATGTCCTGGGGTTCCAGACTCTGAGGCAGCAAAGAATTGCTCTGTGACCATGTCCATCCGGACAGAGCAGTTAGTTCTCTATTAATACTAACAGATTTTGGAGGACACAAAATAGTAACATGCTATACAAAAATGAAATTTATTTTCTGTGAGAGCTACTATAAATGAGAGTGACAGATACTAACTTTTTACTATTTAAATAGTCCACCAGCGACTATCTAAAGTAGGGAATATGACTTCTCAACTGGCAATTCAAGGCTTCCCAAAGTCCAATTACATAAAAATGGGTAAAAATAAAGGACACTCAAATAATTTATAAAGGAACAGAACCCATTACTATGGTTTTACTTTTCCTAGTCAGTGCTGACAATTAGAACAGTCAATGACTTTTGACTCAAACCTCAAGATTAAACAATGTTCACTTCCTGGGTCAGCAAAAACATCATATCCTGTATCTCAAGCTACTTATAGCCAAGGTGTCCACTCTGACTTGCTATGAATCTTTTTATGGCTTTAAGTCCACAGCTCCTTTAGTCCTGAACACTATTTATGAAATAAATATGGACATAAAATATAAATAACAACAACTAAGTCAAAATTACAAATAAAATCAAGTCTTACTAATAAAACAGCACTCACAAAAAGCAAAGTAGTTTACCAGACCTCTATGACCCCAGAACACAAGAAGGATCACTACATGTGTGATCTACACAGAGTTCTAGGCAGCCAGGGTTATACCCACACAATCCCATACTCCCTCAAAACCAACAAAAATGGGGGAGGGAATAAGGAAACTAGTCTGAAAATGATAAGCTTACAAAAATAACTTTGAATTCAAGATGATGAATCATTGTATAAAAAGGAATTCTTTTCAATTTCAGATAAAATAATTGTCAAAAATGTAAAATTTACCTACTGTTGAAATGAAAACCACTTCTGTCATACAAGGAATTATTACTGGGAGTCACTCCTAGAACCATCACAACAACTCCACGTATGATTCTCCTCAGCCAACAGTAAATGTATGTAGCCACCTTGTTCATGCCACACAGATGAGGGACAGCAGTGGAGGAGGCACAGTGGTTTCTCCCAGGAATGCTAGTAAGCAGGGAGGGGAGACAGGAAGAGAATGGCTTCTGCCTCCAGAGAACTGGCAACAAACACTGTTGGGAAGAAATGACTAGATTATAGGAATACAAATACAGAGCTAGAGGAATGGCTTGGTAGTTGGAGCGTGTGCTACATTTACTCTAGTTTGATCATCTAGTTTGAGAGCATTGGGTGGCTCTCAAATACCTGGAACTCCAGTTCCTGGATATCTGGATCCTCTTCTGGCCGCTGTGGGCACCCATACTCACATGCACAGACATACACAAACATATAAATAAGACTAAATCTTAAAAAATAAAAAATGAGGGCATAAGGAGTGGGAGCTTCTGCATGGAACCAAATGTAACTGGCTCGTTCATTTGCTTGTAGCCTAGGCAGTCCTTGAACTCTGGATCCTCCTGCCTCAGTCTACTGCATGTTGGGATCCAAGGCTGTACCTGGCTTGGTTGGGTTTTCATTCATTCAAAAATATTACTCAGAATTCAATTTCACAATGCTCTCTCTCTACAGAGTATGGGAAATATCACTGCATATGTTCCCTGCTTTGAAGGTACTTATGCTAAGAGAAAACAAAGGAACAACACGTATTAAATTCTTATTTCTCAGACACTTTCAGTGACTCCATGTATTGTTTTATTAAATACAAAAGGACATGAGTGGAATATACATAAATGTTAAGGTAGAAATGTGAATTAAGAATCTTCCAACCACGCTGTGGAGATGGCCTCTCGCTGCTCTGGGTCTCCAGGGCAAGTCTGAAAAGCAGGATAAGCCCTAGGGAGGTCTGAGAGCAGGGTTAGGGGTGAGGGCTAGCATCTGATTTTAGTGATGAGGCTCCAAATTCCTGGTATGGATGTGAACCACACATATCTGACATTGGGTAGCAGAATTCTGATAGGTAGACTGACAAGTAGGGGTAAAAAAGTACTTTGAACCTCATTCTTCCTCAGTTGTTGAGAACTTACACCCTAAGGAGGGATAAAATTAAACTATAAATTTGGATGAGGGAAAAGAGGAAATAAGAGTCAACAAACAACAGGGGCAATCCAGTGGGTTACTGCAATGGGCCACAGCCAAAACTGTAAGGGATAGGAAAAATTTTACATCTAGTAAACACAGACTAGACAGTTCTGGGGTTGGGGGAAGATGTGCCGTATGTTTCTGGGTGGGGCTCTACATGATGTCATTCAGTAGAGGAACAAGGGACAAAGGGCTAACTCTAAAGTGTCTCTGAGACACCGAGGTTGAAGGCCCAGACAGTTTCTGCAGCCAGAGTCTGGGGCTCAGGAGGGCAGCACACAGCACAGTCCCAGGGAGTGGAAGAACAGGACAGTGAAGCTACAGGGAGGAGTAACAAGACAGAGCAGGAATATCACCTCAGAGTGCCAAATGGAAGAATCAGGAGGGGACTCGGAGACTTGAAAACCATATTAAATACTGAACCATGAATCCACTCCACATAGCACCCTATAGGCATCCTTCCAGTCCAACCCCAAACAGAAAGCTCAAGGCTAAAGCACCAGCTCCACCCTTTTCTGGGGAGCCCGCACTGGCTTTGAACTGAGATTCCTCCCACTATCTCTAAAGTAGCTGAATACAGACGTGTTTCACTACACCAGACTTGCTCTAACGCTTTTGACTTCTCTCTAAAGCGATGGTTACTGATGGGGAAGTCATGCTGGTCTTTGCATCAATGTGGTGAGCAGTTCTCTTCAATCATCTCTGAGATAGTCTAATGCTGCTAGAACATGAAAATGTACAGCACTCCCTGGCAACTGGGAGAACAGCTGTTCCTCCATCTGTAATAGGGAGGAGCAGGAGATGAGTGGCGTGGAGCACATCCACATTCTAGTATGTGTGTGGTGTGTGTGTGTGTGTGTGTGTGTTGGGAGGGAACATAACGCCTTGGAAAGAAAACCTACCCTAATTACAACACTCTGGGTCACCACTGTACAGCCCAGCACTGAACCCCAGAGACCAGGGCAGACATGACACCATACCCTTCTCTGATGACGTAAGTCCTCATGACTGTCTGGGATCAAAACCAGCTGACAGCCATTCTGCAATGAAAGAATGACTGCTCCCTCCCATATTCTGGCTCTAGTGAATTCTGAAGCTTCACAGCACAGAACAAGTGTCAGGGGACTCTTTGGAGATATGATCTGTGGTTCTGCTGCTGTCGAGGTCTAGAGAGAGGAATGGCTTCACAGGTGATTAACCACACCAGCTGGGCTGTGAACAGCGACAGGAGAAAACTGGTATGGCTCTAATTTCTCCACGAGATGAACTCCATGTGAAAACCAATGAAGCATCTTATGTCTACAGAGAATATTCTTTTATTTGAGGGGTATAGTAAAGAAAATTGATTCCTATTGTTGAAAACTACTGTAGGAATCTGGGGAGATGACTCAGAGGGTAACACACGTGTTGTGTTGTGAGCTCAGATCCCAGAATCCATGTAAAAGTCAGTTGATGTAGTAGCTCACCTGTAACTCCAGCACAGGATGTAGAGACAGGAAATGCACATTCAACCCTGCCAACAAGTTATTCAGTCAAACAGGTCCAAAACCTTCGTAGAACATTTGAGGAAGACACCCAACATTAATCTCTGTCTTCATACTCACAGGAGAATGCACACCCGCTCTCAGACACAAATATGTGCATATACACTACACCCACTCACCTTGACCTTGGGTCACTCGCTGAACCTGGAGCTCACTGATTTGGCAGTAATAGCTAGCCAGCCAACAATCTCCAAAGATGCTCCTATCTCTGCCTTCCCTACACTAGGATTACAGGGGCATGTCATGACATCTGGCTTTTTATTTAAGTGCTTGGGATTCTAACTCAGTTCCTTGGGCAAGCAATGTGCCAACTGGGCCAACTGCCTAGCCCCTCTGCCCTCTTTTTGAGGGTGATGAAGATGAAATGGCAATAACTTAAATACATCTAGAGAAAAATAGAGTTTTGGGTGGCTTACATTTTGTAAATTACTGGAGCATTACTGTGGTGACTCAGCAAAGACAAAAGATGCTTCCATTAAGGCATTTCTTCCCCGGAGATGGCCTCCTAAATTCACTTGACAGGGCTTTTGAAGGTTCATGGATACTGGTTACAGACTGTTGCCGCCGCCAATAACATTGGCAGCAGCTAATATTTATCTGTGCTACGCACAGGCTGTTCTAGGAGTTTTCCATGTGTCATCCTGACACAAACTATACAAAATGAATACAATCACCATTCACACTGAAGACCGAGGCAGAGAGCAAAGCATCTTGTGCAGTGTGACAGAGCAGTAGCAGGAGGAAGAGCTGGGACTAACGTCAGGCAGTTAGAGCCACAGCCTGAGTCCCGAACCACTGTATGTCAACTCAACAACCTTACATTCATTCACGCATCCATCCATTCATTCATTCATCCCTGCATTCATGCATTCATTATCTTACTTATTGGTTCTGAGTATTGACAAAGCATTTAAAGTTGAAGAGTCCTGGGTGCTAGGGAGGCTCAGTCCTTACCGCATGAAAAAACATGAAGTGAGAAATGAGAACTAGACTGCTACAGCGAAATACTGAGAAAGAGGGCACAGCACAAGCCAAGGCTGTGTGCGGCGAAATACTGAGAAAGAGGGCACAGCACAAGCCAAGGCTGTGTGCGGCGAAATACTGAGAAAGAGGGCACGGCACAAGCCAAGGCTGTAGTGTGGGTAGAGCCAGATCTTCAGGGTTACAATGGGTATCTGAATACATTTTCCCTGTCTCCTAAGCACCAGGGAAAGCCATTAAAGGTGATTAAAAACTCATCTCTATAAAGACCCTTTTAGTCCTAATATGGAAAACAAAGTTGGTCAGAATAAGTATGAGGGGGCCAGTGAGAGGGACAGCTAAAGAAGGTAAGAGAGAGAAGACAAGAATAAGGGGATGGTGGGAGGGAGGGTAAGAATGAGAAGGGGGAGAAGAGAAGTGAGGGCAAAGGAAGCTGATAAGTAGGAGAAATCAGTTAAGAGAGAGACTAGAGAAAGACCAAGTAAGAAGAGGGAGAAGACCCTTGGCTTGTGCGCGCAACACAGGGGCCTCGGTCACTGTGATAGAATAAGCTTTATTTTAGACTTGGTAAGTTTGGGGTTCATTTGAAACATTCAATAGGAAACATTAGGAAGGAAGTCAGAACCCCAGAGTACAGTCTAGACAGAAACACAAAGCTCTCTGCCAAATGCATAGCAAATGAAGTCATGGTGTAGATGAGGCCATACGAGAGAAAAGAACCAAGGCCGAGAGCAAAAGTGGACGACTCCAATACTGGACCAGAGCTGGAAGACAGAAGAGAGCCAGCAGATGTTAAGGATGTACAAAGAGGCCATTGCTGAAACCATAAGTAATGCTATTACATACTGCAGGGAGCACAGCGTGAGAAGGCAGGACCAGACGGAGCCAGTTTCAGAGAGAAGCAGCAAGCACTGCAGCAAAGGTCAGACGCTGTGGGTCCACATGGCCTTCAGTAGCAGTAATCCAAGCAGGCTGATGGTCCTAGAAGGCCAACTGCAGGGGTTTGAATTTTGTGCTGGATGGTTTTATATCGACTTGACATAAGCTAAAGTCATCTGAGAAGAGGGAACTTCAACTGAGAAAATGCACCATAAGATCGGGCTGTAGATAAGCCAGTAGGCATTGTAATTAGATCGTTGGGGGAGGGCTTAGTTGATTGTGGGTATTACCATTGCTGGGCTGGTGGACCCCATTCTATAAGAAAGCAGGCTGAGCAAGCCATGGGGAGGAGCAAGCCAGTAAGCAGCATTCTTCCATGGCTTCTGCTCAGTTCCTGCCTCCAGGTTCCTGGCCTGGTTGAGTTCCTGTCCTGACTTCCTTCAGTGGTGGAGTACAACATGCAAGTGCAAGCCAAATAAACCCTTTCCTCCTCAACTTGCTCTCTGGGCATGGTGTGTCATCATAGTAACAGAAACCCTAAGACAAGTTCCAAGTGAGGAACTCTACCATGGTGACTGTGAAGAACTCTTTTGAGAAGTGAGAACATAGGAGGGAAGCAGCTGAGAGTTACACTGTTTCAGTTCTTGTTTCTAAGAATCTCCAAGCCAACGGGAAATAACCAAGGGAGGAAGAATCATTAGGGTGCAGTCTTAAGATGAGTAGCAGAAAGTGCCTGGCCACCTACTCCTCATTTCTTTGCCATTGCCTTGCTGAAACACAGGTGAGCTGTGGTGCCTGGCTAACAGAACTCCCGCTCGTACTGTGTAAATCATTTTAACCCATTCTGAACACTACAGGGCCTCCTTCGAGACAATCTGGGGTGCTCCTGTAAGTATTCATGCTACAGAATCAGTCTTAAAAATGGGTCAAGAAGGTCTTCTGAGCCAGGTGTTGGTTGGTCATACATGCCTGTAATCCTGACACTCAGGAGGCAGACACAGGAGGAGCTCAGAGCCATCTTCAGATGCAGAGCAAGTTCAAAGCCAGCCTGGACTGCATGAGAACTTGTCTCAAACAAAGGTTTTCTAAAAATCCACAGCCACAGGGTAGTATGGTGGCCCAACATTCAGGAATCTGAGCTGGGAGGATCAAGACTTTGAGGCCAAATTCAGCAATATGGTAAGATTTTGCCTCCCCTAAAACCCAAACGAATAAAAAATTCCCAATTACTAGAAAATAATCTCCGGTCAAAGAACATTGTTGATATTAAATCCACTCACTACTGCTCCACCAAGATTCCCATCGACACAAAGGCACTAGACAAAAGGTGAAGGGGCTTCACGGGTGACGACAACATTAGGAAAGACAGTATGGTCTTGAGAGGTTCCAGAAAAGTCCATCACCCACACAAATGCCAAAGGTACAGTAACCACCACAGTTTTCTTTGATTAAAAACCCTCCTTGGGGAATAGTAAGCCTCCGGTGTGTCGGCGCCTTAGAACCATTTCCTCACGAGCGAAGCTCTAAAACCTGTGTTAAGTTCACTATAGCTCAGCACAAGAGCAGGAGAGCATGGCTATCTTTAGAAAGAGCTCACCTGAAAGCTCAGGGACTCTACGTGTTTAAAAAACCAAACAAAACTCATAAATGGTGTTTGTTTATTTATTGGGGCAGTACATGTGCATGTAAACGCATGGGTGCGTGTTTGTGCCTTGTTTGGAGGTCAGAGACAACTTGTGGGTGCCAGTTCTCTTCTTCTACCACGTGGGTCTCAGGACTCAAGCCCAGGTCATGATGACAGGTGACAAGAAGTCCACCACTGGCCATCTCACCAGCCCTGACAATGGCTTGTGGTGGAAGGAACTGGGATGACTAATCACCATCAGGCAGCATCAGTAACTGCAAGAACAACCACTCTGAAGGAAACCCCTCAAGACCCCAGCTCCACACTTCTGTGAACACAAGACTTCTGGGGGCTTCCTTTAGAACCGTCTTTGCTCTCAGAATTAAGGCTTTATTCCTAGACCGAATCAAACTAGAAACCCCTGAGAGCAGTCTCACCTGCCAGCTAGAACAGTGCTGCGGCTGAGCTAGGAGAAGAGTTCAAAGGACTTCCTTCAGCACTCATGGGCTGACTGCACACTTGGACACAGCGGAAAAGCTTTCCTCTCTGCTGCTAGTCACTACCGCACAGCGTGACCTCACCACATAGGTGGGGTGGAGTCCATGTAGGCTCATAATACTCCATGGCAAGCACCAATAATCAAAATCTACTCAAAGCATCTTGTTAGGATAAATGGTCAAATTCTTCCCTCCTCTTTTAAAAACAAGGACTAAACATGTCAGTGCTGGCCAAGTGCTCCCAATGCCCTAGTAAACGCTGTACACAACTCCTAGGAGTCGGACTGCCCTTATGGTAAGAAAAAATCTGCCTGGAACAATACTTGGAAAATCTACCCAGGGTCAGGGAGGCCAGCTCAGCCATACTGTCCTGACCTGTGACCTACCCAATGTGCCTCTTATCTAGAGGAGGGCAGCGTTAGTTGCAGAAGAATGTTCTTTCCAATTTTGATCTTTCTCTGTCCCAAGAGGAATTTTGGCTCATCCTCTTTAACATCGTTGGCTATTTCTTCATAAATCATGTCTCACGTAAAGCAACTCTGTAAGAACACGGCAAGAGAACACTGTAGATGATCTGAGCTGAGTCACAATGTCACCTGGAACCTCCAAGGATGACCTTATTCAGAAGTCTGAGTAGGCTGAGATGTGAAGATGTAACAAGTTAAGATGAGGCCACACTGGATTAGTGATGACTAAGCTCAATGCCTGGCATCTTGTAAGATAAATACACAGATGGGAAATGACATCAGGACACAGGTTAGTACAAGCGCGGTGAATGTACAAGCCACAGAACACGGAGCACTGCCAGCTAGTCCAAGAGGCCAGGAAAAAGCAAGGAAGGAGCCTCCCTTGCCAGCTTCAGACTGAGCACAGCCTTGCTAACATCTTGATTTCTATGTCTAGTTTCTGAAACTGAGAAAATGCATTCTGATGTTTAAAGCCATCCAATTAGTGGTGCTTTGTTCTGACAGCCCTAGCAAAGGAGCAGGCTAGGTGTTAATACCTGGAGTATTACTGCTGCTCATGACTCATCTTGCTCCCACAGGAAGGGTCAGTTCTCTTTCATATCTATATGGGATGCCTGCCTTCCAAGACCACCAGTGGATGCCTATGAGACTGCTTTGATTTGAACACTACAGAACTGTTTTGTTTCCTATATACACTTATGAACTTACGACAAAATTTAATTTATAAATTAAGCACAATAAGAGATTAACAATTACAACTAAGATAGAATGATTACTTAAACTTGGGAGTCATTTATTTCTGGAATTTCTGCTTACTGTCTCAGACCATGGCTGTCTGTGGGTAACTGAAACTACAGAACCAGATGCGGACAAGGGACTGCCGCAATATGGGTCACTACAAACAGTGCACTGTTCTGTGCATTCTCAGTGCAGTGAGACACTGGCCTTGGGGGATGACAACATCTCTAATGATGTCCGGTCCCTTCTAAAGGATGCTGAATACTGTTATTTCCAAAGGCATAATTTTTCTCTTTCACTTGAAAAAGAAATGCCCTTTCCTTCTTTTCCCTGAAGCCTCTGAAGGCTCAAGAGTCCACCTGGGTATCTCCTGTTACCGGGAAAACAGATTCTGTCCCTGGGGTTTTCGTGAAAACACACACCACTGTGAGCCCCATCATGTGACACAGCATCAAGCTGGGCCACCTGAAGAATACCACTAATGAAACAGAAGAAAACAGTGACATTTCCAGGAAGCTGTTCATTTAACTTGCAAAATATGAATCTCTTCAGAACAGTATATGCAAGAAGGCCAAAGTTTATGAGATTTTCAGCTGCATTAAGACAAAGATGCTTTAAGTTCCCTCAAACTGTCAAGAGCACATTCTGCTTCTACTTATTGAGCCCTGGTGTCCATTCATGTTGTCCTCCCTCCCTCTTCTCTTCTCCCTCCCTCCCTCCCTCCCTCTCAGCTTTGCAAATGTTAAGAGCTAACCTCCAATCTTACTTGGATTTTCTACTTGATTCCTTAATACAAGTCTGGTGATTCCAAGAAGTGGAGTCTGGGTGGGCATCTATAGGCCTAAGCTAACCATATAAACACAAGCTGCTCACGTGTCAACTGAGAGCAGATTAACATCACGGCACAGCGCAGAACTCGATGCTCATGCCCTGGTGAGATGAGCTCAAATTCTTTCTCTTTTTTCACCTCACATGCAGCAATGCACCATGGTGTTCCAAGGAACTGTTTCAACACAAACTGGAAGCTTTCACAGACTGGGAAGGAGACAGACTCACAAACTGAGAGAATGACTCCCAAGTCCACTGACAGACTCCCAATGTCAGTCGGCCGCTTCTGAGCTGGGTAAAACACGTATGCTCTCCAGGCTTCGTTCTCTCCACCTGAGACATGAGGAATAGTGCCCACACCTCAGGGTTAATGTGAGGCAGGGATGAAGCAGGGTGCCAATGCTTAGTGTCTTATACAGGGGATATATCTGATAAATTTCTAGTTCTTATTCCTTATTTCCTCAACCCATGTCAACTAACAAAAAGTGATGCAGTAAGAATATAATGGGGCCAGGGAGGTGGGTCAGGACGTACTTTGACACCAATAGTACTTGCCCCCCCAAAAAAGCAGCACACACATAAAATCCCAGCGCTAGAGAGGCAGAGACAAGAGGGTCCCTAGGACTTGCTAGTCAGTCAGGCTACTCTAATTGGTGAGCTCCAGGTTCAGTGAGAGACCCTGTCTCAAAATATAAGGTAGAAAGTGATTGAGGAAAACATGCAACCTTAACCTCTGATGGTCATACAAAGTATATACACACATATGTAGGAAAACCATGATCCAAACAGTAAATCCATAAATGATCAATTACATTTATTCTTACACAGTAATAACAATAATATAGATTAATGCTTTCTTCTTGTCTGAGCCAAACTTCTCTAACACATAACCTTCAGAGGTGTTTTCTTGTTGGCTTTTGTTTTGTTGGGTTGTTTGTTTTAGAGACAGATCACACAGAATCAAGGCTGATCTCTAATTCACTATATAACAAGGGTAACCCTGAACTACTGATTATAATACCGCTACCATTTCCCAAAAGTGATTATGGGTGAGTGACACCACATCTGACTCCAAGGTAATTTTCATATTGTTTTAAGAATCTGTTCGAGGGACAGAGAGATGGCTCAGGGGGCAAAGGCACTTGCTGCCAAGCCTGATTACTTGAGTTTGATCCCCAGTATCCCACACAGTGGAAGAGAAGAACTAACTCCCACAAGGTCATTGATCTCAAAACTCAAGCTATGGAAAAAACATCCCCACAAAATAAATACATAAATAAGTATAATTTTTAAAGCATGTGCTATAAAAACAGTACTTGTTTAAAAACTCTTTAAAGAATTAAAGAAAATATAAATGTTGAATTTGTAACAGTTTGGTGAAGATATATTTTATATAGATAAACACATATACATGTTATATAAGTATCCTAGAACCATTATTCAGCAGGATTAGTGAAAACTCCTTGTGTAGAAACTATTTCTCTGTTGACACTTCCTATTAATTATGAATTATCCACCTGTTTGGTTGTCAACTCAACTACATCTGAAATTACTCAATTCTTTAGTAGAAGAGACAGATTTTTTTTTAAAACCTTTTAATGAAATAAAAATGAAGTAGGCAATAACACAGGAACCCGACTAAGCATTACAAGTGACTGATTTTAATGTTGGGGTCCAGAAACAATCTGCATGAAATAACATATAAAATAAATGTAAAATACAACCCCTGACAACATCCTAAAAGGTGGCTAGAGTGCTGCAGCCTGGTTGGTGAGCAAGGTTTTGGGCCATGTTGAAACAGAGTGAAAGGACAGGTGCAAACAGAGCCTCCCCACCTGCAGCCTCTGTAGTCATCACTTCAGGAGAAAGAAGAAAATGCTTTCTTTCCCTGTCCCCCACAGCCAAGCGATACTTCTGTCTTTCCCTTCTGTTTCAGAACTGCCCCCATCCTTCCCTCTGCTAATGTCTCCCAAGCATTCCCACTTCTTTTGTTGCTTGTCTCCTCTCCACTCTTGGTCCAGTGGTCAAAGGGTGATGTGGGAGTCCACTCTGTCTGCTGTGAACCATTGGCTAATGAATAAAGTTGTTTTGGCCAATGGGCAGGACAGAATAGAGCTAGATGGGAAAACTAAACTGAATGCTGAAAGAAGGCGGAGTCAGGGAGACACCATGTAGCTGCCGAGGGAGAAAGATGCCCTGCAACTTTACAGGGCAGCTGGGAAACTAACAAGCAGCCTCTGTCTACAAACGGGTATTTAGTCTTCATCTCTGACCCACTGTGCACTGATAATGGGATTGGCTAGGTAAAATAAGGATTTACTTTCTGGTTTTATCCTCACCTTGTTTTAGAATTTAATCATGATTCAAACACACTGTCTCAAAAAAGGATTTCCTGTGTCTAGAGAATAAAGCACTAAACTGACAAGATTCTAAGTAAAATTTGAAAGCAAGAAATCTATTATTACAGTGATGAGAAACCTGAATCTTAAACATGCTGGTCTCTCAGTTTATCTTCCCCTAACATATGAGAATTTTATAAGGCTTCAGATATAAATCAGTAGGATGGGCAATTAATTTTCCTCAATGAGACAAAGGAGGCACTTCTAAGGGAGTTCTCACGTGAGCCAGAACCCTCAGTCTTATAGAGGAAGGTGGTTTGGCATCTTGACACTGTGGTAAATAGCCAGAGAAACAAAAGAGGCCTGCCCCTGACTGATGTCCTGTTACCTAGAAGTTCCATTGACTAAGAGAACTAATGATTCAGTAGTTTCCCTTCTTCCATAGAATAAATAGCTACATCTATCCATAAATTGCTTCTAGAGTCAAATTTGTCCATGCCAATTAACCATCTATACTGATTTCAAAAGTACAAAGAACCACTCATATGTAACACAGATCCAAGACTTTCCAGAGACAGTGAATGCTCTGTACATAATTCGATGAACTGGTGGGCAACATGTGGATCTCAGCTCATCTTTTCCAGTTCACTAAGCAGTCCAGTTGCTTCTTTAATATTTTAAAAATAACTGATGTTAGAGCAACGATTCAGCAGACAACATCTCTTGTGGTGGTATCTGTTGCTCTTGTAGACAGCCCAGGATCGGTTCCCAGCATGCACACGGCAGCTCACAACCTCCTATAAGGAATCTGATGCTCTCTTCTGGCCTCTGCAGGCACCAGACACACATGTGATGAAATACATACATGTAAGCAAAATACACACATAAGATTAAAATAACAAATATTAAAATAAATTTATCACATACAAAACTCTCATTTAAAGAGTGGCCCTCCTGAAAGCTAACAAGGACCAGTACGTAATCTCTGTTTTCCTAGGGAGCAGTTTACAGAACTACAAATGCAATCTGAAAATCCTACCAAGAAACGGCATTAGAGAAGTCCCATAAATATTGTTGATAAACTGACTTATGTTTAGTAATAACTATCAATATTCCTTAAAGGCGGGTAAACAACTACTTTGAGGTTACGAAGTATCCAAACACACCTCTAACATTTGTAAGAGCTGAGATAAGACTGCAGGCAGAGGCTTATATTCTATAATGTATAAATTTTAAGTCAGGCTATTAAATAAAATATGATCTTATAGTCTGATACTGACAAATACACCTTCAACTACCTTGAAGGACAGGTTCTTAGATTCTTTGATGTCCCCTGTCGCGCCCGCCTTGACCAGCAAGGAAGACGCAACACCAGAGCTCTTCTTGCAAGCAGTTTATTCAGGACCTTGTTCACAGCAATCTTTCTCCTCTTTCTCTCTCTCCGAGCAAACCTCTCCCAGTCCTTAAAAAGGCACAGGCCGCCAACCCCGGATTGCCAGGTGGGCACTGCCCATAGGTCCACGCATACGCAAGCAGCTGACAATCATTGCGTGATAATAGCATGAGTCAGGCCTTAGCCATAATAGGAGCTGATTATCACAGAGAGCACTCGCTTTCGGGACTGCGGAGGGCGGAAACCAGCTCCATCAGGTGCGGCTCCACACAGCTCTCTGCAGTCCCCTACCATAGCGTGGTGGCACAGAGGACAAGTTTACCCTTTCCTTCCTATCCCCAGTTCTGCCAGCACTCCGCTCCCTTCTCCCTATCTCTTCCATTTTCTCCTCTCCCTCCTCCTTACCCCTTTCTCTAGCAGATCTTGCTATGTCCCCCATCCTGGGCTTGATCACAATATTTTCCTTATTCCAGGCAAAGTCTGCCCAGTACCTGGGTTACAAGGTTCATAACATCTCAGTGCAGGACTTTCAGCTCACACCACCCGCCCAGTACCCAGGTTATAAAATCCACAGCACTGGAATACCACCACCTGCCCAGCACCTGGATTACAATGTTCACAGCATGTCAGTGAAGGACTTTTGGCTCACAAGTGCCAAAGCAGAGCTTCTCTTGCCCAGGGCCCTGGATCATCTTCTGTTTTTGTCAAAGCAGGGTTTCTCTATGTAGCCCTGGACCAGGCTGGCCTTGAACTCAGAGATCTGCCTGCCTCTGCCTCATGAATGCTGAGACTAAAGGTATATGCCGCCACACCCGGCTTGAATAACTTATTCAATAAAGAAACGGCCAGATCACACTTGCTACCAGTCAATATTCTAGATGAAAGTCAGTAAGAAACAAGATGATAAAACCTAAATGTTCGACCCCTAAGCACTTCAGTTGTCTCAAGTCCTATAACCAGTGGGTCTAATATTGATCTGGATCTAGTTCCAAAACCTTTATCTGTACTTTCTTCACAAGTTCATTCAAGTTTACAGCTTTCTATTCCCGTTACAACAGAGCTGAGACAACAAGAAAAAGTCAAGAGAACACAGAGTATCAAAACACAAGATCAGACACGCAGATGGAAAAGAAAGCATTTCCCTTGTGTGTCTGTTGCCAACACTCAGATGTCACAGCCGATGTAAGCTCAGTATCACAGTACAGCAAGTCCACTCCCTCTCACTGATGCAGACACACACAGCTACTGTCTTTGCCTGCTAAGGTCCATAGCCTAGCATCCAGCAAAGCAGCAGGGCATGCTGAGCCACGGCACATAAGTAAAGATATCCTCTCCTGGCACAGAACCTCCCCCTCACCATAACTTACTGTGCTCCAAGCACTCGCTTAGCCAGAAAATGACTATATACTTGAAAAAACTATTAGATAACTTATCACAGTTCATAATACTCCACAAGAGGGCAAGTATTTCAACTGGAAATCTTACTTATTTGTACTTACTGAGATTGTACCATTGTCTAGACCTATGGACAGTCTTCTTGTTTCCGGGTTAAAAGACATGCATGAACATGGAGCTGAAAGAAATGAACATGTTGATGAAATTAACAAAACAATGGTTCTCATTGATTCAGGGGTGTCTAATGAGCTAAGTGTGTGGCTAGGTTCATCCCACTGTCTCCTGAAACAGTTCACTTAAACCATACTCACAACAAAGGAAAAACGGAAATTTTGCAACGAAACACCTAGTTTTTAAGTTGTCCTTTTAATGAATACACAAGAAAGACATTCTCAGACATGGCAAATCCCAAAGTCTTGGTCTGTGCTGGCCATAAGACTGACTCTACTTTGTGCTGTGTAAACCTTTGGCCACCACTCTCTTAATCCCACTCAAATCCCAACTTAAACAGAAGAAAGCAATGTCTTCTGAGCTGGAGAGAAAACAGAAAGATTTTACCCTCCACTGCTAGACATTCAAATACACACACCAGTGTTGAAAAGTATATTGGTTCAGAATTTATGGAGCAAATAAACTACTGGGGGGTTTTACTCCAAGTGTTCAGGAAGTATAATGGAAGCTACCAGTGTCAAAATTACTTGCGGAATCAATTTCTTTATATGAAGCTAAAAGAGACCTCAGTTTAAATGCAAATAAAACACAGAAATCTATGGTGGTACACAGTAGCTTTATTTGTGAGTTGTGGTTTAATTAGCAAAGGTGCAGCATCACTGATGTCTTTGAAAGAGCAGAATTAGACAGACATGCACACAGCAAGAACAGCATCTGAGGGTGAGCCCAGGAGGCCACCAGAAGTCAGAGGGGAGTGAAGCTCAGGTTCCCTCACAGCCCTCAGAAGGAGCCAGAGTTGCACAGGGTCCCCTCCCAGAGATCTCAGTCTCCAGAGCTGGGAGGCAGGACAGACAACCCTGCCCTTGTAGTGACTCACTTGGTAGTACTTCCTTATAGCGGCCTGAGAAAACTAACGTAGGAGTTACTTCATTGTGTGGTGGTATTAAGAATAAAAAGTGTTCTCTTAAAGTCTCCCGCTCTCTGCACGTTGTCCACTTGTGGGTCTCTGTATTAGCTGCCATCTACTGCAAGAAGAAGCTTCCCTCATGGATGTTGAGAGATGCACTGACCTATGGCTACAGGAATATGTCATCAGGAGTCATTCTATTGCTATGTTCCGTTAGCAGAATGATAGGATTTTCCTACTCTCCTATAAAAAACAATTGCCCAATTCATCATTTTACTTTATCTTATTAGAGTGAGTGTGTGTGTGTGTGTGTGTGTGTGTGTGTGTTTTCATACACATGCAGATGGGTGCTCTTGTGTACACACATCCAGAGGTCATTTGGGATGTCCAATTAAAATGTCCTGCTGTCGTCCCCTACTTCTCTCTGCATTATAGCCTTGACAAGGGTCTCTCACTGAACTGGAAGCGTGCAGCTAAGCAGCCATTTTGGTGGATCCTTTACTGTATTCCTTATACCTAAAACGCCCTAGAGTATAACTTTTAAATTGAACAATATTTATTATATTGGTGCCCGCAATTTATCTTTTACAAATTTAAGTGTGTATGGGCAGTGTGTAAGAACAGTGACTCCTTATCTTGGCATGTGCTAGCCCCAGAGACAGACACTCCTTGCCCATCTCTGTTGGAACAAACACCTGCGACTAAAGGATAAAAGTCTTTTGGACTCTACTAACTTAGTAGACCACTAGCTTCAGATAGCATCTTGAGCCTACAGAAAAGCTTCCCTCATCTCATTGTATCTGCCTCTCTGATGTACCCACCAATGTTTTTTGTTTGTTTGTTTTTTCGAGACAGGGTTTCTCTGTAGCTTTGGAGCCTGTCCTGGAACTAGCTCTATAGACCAGGCTGGTCTCAAACTCACAGAGATCCACCTGCCTCTGCCTCCCTTGGCTTGATTTATGACTTTGTCCTGTAAAACCATAAAACTTTATGAAGCTGCTTCCACAATAGAACATGGAATTTGGGGTAACCTAAATCTACATTCTCGGGCCATGGCCATTCAAAATGGCTCCACAATGAACTGTCTCTTATTCCCTTTAAAAAAAAAATAGCCACAGAGAATTTCACATTGAGGTACATGTAAGCGGAGGACAGTGGATGAAGGTGTTTATGGACAGGGGCTACAAATGCACAACTCAGAACTGAGCTGAGGCTCATGCCGCCCACCACAATCAGGCTCTCAACGAGGCCTTGATTAGCTCTGGGAAACAGGTGGTTGGAATCAGTGTTTCAGTAAGGGCGCAAGTTCCCACATTTGCTAGCTGAGCAGATGTCCAGTGGCTGTACCTGTGTAAGATCTGCGTGGCCTGACCACAACCTCACAGCCAATGCAAGAGTTGGAGAGACAACAAAACAGGCTGTCTCGGTTATTTGTAAGATGTGTCTATCTTTGTATTTGTAATTATTTTTTTTGGGGGGGAACAGCCTTCTGTTTTGTTTTGGGGACAACTTCATAAAAACTCAGGAGCTAATGTAAATTTCATGTGCCTGGCCTGAAAAGAGACCCCACAGCGGCTTCTGGCTCTCCAATGGCCCTCCCTGCCTGAGGCTTTCACCCCTCAACCTCCTAGGCACTGTATCTCTGGCAGTGAAGGGAGTTTACCTGTCCTCTATTCCCAGAGGAGAAGTTGACACAAGGGCCCAACTGTGACACCCAACCCCCTCACACAAACATCTCCACCCCCTGCCGCTCCAGCTGACACTTCAGCTTCCTCCCTATCTTTCTTTTATCTTAAACCCACCAGTGACAAAGCTTGTTAGTAAAGTAAATCTAAAATATATCAGCCGTGGACACCCATGACTTTGATGTGTTATTTTGTCTGTAGTATAATGAGAATATGGTGGTTGAAATAGGACCCATTAGAAGCCTAGAACACAAGGATGGCTGCAGTGAAGTCTCAACCCTGGGCCCTGAGGAAGGTCCCTCTACCGTTAACCAAGGCGGGTAGGAAGGGTCCCAGCTGGGCAGCCTGTAAGCTGACACCGCAGCAATTAGCAGCAATAACATGGACACGCCAGGGGAGGAGTGAAAGAATATGCATTCCAATTTCTCTTTTGCCGCAATACCAGCTTGTTTATAAGGAAACTTCAAGACAAGGCAATAAGCACCCTGAATTCTCCACAGAAACACTAAGGATATAGTCAAGTGTGTTTAGTAGACAGGCACAAGGTCCAATTCCCAGCACAGACATATGCAAAACTTCTGCTGAGAACAGTTTAAGTAGACTTTCTTCAGGGAACACCAGTGACTGGGTCCTTATTGCATTATTTCCCAAGCTGTAATCTCAAGGGACCGTGGACAGTGCTCAGCTAGCACCTGCCTCCTTCACCCAGTGTGAGCATCCAGAGGGCAGGAACCGACCGCCGTGGTTACCACCACGTCCTCTGGACGATGCACACAGGCAGAAGCAGTGTTTAACATTAGCTGGACAAACTGTCCCAGGAAACTAAAGAGAGGAAAATAGACGATTCTTTTCTGCTTTCCCTCCTTCCATGGCTTCAGTCCTCCCAGACCACGTTCAGCTCAACACTACAGTGACATCAAGAGGATTCTAAGTCAGCCCTTCTCTTTACAGATCACAGAGGTCCAGGAGACAGGCAGGCTAGACACATACGTGCAGCGACAGCCAGGGAAATAGAAGCATATGGGATGCACCTGGTAGGCCAAGAGGTCTTGTCTGGCACTCACAGGCAGAGCCCTGCCAGGATTCTGGGTGGCCCAGGAAGATGAGGAAGGAAGCCTTCCAACATCACCACTTGGGTCTCTCCCAGCAGGAATCAGAGGGTCCTCTGCCTGGCTCATCCTTCCTTTCCCGCCATCAGTTCCTACTGCATCTCCATGCACAAATGCCCAGAAGCTCTTGGGTTTAATGTTGCCAGCTCTAGGGGCCTGTCAGGACCAAGACCAGCATTTCCTAGTCAAAGTGCTAAACTCCTGGGAAAGTCAGATTGATTCAGGAAAAATAACCTTAATTGCACAAGGCTGGATTCTCTTAGTTTCCTTCCTCCAGGTAAATGAACAGCTTAGAAAAAACAATGAGGACACCAGCAAGGACAGCAGCTGGGACTTGTATGTATGCACCTGCTGGTCATCACTTGCCGGCTTGTCACTCCCCTAGGTCACTCAGCGTTATCACACTCTGCCTTGCAGTTACACAGCATCAAACTCAGCCTTAATCACTCTTCTCATCCAGAAAAGGGGCTCCTGCCCCCTTCTCTGTTAAACATCAACTTCTTACCAAAGATACAGAATACCTACTCTCTTACCAAACATAACAATTATTATATTTTAAAAGTATTCTAGAGGACAAAGTCAAGAAGCTACATTCTGCATTTGGAATATTACTTACTTTGTACCAGTATAAACACACAACATGGTCATAGCTGCCTTGTAGTATATATTCAATTGGTTCTCTTTCTTTTTCATTTATTTTATAACCAATACCAGTTAACCATTAATTTAGGGATAATACTAAGTAATCTCTCTCTCTCTCTCTCTCTCTCTCTCTCTCTCTCTCTCTCTCTCTCTCTCTCTCTCTCTCTCTCTCTCTCTCTCTCTCTCTCCTAATAGGAAAGTTTGCAGAACAATTCATTAGAAGTTTAAATCCACTTCAGGTTCTCTATGGTTAAGTATAGCTTCTTTCCTTATGCAATATGATTCTTACTCTCAAGCTGAGTAAAACTGAAATACTTGCTAAGCAGTTAGTTACTATGTGCCCTGAATTTTTAAGATTCCTAGAAAATAAAAGCCAAATTCTGTTTTTTTTTTAACTTATTTTAAAATTATCATATAACGTAATGGGTTTCACTATGACAATAAAGACTAATTTCTGACAACTGTGATGAATATATATATGGACTTTGTTTGTTCTTTTACCTGTGTGCAATACTGAAAGTACTCAAGAATGAAAAATTTCAGAAATCGCCTTGCTCTATGAACCTTCTTCATCTGCAAACCCCTGGCACCCATCATTGGCCTATGTATAACAGACGGGTTGTAAATGTTTGACTAACATCATTTATGTATTTATGAATCAATATTGTATATGCACAGGGCTTCACCTGGGTTCATTTAAATATGTACATATTGCTCAGCAACACATAAACTATAGTGTTACAAGATCATATTCTCAGCTTTAATACACATTGATTTCACCTGGAGATTTTACTAAAACACAGATTCGAAGTCAGCTGCTTTGGGTAGAGCCCAATAGCATAATTCCAACAAATTGCTCAGGCAATGCTGAAAACCATCTAAGGATCGAAGTAGGTCTGCTTTAATTCCCTTCTGAAGGCTGAGCAAATAACTAAACAGTCTTACTTCTCAAAGCTAATGTACCACAATTAGAGAAGCAGAGCTCATGCTCTTGGGGAAACCACATCTGTTATTAGAGGCCATCATTCCACAGGTGTTTACTCAATACCTACGTCACACTGCCCAGGTGCTTCTGCTGCCTGTTCTGCACAACACAGGAGCTATAAATCCCCGTTCAGTTATGACCACTCCTTGCCTCTTCTGGGTAGCCATGTGTCAAGTACGATGAACAGGCAAGACCAGGGGAAAAAACTGGTTATTTCACTTAAAGTCATGGGGGAAGAAAAAAAATCAAAATTTTCCTTTTTTTCGCCCCATGCTCCTAAAACATGATTCCTACCACAGCTTAACAGTTCACGTTAGCAGGGTGAGGCAGCTAAAATGGCAGGCCTATAGCCTATAATTTTGTCTGCTAGAACCAAAACAGGCAAAGCATAGAATCCCCAAAAGTTTCTTCTTCATAGAAAATGGGTTGAAAAATCAGGTCAGCTTTGTGGCTACCACCTACTTAACAGAAAATTCTGGAGTCATCGACAGCCTCAAAGATAATTTGAAAACAACCAAACCCACCATATCCTTAATAATGCCTATTTTGGCCTCTCAGCCCATCTAGCCCACCTATATTTGTGACACCCCCTGACTGACCAGCAGAACCACTCTCCATAAGGGACTCCAGTGGCCACACCAGGCTGGGACTCAGGGCAGCAACCTTTATTACCCTTCCTGTCCTCCGGCTCTCCACACATCCTCCCAGTCCTGCCCACAGAAGCCCATGTGTCCAGCTCTCCTCCTTCCCCTAGGGACTCTACCTCTTGATCCAGACCCAGGGTCCCCTAGTTCTTTCCTGTCACCCCTTCCAGTCTTTCCTTCTATCCCATCTCTAGTCCTCTGTGACAGTCGGTCACCCACAGACACATTCTCTATCAGGATCCCCACAGGCACACTAGGATAGGACCCAGAGTGGGCAACAGCAACCAAGGAACAGAACACCCACCCAACAGAGGAGACAGCAGATATCTATGCCAAGAACATCATGACTTCAAACATCACAGTGTGAAGGCACAATTTAACAAAGAAATAAAATCATTAAGGAAACCCGAACTGAAGATTAAAACTTTTGGAAGTGAAACAAAAATCTCAGAGGTAAGTCTCAACAAGTGATTACAAGACACTGAAGAGGCAACTTCATGTCTTGAAAACAAGGTAAAAGAAATGGATAGCTCAGAAAGAAAATGTTAAATTCTCCCCACCCCCCGCCCAAAATATCTAGACACAAAACATACAGGAAATCAGGGACACTATAGAAAGACCATGGGTACAGAAGAAGAGGAAGAAACACAAGTCAAAAGCAAAGGAAATGTTTTTTGTTTTTTTTAAATCATAGACTTAATAGCTAACATCCACGTATAAGTTGTTAAGTCAATGATATCAGGCTACTATCTATAGAACCAATGATAGGAAGAGTAAGGAACTAGAAGGTACAGATAGGTCTCATTAGGAAAGAGAAACAGAATAGCTATGGATGGAGGGAGGGGCTGGAACCAGAAGATCAAGTAAGAAAGAGAAGCAGGGGGTGAAAAAGGGAATATAGGGAGAGACAGCTAAAAGTAAGAATCATTTGAGAGGTAGATTATATAGTAGAAGGTTCCTAAAATATATACATATATGAAGGCAATCTAAATGAAATCATCAAATAATTGGAGACTCAGTCCCAAATGGCCATCTCATATAACCAAATGAAGCTTCCAGGTTGGGGATTGGGTTACATCTGATTGAGTGCTGGCCAAAAGGGTCCCAAGGGGATCCCCAAACAACCCATGCTGTTGCCAAGAGAAATGGGTTGTTCTCCACAAACAGACAGCAAGGCCCCACTGCTAAACATAATACCTACACAACTCATTTAACATGGAGAAGTCAAGCCGGTGCCTACATAGAGCCTTCACTTCTATGTTTTAGCATATTTGGTACAGTATGGTACTTGACATGCTACCAAAAGAAAACCTTAAACACCAAGCCAGCCACAAACCTTTTGTTCTACAATGGTGTCCTGCCTGCAAGATCCACTGGGGCAATGGTGACACAAACCTTATGGGAACCAATCAATATCTGATTTGACTTTAAGGCCCGCTACATGAGATAAAACCCATACCCAACCCTGCTTGAGTAATCAAGAACCAGAGACTAGACAGTCTAGGGTAAAATCAATACTACTGGTCTTAAAAAAAAAAGTGACTCCTAATGACATTGTGCTATACTCTAGATCAGTGCCTTTCTCAGCATCATCAGAAAAGCTTCCTTCTACAGCAGATGGGAACAACTAGAGAAACCAACAGTCAGACATTATGCAGAGATTATGCAGAGACACCCAACCCTAAATGGGATGGCTCCATCAAATCCCTCCACTCAAAGCTCAGAGAACCCTGATGAACTGCAGGCAGAAAGAGTGCAAGAGCCAGAAGGAATGGAGGACTCCAAGAAAATAAGGCTCTCTAAATCTCAAAGTTCATATGAACTCAGAGACCAGAGCATCAAGCACACGTCCTGCATGGATATGTACCAAGCCCTCCACGTACATATTATGGTTTCCAGTTTGGTGTTTTTATTCTTGAGTGTGTTGACAACTAGGTTTCTGAACCTTGTTCCGTCTCTTGGGCTCTTTTTCTTCTGTTTGTTTGTCTTGTCCAACTCTGGTGTGATAATTACTGTTTTATATTATATTTTATTGTTTTATTATTATCACTTAGAAACCTGTTCTTTTCTAATGAGAGACAGAAAGGGAGTAGATCCAGATGGGAGAGGAGATGGGGAAAAACTGGGAGGAGCAGAGGCAGAGTAAACTGTAATAGACTATATTATGTGAGAAAAGAATCTATTTTCAATAAAAGAACAAAAATAGAAGAAAAGTACCCTAATCCAAAGTAAGAGGTGCCTATCAAGGTACAAGAATCATATAGAACACCAAACAGGCAAGCTAAAAAAAAAAAAAAAAACCTTCTCCATAGTGCATAATAATAGAAACACTACATGTACAGAACAAAGAAAGGATATTAAAAGCTACATGGAGTTAAAAACCAAATCACATATAAAGGCAGGCCCACTGGAATAACCCCTGACTTTTCAATGGAGACTCTAAAAAACAGAAAGGCCTTTACAAGTGTTCTACAAACTCTAAGAGAAGCAGAAGTTTAATGAACTTGGGTGCTATGGCTTGGCACATAAATATTTAGACTTGTAATGCCCTCTTGGTGGATTTTTTCTTTAATGAGTATGTAGTGTCCTTCCTTATCTGTTCTGATTACTTTTGGTTTGACTTTTACTTTGTCAAATATTAAAATAGCTATAGCTGCTTGCTGCTTGGTTCCAGTTGCTTGGAATACCCTTTCCTTCCTTTACGTTAAGAGTCAGGGAAATGAAGAGTGGCCCTTTGAGAAAAGCAACAAGATTGAGAAATGTTTAGGCAATTCACCACAAGAAGGAGAGAGAAGATCTAAATTAATAAAATTAGAGATAAAAACAGAGACACAGAAACAAAAATCAAGAAAATTTGAAAAATAATAAGGATATATTTTAAAAACTTGTATTTCTCCAAATTTGAAAACTTAAAAAACATGGATGAGTTTCTCTACATATACAATCTAGCAAAGTTAAATCAAGATGAAATAATTTAAATAGGCCTATAAATCCTAATAAAATCAAAGTAGTAATTAAAAATCTCCCAGCCAAATAAAAGCCCAAGACTATATGGATTCAGCACAGAATTCTACCAGACCTTCAAGAAGAATTAGCACTAATACTCCAATTATCCCACAAAATAGAAGCTTCAGGAACATTTTCAATTTAACAAACCCACTATTACCCTGATACCTGAACCATATATAGACCCAACAACAAAAAAAGAAAATTACAAGCCAGTTTCCCTTATGTGAATATAGAAATAAAAATTATTAATAGAATTATTTGCAAACCCAATTTAAGAACACATCATTAAGATCATCCATTATGAACAACTTGGCTTCAATCCAGAGATACAGGAATGGCTCACCATACAAATATCAATAAACATAATTTATCACACAGATAGACTCAAAAAAAAACCACATAATCATCACATTCATTGCAAAGAGTGCCTTTGACAAAATCTAACATCCCTTCATGATAAAAGTCCTGGAGAAACTAGGGATACAAGAGACATACTAAAGGATATTTACAGCAAACCCACAACCAACATCCTCTTAAATGGAGAGAAGCTCAGAGTTTTTCCACTAAAATCTGGAACAAGACAAGGTTGTCTACTCTTTCCATACCTAGTCAACATGGTACTTAGCTAGAGCAATAAGACAACTGAAGATCAAAGAGATACAAATAGGAAAAGAAGAAGCCAAAGTGTCTTTATTTGCAGATGATACAATTTTATTCAAAAAAGACCCTAAGCATTCCTCCAGGAAACTTCTACATATGATTAACACTTTCAACAAAGTATCAGGGTAGAAAATTAACACATAAAAAATCAGTATCCTTCCTTGACACAAATGAAAGGCACTCTGAGGAACAAACCAAGGAAATAGTAACTTTCATAATAGCTGCATATATGTAGGTATCTCTAACCAAGCAAATGAAAGACTCGCATAATAAAAAGACACTGAAGAAATTGAGTAAGACATCAGAAGATGCTCATGGATTAGTAGGATTAATCCTTTAAAAATGACAAGCCTACCAAATGTAATATACAAATTCAATGCAATTCCTAACAAAATTCCATCATAATTCTTCACAGAAATTGAAAAGACAATCTTCAACTTCATATGGAAAACACATACACGCACAAAAAAATAAAAAAATGATAGCTAAAATAATCTCAAATAATAAAATAACTGCTGGAGGTGTCATCATTCCTGATTTCTAGATGTACTATAAAGCTATAATAATAAAAAATAGCATTGTATTGACATAAACACATTGATCAATGGAACTGAATCAAAGACCCAAACATAAAACGACACGTATATGAGCATCTGATTTTTTGACAAAGAAGACAGAAATACACACTGGAGAAAAGACAGCATCTTCAACAAATGGTGCTAGGTAGTCAAGCTGGATGGCTGCATGTGGAAGAATGCAAACAGATTCATATTTATCACCCAGAACAAAACTCAACCCCAAAATCAAGGATATGACCATAACATAGATACCCTGAATCTGGTAAAAGAGAAAGTGAGGAACAGGCTTGACCTCGTTATCACAGCGATGGACTTTCTTATCAGAACATCAATACTGTAGGCATTAGATAAGCAATTAATTATTGATATCTCATGAAACTGAATAGGTTCTGTATGGCAAAGGACACCATCATTTGGACAAAGCATCAGGCTAGAGTGGAAACCGAATAGGTTCTATATGCCAAAGAACACCATCATTTGGCAAAGCAGCAAGCTACCAATTACACATCTGATAGCAGGCTATTATCTAAACTATATAAAGAATTTAAAACAATTGGATATCAAGAAAACAATGCAATATAAAAATGGGGTACAGAACTGTTTTAGTTAAGGTTCCTCCTGCTGTGGTGAAACACCATGACCACAGCAATTTTTACAAAGGAAAACATTTAATTGGGGCTGGCTTACAGATTTAGGTTTAGTCAGTTGTCATCATGGCAGGAAGCATGAGCACGCAGGCAGACATGGTGCTGGAGAGGAAGCAGAGAGTTCTATAAAGAGAGTAAACCACTGTGCCTGGCCTGAGATTCTGAAATCTCAAAGTCAACCTCCAGTGACACATTTCCGACAACAAGGCCACACCCCCAAATAGTGCCACTCCCTTGTGGGCCTATGGAGGCCATTTTTATTCGAACTGTCACAAAAACTAAGCACAATTCTCAAAAGACGAAATGCAAGTGACTGAGAGACACTTAAAGTAATGTAAGACATTATGTATGTATGTACTCATCTTTAGCCATCAGAGAAAGGCAAATTAAAACTATTTTGACATTTCATCTTACCCCAGTCAGAATGGTCAAAATAAATAAAACAAATGACAGTTCATGCTGGAAAGGATTTGGGGGAAGGAGAACACTTATTCATTGCTAGTAAGAATGGAAATTTGTACAACCACTGTGAAAACCATTGTGGAAGTACCTTAAAAAGCTGAAAATCAACCTTCCAGCTATACCACTCTTGGATATATACCTAAAGTTCTCTACTTCTACTTCTGAGATATTTGCTCATTCATGTTCATTGCTGCTATATTCATAATAGTCAGAAATTGAAAACGGCTAGATGTCCATCAACTGACAAACAAATGTGGTGCGCTTATTTGGTAGAATATTATTTAACTGCTAGGAAAAAATAAAATTTGTAAATAAGTGAATGCAGGTAGAAACAATCTTCCTGAGTGAGGTAACCTAGACCGCCCCCAAAAAACCATATATTGCATTATTTCTTTTATACATAGTATTAGCTTTTAACCTGCAGATAAGTGTTTCAATCCAAATAACCACAAATGTTAGGCACCTAGTAAAGCACTGAGGAGGAACAGAAGCAGACTTTCAGTGAAGGGAAAATATAGGGTTATATAAAGACACAGGAGAAACTAGAAAAGAAGGACTAAGTGGAGAATAGGATGGGGGAGCAGGGTAAGAAAGGAATATGGTGAAGGACAACTCACAATAAATGGCTTTTAAAACCCATATGGAAACCTATAACCATAGAAGCTTCCTAAAATATATACATGAATGGAAAAATCCAAATGGAGTCATTTATAATGGAGAAGACAATTGTCTTAGCTAGACATTTTATGTCACTAAGTAAAACTTCACACGCCAGGGCTCTTGTTCAGCTATTGCCCAAAATGGTTCCATGAACCCCACCCCTTACATCACAGGCTACTACCAGGTCTACTGGTTGCTCTTTACAACCTAATGGTAAGGCCTATTGCTATTGACAACACTTGAATCACAAAACATAGACAAGTTGAGGTGTTATCAGCTAGAAGCTTTCCCCATACTGAGTTGTACTCCCGGTACTAAAAGGCACTCTGCACACTACCAGAGGAGAAAAGTCATTGTCAATACCACTGACTATCATAGCAACAAGCCTGCAGCATATGCTGGTTCAACCATGGCGTGAATGTTATGAAAGTAACCAACAACTTTTTAAAATTGGATTTAAGGCCCATTTGAGAGGTGGAAACCATATCTAACCCTGCTAATGTGGCCAAATACCTGAGACTGGATAAGTCATGGGCCCAAGGGAAATCCTACTACTACTATTCCGATAAAGGAACATAACATAATACCTCCAAATGACATATTGGCATACCCATAGAAGCTTTTCTTGCAGTCGATGATAATTAACAAAGAGATCTACAGCTGTACAATGTGCCTAGCACGAGAGACTTTGGATCACTCAGTCCTAACAGGGATGTATTCATCAAACCCCTACCCTCAAATCTCAGGGACCTATGCAGAAAAGGAGGTGGAAAGAGTATGAGAGACAGGTAATGGGTGACCCCAAAGAACCAGTGTCTTGCAGACAAAAGAGGACTAATTCGCATAGGAACTCAAAGAGACTGGGGTAGCACAAACAAGCCTTGCACAGTCAAGCCAGCCAAATCCCAGAAAGCAAGTAGACACAAAGCCCTACCACTAACTAGGAAGCTATTTACAATTGATACCTGCAAGGAAAAGGAAAATCGGGGTTCCCCCTGCCAATGGATTTGTCACTGTCTATATCAACCATACTCTAGGGCAGCCCATTTCCAGGAGTAGTTGACCAACACAACGAACTCCATGAGTTTAGTTTTGAATGGGTAGGCTGGGGGGGGGCTCTTTGTTTTGCTTTGACATATGGGATCTTAGTGATTTTTGTTTGTTTTGATTTTCATTTTGGAGGGTTGTTTTCATTTGGTTTCTTGAAACAAAGAGGACAAGAATTTGGATGGGTAAGGAAATGGGGAGGATCTAGGATGAGTTATAGGGAACACAATCAAAATACACTGTATAAAAACTATAAAAAATAAATCATTTACTCATGGATAGGCAAAGTATTATAGTATTCCTCTGTCAGAGGCATAAATAAATCACCTAGAACCTACTTTGGCTTGGCATAGTGTCATATACTTCTGAAGCTGGGATACTTCGGATGGGACGAGACCTACACTACAAGCAGTCAAGGAGCGTATGAGCCCTAACAAGTCAGGGAGATTTTTCTACAATGCCAACTTTAATTAAGATTTAAATGGACGCTGGGCATGGTTGCACAGGTCTTTAATCCCAGTACTCCAGTCCCCGACAATGGAGATACAGGGGAAGACAAAAGCAAAAGGCCAACCTGGTCTACATAGCAAGTTCCAGATCAGACAAGGTGTACAGTAAGACCCAATCTTAACAAAAAAGAAAAGAAAAAAATGTTTACCATATAAAATCAAACAATTATTTTACACCAAAACAAACAATAGAATAAATAACCTCGTTAATTTTTGTTCCTTCCTTCCTTCCTTTTTTTTTTTTTTTTTTTTGCTTTTTTGAGACATGGTTTCTCTGTGTTGCAGCTCCGGCTGTCCTGGAACTTGCTCTGCAGACCAGGCTGGCCTTGAACTCATAGAGATCCACCTGCCTCTGACTCCCAAGTGCTGGGACTAAAGACATGTGCCACCACTGCCTGGCAAATCTCACTAATTTTAAAGAACGACATTTCTAGACTAAAAGTAATGTTCTAACTTGACAGGTGAGTTTTTCAGCTGCAGAGGAACTTGTATTAGAATCTAGGAAATTCTATTCTTCACCCACCTCTCTGCTCCTGTCCTCTCCTCCCCTTTCAGATCTGTGATCTCCCAGAGTGGAAAACTGGTTGCTGCCATTGATTGAGTCCACTATTGCCTTGATGGTTTATGCCAACGATGTAAACTAGTAAACTCTTGAACCAATTAGTAGTGCAAGGACATATTTCTCCAGAAAGATTTTGGTAAAAACAGAATCACTTCCAATTAGAATGTTTCAATTCTTGAGAATGGAATACTCAATGCTGAGTGTCTTGAATTTTGAATAAATGGCTTAACAACTCGAAATAAAAATACAAAAAGGTAAACAGGGAAGGAAGGGCCACTGGGATAGAATCTGTGTTCTCAGGAAACCAAGATACTTACAAGGCATTGCATGGTATATGCTTGGCCAGTACTGTCCACTGTCCCTCTTTAACCAAACACGAACTGTCCTACAACAGAGGAAAATGGATACATGAAATCACAGCCTTTGGAGACATGCAAAGACAGTAATACACAGAAATCAAACCTTTCAATATTATATATGTACAGATTCATGGCAGGTATAATAGAGATGCGTACTACATGAGTCTATCCAATAATCTTATATTCCTTACAGTTTAAAAAAAAATTCACTTTACTGTTTTGTCTTTCCAAGTGTCTTAGTGAGCTGAAAGCATCCACTGTTTTAGGAAACCACAGGTCATTACTACTGAACCACAGAGAAACTGCTCTGTGTAAAGTGCAGAGATCACATAAAATAATAGGTAACATATAACAGGAAAGGGACAAAACAATTAAGTTCATGCCTTGTAAGCCAGGCTTTTATCTCAAGAAACAGTTTTTCCAGGTACACATGCATGGACACACGCGCACACACACATGCACGCACACACACACACACACACACACATAAATAAAATAAATAAAACCCCCTTTAAATTAAGGAATCAATACAGGAGTGATATCCTAGAAGATATTGAGGTAAAACACTGAAAAATCAGTCTCTCTACCAAATCAACTACCGAGCTGACAAGAACTGCTAAAATCATTTACTTCGAATTCTGAGGTCTACTAAATAATGTTTTCATCACCTGGAGAAGGAACCTGAACTAGGAACAAAAGGAGGGAGGGGCATGGCACTGAATTCCAGCATTCAGTATCTTCCACCATCCAGGCTCCATATGGCAGGTAGCCATGGAGGCTGCTGGAGCAAGAGTGGAGACAAGTCCTCGACAATGTGGTGACATGTGTTCTGATTTCCCTGAGTGTCCAGTGAGTGACCACAACAGAGGCTGACCATTGACTCAACCCTCTTAGGGCTGAAGGACGTCCTTACAGAAATGAATGACAGAAACATTCCTTTTCCTATTGGACCCAGACTGTTGGCTGACCTCAGAGACAGCGGAAAAGAGTTTTCAAAGATTATACACAGGGAATACAGTTCTTGTAGAAACCACAAGATAAGTAAGACAGCTACGTTCCAGAGAATTTGACTCCCAGGGTTACTGCATTCTTACCCGCTCTCAACAGGAAACTGTGAAGTACACAATGAAATAGAAAGCACGGATCATCTCAAGGGGAGAACAAAATTGACAGAAATTAACCAGGAAGAAGTCCAAGCACTGGGCTTACTGGCAGCACGCCTAAGAACTCACAGACGACAAAACAAAACCAGTATGAATGTATGACTGGACTGGGAGTATTACTTCTGATGGACAGTCTATAAGGAAATTGGGCTGAAATACTGCAGGGCACGGTAGCTGAAACCAAACTGCTAGAGAAACAAGAAAGACCAGGGAAGACCTGCAGGAGGTCTGAGCAGACAAAAGAGAAGAGGCAAGCCTGAAGCTAGGACAACGGAGCCCGGATGAGAGGCTGCCACAGAAAAGAGTAACTGACAGAAACAAAATAAGCAACAACAAAGCCTCAGCTTAGGGGAGCTGGGCCGCGTGGTTTAGGTTAGCAGCACACAAACATGGGAGTCCTGCAAGAAGAGAAAGGTAGAGAAAAGCACTTCAGGAAAAACAGATAGAAATTTACCAAATTTGGTGAAAGACATACACATCCAAGAACCTCAAAGAACTCCAAGAAGATAGACTATACCAGATTTAACACCCAGATTAAAATCAAATCATCGAACACCAAGGAGAAAAAAATCTTAAAGGCAGAGAAAAAAAAAAAACTCATTCCATTCAATAGGGCATCAATAACCAACTTCTCATAGACTGGAGGACAGAAAGAGGGAAGGTGCTTAATGAAACAACTATCAACCAAAACTATCTGCTGACCTGCCCTGCAAAAATGAAAGTCTAAGTGGGCATCCAGACCAAGGCATCTCCGAGCCCTAATTGAAGTGTCCATTTGCAGTGGATGGTGATTAACACAGAGAGACCCAAAGCTGACCGAAGTGTAGAGTAAGTGACTACTTAGCCCCAGTGGAAATTTATATACTTCACACACACACAAACATCCCAAGGCTAAGGGATCGTTGCAGAAAAGGCAACAGAGAGTAAGAGCCAGGAGACGTGGATGACTCCAGAGGAGCATCTTCAGGACACAGCAGAACAGCTGCACCGTCAACTCCCAGCAACTGTGACAGCGAGCACAAAGCCTGTGCCAGATCAAGGCAGACCAAACGCCAGCCTGGAGGGAGGGCTTGGCATACAAGTCCACCCCAGCAGTGACGCAAATGGTGACGCAACTGTTAGGTACTGGGAGGGAGGAGACAGTTTTCTAAGATGAGCTGATCATGCTCCAGCGGAAGACCTCATAGCAAGGATATCTGGGCAGCACAAACTGGTCTTCAATGGATTTGTTTTGCTTTGTTTAAAAAGACGGGGGCGGGGGGCACAAAGGTCAGTGGGTAGACAAAGTGGAGTGGATCTGGAAAGAGGTACGGGAGCAGGGCAAGTATGAATAAACCACACTGTACAAAACCAAAAACCCTCAAAGAACTAATAAAATAAACTTAAAACCCAACCCATCCCATAAATGAAGAAAAAAAATCACCAAAGCTAGGCAAACACATCATAAAAAAATCTCAAGTTCATATTTCTTATGAATATAGATGCCAAGATTCTCAATAAAACACTGGCAAATCAAACTCAACAGCACAACAGAAGGATCGTACATCATGATCAGTTGGGACTTGTTCCAAGATCCAAGGGTCATTTAGAGTAAGAAAATCAACCCATATAACACAGTTTATCAGTAAAGTAGAGCATCTCTGATCATCTAACTCAGTGGTTCTCAACCTTCTTAATGCTGTGACCCTTTAATATAGTTCCTCATGTTGTGGTGACCCCCGCAACCAAAAAATTATTTTCATTGCTACTTCATAGCTGTAATTTTGCTACCATTGTGAACTGTAATATAAATATCTGTGTTTTCCGATGGTCTTGGTTGACTCCCAGGGGGTCTCTACCCACAGGTTGAAAGTAGCTGATCTAACTGAAATGCATTTAACACAATTCAATTTTTCATGACAAAAGAGTACACTTCAAGTGGAAGGAGTCTTCCTTAACTTAATGTAGGGCATCTACTAGCTACTTTCCTGTCCCTACAAACCAAATACTTAAAGAAGCAGCTAAAGGGTGGTTTTATCTTGGCTTACAGTCTGAAGACATGGTGAGTGGTCACCTGAGAACAAAGCACAGAATAGAGAGACAAATGCTGGTAAGCAGCTGGTTTTCTCCTCCTTCGGTTTAATCCAACTCAGAACCCCATCTACAAGATGTAAGCACTCACATTCAAGGCAAGTCTTTCTCTCTGAAATTCTCTTTGTAAATGCTGGTACAAACATGCCCAACGTCTCCTAGGTGATTCCAAATCCAGCCAAGCAGACAATGAAGATGAGCCACACTAGGCATTCATGGAGAATTCACACTCAGAGCATCCTCACTGGTTACAGAAAGCTCCCCCTAAAAATTAGGAAGAAGGAAGGTACGCTCCCCTTTTTTGAGCCACTGCCAGCACAACCTGGATAACTAGTCAAATAAATAAAAGGTGTGATGGTTCGTCTTCATTGTCAAGGTGACTGGCACCACCACAAGGGCTCAGGTCCTACCCTGAATAAAAGCAGAACATAATATTCATCTCTGTTTCCTAGCTGCAGGCACAGTGTGACCAGCTATCTCATATCCCTTGCTTCACTGGAGATGGTGGTGGAGGGAGGAAGGGAAGCAAAGAAGACAGGAAAATAACTATAACTCAGAGACGGGTTAAGCCAGTAGAGGTCAGTGTGCTGGGAAAGGAAACTGGGCCCCTGCTGACTGCCCTGCCCTCTTTCATGGTGGGGGGCCGGTGGGGGAAAGCTGCACGCATTCACAGGGATAGCTGGCAGAGGCAGAACTACAGTAAAGGGAGGTAAGGACTAAAGACTATGAGAGCATACAGGGGTCCTGAGGACAGCCGATGGACAAACAGGGAGACTGCCCTAGTGAGCTGCAATGGTGAGAAAAGGAGCAGCCAGAAGGGCATGGAGGGCTATAGAGGCCACTTAGAATAAGGAGCTAGAGACAGAACCCCATTTGTTTGTTTGCGGGAAGCAGGGAAAGTCCTGATTGCCCTAAAGTAATTGGTTTGCTTTCTCCTCAGAGGTAATTTATTCTGAGCCAATTATGACAGGCCATGGTCTGGGAACAGGAATTGGGTTATATCAAATAGTGTGTTCTACACTGACAGTAAATACATGTGCTTTTATTAGTAACAGAGCAAAACAAAGCCAGACCAAATCAATTCACTGGTTGGGACCAAGAGTGATGACATTCTTAGTTTACTGGTGGGAGCCAGTGCTCTGCTAAGAAGCTGCTTAAATAGGAAAAGTGAGGAGTAGACATGGACAAGAGATGGTAAAAATACATTACGCACATGCATGAAAATGATACAATGATGCCTAATAAGTATAATTAACATATGCTAATAAATGCATAAAAAAATTACATGTCAAAGGTTTAAGTGATAGTCAAAAGGATGTCAGGCCAGACACAGAGTGGGCAATAAAAGACTTTCAAAGAGACTGAAAAACAGCCCCAGAAAACTGGCTCCAGATCTGCAACATTCTGTCAACAATTGCAAAAGGTTACTCAGTGATTCAGCCTCTAACACAAACCTGGCTTTATACCCACCCCCATAAACTTCAATTTATACTAACCCCCTCACCCCCCCCAAAAAAAGACAAGATGTCTGGGGGACTCTGCTGAGTGGTAGAGCACTGCCTATCATGTACAACATATCTCCAGCACAGTGCGGGGTTAATGACCTAAAACAACCTGAGACAGCTGAGAAACTCCCAACTCAACATAAGGATAAGAACACCTGCCTGACCGGAAAACAACATACAGAACATCTGCTGAACTCATTCAGCCCTGAGCCTGTAAGGGACCCATCCACTGATAAAACTTCCCTCCACTGATAAAACTTCTCTCCCCAAAGGTCCCCTGACTTCCCAATAAAGCCCCAAGTCCCCTGCGCCTGGGTGCAATGACTCCACTGCCAGGGAGAGATTGGGGTCCTTCCATCGTCCTGCTTCTGCTGAGGTTGGTTTATTATTTTATTTCCACATGGCCTTGATCAATCCTGACCTAGCACTGAGCGAGTGGGTGATGGTACCAAGGGGTAGGGAGAGATCATGCCAAGGGTCTAAAACCACAAGGACAGATTTTTAGTGGTTGAGAAATGTACTGTCAGGCTCGGGTGCCGACTGGCTGTGGCTATCTGAGAACAGTGGGACCTTTCATTATTAGCAAGTGGTTTTTGTTTGTTTGTTTGTGGAAAGCAGTGTTTACGTTGGAACACACTGAGTGTGGGAGAGTACACTCAGGGCTGCCAGAGCAGGAACTGCCTGCCTGGGATTCAGTGTAAGGTGTGAGCTAGGAGTCACAGCACACAGCAGCTGAGAGCAGTAAAGAAGAGAACGCTGCGCACAGCCCCTGAATAGCCAACAGCCAAGGGGTGTGGGAGAAAAACAAGTGCAAGGATCTCCCAGCTTAGGTCACTGAAAAGCAAAGGAACGGCCCTTTAGAGACAGAATGCGCCCTGATTTCAGATCTAGAAAGTAAGATCATTCTCATCTAAATACCTAAAAAACTACACTAAACTCACAGTGAACAAATACTATCTTCAGAGTTCACTTTTCTGAGGAGAAAAGGGAGGGTTGGGGTGTCAACAAACATTGTATCACAGGTTGCTAAGCTACTAAAAAAAAAAAAAAAAAAAGACAATCTATCCATGTTGAAATCTAGGCTTTAAAAATGTGCCTGAGAATGAGGCAACCTTCATTAGTTACCATGGCAACAAGCTTCAATTCCCTGAGGACAACTGTTTTTTCATCACTGAAGTAACTTGGGGTGAGGGGTAGAGAGCAAATTCCACTGTGTGTGGTAAATCTGGGTTTCCAGGGAAAGCCTCTCCAACAGATTACTCGCTGCCACCGCAACACACAGACAAGGAACAGGGCAGCCCTGGCAAGTCGTTAGTAGGAAGAGTTTGAGCAATGGGATGTTAGTCAGTGTCTTCTGGTAGTTTTTACAGTAATTGGTTTAATGGATAAAAAATGTTCCAAACGCAAAGACAACTGCAGAGATTCTGAGAAAGTGGATGTGAGAGATTAACCTAAAGGAAAAAGCTCTCACTTGGATAATAGATTTCTGATGACTATGTTGTTCCTAATACTGCATTCAACTCGCACAGTAAATAACCTAAATCTAATCTTCATTGATGCCCTACGTATTTTTGGTGCCCAGAAGCTGCCAGTGCATAACGACAATTAAAGCTGGGTGCCATCCAGTCCCTGGTCGCTTCTGCCTCAGAGTTCAATTCCTCAAATCAAGGACCCCACTGTTAAAGACCTACACTGCTCTGCTGACTCACAGACAGACACTGGCCATGTTCTTTGATGCAGCGCCATCTGTCGGTAGCTGGAGAAGAGGTGTAGAGTGCCACAGCCCAGCTCCTTGAGTGGAAGGAATTACAGCTCAACAAACATTATCAGCCTTAAGGTGTGCACGTGACAGCCACCTTCCCTGGACATTTTACCACCGGAGGCATGTCTCTTTTACTCCACAGTCTGGGAGAACCTTCACAGTTTACACTGGTTACAGAAATCACAAGAGGCATGACTGTCAGGTTTGAAAGTACTTTTAAGTGGATAAAATGGAGGCTTAAAATGAAGATAAAGGGACCCATGTGACAGGTACACATAACGAAGATGATGACCACAACTGCATTATCATCTGTCACCACCCATGTATGAATGATGACAGGGATTAGGGTTCCTAGAGGAAATCTCACACCATGCTGGGAATGCCGATGAACTCTAGCTCCAGTCCTGGTCACAGATCATGGTTAACACTGAGCACTTCTGAGTTTCCCTGCCACCTTGTTTGTAAACTGTAAGAGTGCTGTGGATAAAGTAGAGACAGACTAGGACCTTTTCTTCTCCCCAGTTTTAGGCAAAACTATAAGTAAACTCATTTTACTTATAGTTTTAATGTGAGCAAGTACTGGTACCCAGAGGCAGATTTTCTGGCCAGGGTCTCTGGGTAGCAGTCTGGGCCCTGGAGGAAGTCCCATGGGCTTCACTGAGTAGCTGTGGGAGTAAGCAGTACCTGTGTCTGCAAACTGTGTCCTTGCTCTGTGGTCTGGCTTTTATGTGTTCTGCTCCCTCAAGCTGTGGCGAGCATGTTGCAGTTTCTGTCCTTCACCACTGTGGGCATCTGGCTTCCTGACACTCTCCTGCTTGCTGTGTTTCTGCACAGCACTTCTCACTAAGGAAGAGCCCTCATGAGGCCTTTGGGACTCGTCAGACATGACAAAGCTCCAGGACCACTCTGCGCTGCGTCTTTATGAGGACACATGACATCAGCAGTCAGCACTAGTAAGCAAGGCTGTTCACCTGGGAGACAGGAGTCCTGACAACTGTGAAAATTTTAGTATTTTTATATTTTGTATTTTCTTTAGTATTTTTATATTAAACTCTTAAGAATATCTCTGGGTTTACATGTTCTAATACTGATATTTTTATCACCTATGCTATTTAACAGAGGGGTTGCTTTCAAATGCTAAGGTGAATATATAAAGGAAAAAGAATAAAACATAAAAGAGAAAGATAAACATATTCTTGATAATAGAGGGTAGCAGAAGTGACGTGCTAGTGGGTCAGAGGCTGGCAGAGCCTGGTTGTCAGGAATGTCATCTGTTCTCATAGCAAAGGAACCATGAGTAGAAACTTTGAACCTAAGTGATTCGCTCATGCTTGTCAGCACTGCCCAGAAGGAAGAACCTGGATGTTACTGGAGGAATGGCCTATATTTAAATGTTGATCCTGGCTCCATCCACTGTGGGTAAATTCCTGTCACCTGTGACAGTGGCAGGCATGGAATGAAGGCTCCAGAGGAATGTCATATTAACACTGAGAAGCAAGAGAAGCCACTCAGAATGTCCTGACTGTCAGGACCCCAGATCAGCAAGTGGAAGCAATTGCTATCTCCTGTCACCTAAGTCACAGCAGAGCTACAGGGAAGGAAAGGACAGTCTCTCTGTGATGATGAAGATGTTCTGGAAGTGAAGAGTGTTAATATTCAATACTGGCTATATACGGAAAGTCACCTAAAATACACCTAAAATTGCAACTAGCTATGCGCAGTAAAAAAGGAATAAGCAGTGGCACACAGCTGTAGTCCCTGCGCTCAGGAGCTAGAGTCAGGAGGATCACTGTGAGAGCCAGCTTGGTCTAGGTAACAAACTGCACCAGCTAGAGTTACACAGAAAGGCCCTGTCTTTAAAAAAAATCTAAACAAATAAATAAATACAACTCAGAATTTCTAAAATTGGCGTTTTCATAGGGACATCAATAACACAGCAATTAGAATATAGCAGCAAGCGGAGTGACCCAAAGCCAGTCTAGCTGACAGTGTGATAATGGGATCCATCTGGGCACTCCAGAGCAGGGCAGCATTTCAGTCCAACTGAAACTTGGGCTCAAAGAATCAGGCATGATACCCTAAAAAGGAAAAATAAAAAGAGTTTCTGAACCATGTTTGCATCATGAGAGAAGTCTCTGGACACTGATTTTGACAGCAGTAACAACTGAGGTACAACAGAAGGAAGATGGAATCAAAGGACGAAGGAGCCAACAAAGTTGCCACTGTTCCAGTCTGGAAGTTAGCTGACTACAACAGAATTACCCATATTTTAAAAACAAGAAAACATAAAAAAGTCTCACAAAATCCAACCACTCTTCCAAGCATATACATATCTCCCCATAATAACCTTTCCTGTGTTGTGGGGAGGGGGGTGTTTGTGATTTGGGGGGGGGGGAATGTTGCTGTTGTTTTGTTTTTTGAGACAGGGTTTCTCTGTGTGGTCCTGGCTGTCCTGGTACCCACTCTGTAGACCAGACTGGCTTCAAACTCAGAGAGTGCCACCTGCCTCTGCCTTCTGAGTGCTGGGAATAAAGGCATGAGCCACCACCTACCTTGCCTTCCTGTGGGTTTTTAAAATAATGTCTGTTCATGATGTTGATACACCTCAGAGTCAAATCAGATTAGCTTTTCTTCACATTGAACCTTTCCTATAATTTCCAAAGAATAGCATCAATATTCCCCGACATGTCAAATGCATAGTACAAAGAAATGGAGATGGACCTAAAACAGTAAAAATTTCTCTATATGTTGGCTGGAGAAGTAACTATTGGCAAAAATAATTACTTCTTGATCTCCTTGGATTCAAGTTTTACTTACCAAAAAAACATAAAAGTAAACTGATTAAATGTGTCAAGAAGCTGGAGAAATGGTGGTCACGAAACATTTATTTGTGAATCTATGCTTCTTGGGGTGGGGTTGGGGAAGCAAAGGAGCAGCTACAGCTTAATCCCTAAAACTTCCAAGAATTCACTAAACTGCAAAAAGAACTAAATACCTAAAACTCTTGAGTGAAAGTTGGGAAGCCACACAATCCCATGGCACTAAAGGCCATTCTATAATGCAGGCCTGACGGGGAAATCCCTGTTCTATGTAATAGGCACCAGCATGAAGAGAAGCCCTGCGGAGATGAAAGTGTGAGCAGCTTAGCGGTCCCCAGTATGACTGCCAGCCAGCACTGTCCCAGGAGTGATGTATGGAAAACACTGAATGAGATCTGCATTTCCTGAGTCACACAGCATAGCTTTTCATGAATGGGTACTTACTGGGAAGATGGATTAACTCTCTGATAACACTTTAATGAGTTTCTCTTTGACTCTGAGAGACCACACTGCACAGAGCTCAATCACTCTAGTTATTTCAATCCATTGCTAAGTTTGACTCGCACTCATTCAAGCATATTAGATTAACCAAAAATTAAAGTCAGGGGATAATTTCTCTACCAACCAATAAATTACTAACCCCTGTCATTTCTACCTCCATCCTTAGTGTGAGTTGGGTCCTGTCTGCTAGCCACACTGCCTTATTACACTTTGTGATACGCTCCTAGCCAGACTGCTAGCTCCTAGTTCACCCTTCTCTGAGATGACGTAATTACATTAGTCATTCGGCATTCTCGGGACTAAGTACAATTCTGTGGTTTACCAGGTCTTCCAGGATCTCACCAATGTCTGCTGCTCCTGCCCTACACAGCCCAGCTCCCAATATGCCTTGTTCTCGCTAAACTACTCTTAGTCCTCTTGCTCAGCAGTTGCCAGTTTTCAGTTTCATGCATCAGGAGGAACAATAAGAAAAATAGCCGATAAGATAAGTAATACAGAAGAAGGCAAACGCCAAATAAAAGAATAATTCAAGTTAAAAAAAACCTTATGATTTGTTAGTCCTTTTATTTTACTATTTTAAAAAGCTATGAAAAATAAAACCTTACAATTTTAGAACTTGCACAAATCAAATTTTAAGAATGAAAATCTTGACTGCACTGTCCTCTCTGTGTCACTGCACACTTGTAAACCTGCATAGGCTGGCTTTACCAGTTGGCTGCCCTGACGCATTATTCCTCTGTGTCCCTATGCACGCTGGCCTGCTGCTAAAACACTGTGTCCTCCCCAGCATCCACCATCTGCTTAGCTAGTGCATCTCAATATTCACCTTACAGTGGAACTTTCTGAACATCTTAATAAAAGACAAATTCTGGCCATGTGTGTGTATTTTGGCACTCGTGTGCAGTGTTGGCAATCCAACCCAATTGTGATTGTTAGTAGCAATCCCGTACTTGAAAGGATCTAGAATCACCATGGAAACACATCTCTAGGTAGGTGTGTCAATGGGGAGTCTGAAGAAAGATTTAACTTAGGAGGAAAGATCATTGAATGTGGGCAGCACTATCCCAAGGATGACGGTCCTTAATTGAATGAAAAGGAGAAAATGAACAGAGTCCCAGCATTCCCATATGGTCAAGCTGCCTCGCGGTTCTGTTGGGGAAAAGGACCCCATGCAAGACTATACCTCCAAACTGGACCAAAGAAACCTATCCCCTTCCTTCCCTCTTTCCTCCCTCCCTTCCTTCTGTTGCTTTGATCAGATATTTGTCAGTAACCAATACACATAAGCTAGGTGACTATTTCCCTGCCAAACTGAAATTCTAGCCCTTGTTCTTTTGAGATGGGCTTGGCTGGCCTTGAACTGCTCACGCTGCAGGAAGGTTACAGCTAATACCTAACCCCCTACTGGACTATTTACCTAGACACTGTCTGGCCCCTTCCTTCCTCTCTCTGCTTGCCCCTGGACCCCGTTTTGGCTGTTCAGTTTGCTTTGGATCTGATCTTCGTCCATCGTTCAAGCAGAACATCCTGACTTTGCAAGTCTCCCCTTAATAAACACTGATCTGTTTCCTTAGTTCTGAGCTAGTGTGGGATGCCTTTTATTAAGCGACTGATCTCTCTGCCTTCACACATAGTCAAGGCAAGCTCAAACACATGATGCTTCTGCCTCAGCCTCCTGGAGTGCTGGGGTCACAGGCATGTGCCACTGCAATCCAGTTCATACCACAAATATTTTGGCCTGTGTTTCCATTTGGATCTGTAACTGTTTTCTGTCCATTTCTGTCTGTGGAGGAGTACACAACGGCCTGAAGTCATTTTCTCAGAGTAGATATCAACCGGTACAGAGCCGTGTACTTAAAAGAATATGCTTTCTTTACTCAGTTAGTTGCCCTTGTTCTTTTTCCAAAAATCAAATTGAACATATGGGTCTCTTTCTGAACTGTAGTCTGTCCCTCACCTGTCTAAGCAAGCCCACATCTCTCTACATGGCTCCTGATCCAAGAATAAACAGATTGTGCAGATGAAAGAAGACCTGAACCAGGTCCACTGTACTCCTCCTGTGCCTCTGTCTGTCTGACATGAATATACTACGCAAAGTCTTTTGACTCCTTCCAGATGTTGCTTTCCATGTTTAAGAAGATCTTCCTTGGCCTAAAGCACGAGTACTAACTGGTTTTGACCATACCAAAAGACGTCAAGATCAATTTCCTCTCTGTCCCCTCTGGCAGAAACAAGTCTATTAATGACAGGCAAAGTAACCTGATTGCTGTGGAATAGTCCTTTTGTATACTGTGAATATGTATTACTCTCATTGGCTAATAAAGAGCTGACTGGCCAATAGCTAGGCAGGAAAAGGTCAGGTGGGACTTGCAGACAAAAAGAGAGCATGGGAAAGACAGAGGGCAGAGTTACCAGCAAGAAGCGGAGAAAAGCGAGATGAACATAACATGCAGAGAAAAAGTATCGCCACATGGTAGTGCGTAGATAAGAAATATGGGTTCATTTAAGTTGAAGAGCTAGTTAGTAACAAGCCAAGCTAACGGCTGAGCATTTATGATTATTAATAAGTCTCTGTGTGGTTACTGGAGAGACGGTAGTCACAATGAAAACCTCTGTCTACACTTGCTAACCATAAAAGAGGGGCCTGTTAGTCTAAAACACATTTATAAGTCAAGAGTACGTGAACACACCACATATGGATGTGAAAAATAAGCAAAACTCAGCAAAAGACAAAATTCTATCCCTTCCATTAAGAGCTAAAAGGCTAATGAGAGTGTATGAGGCACTTCCATTTAAAGGGGAACTTAGTCTGTCCCAGCCTGATACAGGAAGAGAAGTGGAGAGTGGTGGCTTGATCAAAACCACCACTTCTCCTTCTGTCTGTGATTAAATGTTTGAGATAAGCAGCTGGGAGGAGGGAAGGATCATTTGGGTAGTTTCCAGCCATGGTTGCTTGGCCCTATGGTTTTTGGCCACTAGTGGCACCACACGTTAAAGTGGAAGTATGTGGCAGAGACAACCTATTCATTTCTTGGAGTCAAGAAGCAAAGAGAGAAAATCAAAAGTCTAGGCCCCAGTGATCTCTTCAATGGCTAGTGTCCTCCTTCTAGACCCATCTCTTTTCTTTTCATCAGCTTCTACTGATTCTCTGTGAATTTCACATCCAGCCCCTCTGCCCCCCCCCCCAATTCCTTATCCTATATAAACTGTAACCTTGTCTCTAATAAACGGAGGCTCTGACAAACCTAGCATGGCCTCCTTCCTCTCTCTCGCCCATTATCTTACAGATAGTACCTCTCCGGGACCCTGGAATTACTGAACTGCAGGGTGGGTTACACCCCTAGACTGAGTAACCCACCCAAGGCGGTTTACAATGCAATCCCAATTCTACTTACTGCCCCATCCCCTCACTCCCATCCTCTGCCCATGCAACCTCATTCCCAAAACAAAACAAAATTTAAAAGGAAAAACCAAACAAACAAACAAAAAAAAAGGGGGGGTAGAAGAATCTTGTTGTGAAAGCTGTGGTGCAGCCTGGTGAGTCACACAATTCACCCTATATTCCATTCATTTTTACTGCAAGTGTTCATTGCCACGAGTCCTTGGTCTGGTCTGAGGCCTCTGGCTTCTGTTACATCATCAATACTGGGCTCTCCCTGGGGCTCCTCTTAGATAGCCTGTTGTCCTGTGTCATGGAGATACATGGAGTTTTGGATTGGTAGGTTTGTCCTTTTCATGTGCTTCAACAGTTCATAGTGCGGTGGATGTTGTGTTGAGCTAACCCAACATCCTGGTTCTGGGCCTGGGTGGTAGCTGGGTTGGTCAACCTACCAGCTTTCCCTCATCATCACTACCCAGGCAAACTCTCCAGCACTGTCCAGGCTCTCACCCAACGCAACAGGCAGTAAGGCCAGATTTCTGTCCACAGGTCCCCAGATCCAGCCCACTCACACACACTCTCACACCAACATGGTCCTGGGTGGCTGACAGGACCTGGGTATCTGCAGAGCCCTCGGTGGCAACAGGAGCCATGGACATCACCCAGACCCATGTTGCCGCAAGGCCATGGACCCAGACATTGCCCTAGGCAGCAGCCCTAGCCTGGACAACATCATAGCCTCAGGGAGATTACAGGCCACTCCAAACATTATAGCCCTGGCAGGGCCCAGCCTTCAGACACCCACCTGGCCACAGACTGTATCCCAGACCCCAGGGAATCCATGTATAGACACTGCCTCTTAAAGCCTACCTCTCAATAGCACTACAGACTGGCAACACACTCTCCTTGCCTACCACTTCGAAACCACAGTATTCTACTAGTAGCAAGAGTTAAATAAAACAACAGACAAACAAAACAGTGACAATGTACTTTTAGGACACACAACGCTTTCCCTGGTTTACATCATTTAATTCTCATATAAATTCTAAGATGGTGATCCCATTTGTATTTCCATTTCAGAAACAATGTGTAACAGGAAAGGCAAACTCTTACAGACTGCAAATCTCTCCAGAACTGTTTAAGACTGGGAGTGAAGCCCCAGTTGCTAGGCTCTTGCCTAACGTGAATGAAGTTTGATTCCGAGCACCACATAAAACAAGTGTGCACACCAACACTTGGGGGGGTAGAGGCAAGAAATCAGCAAGTTCAAAGTCATCCTCGGCTTAAGAGTCAATTTGAAGCTAGTCTGGGCCACATGAAAAAGGGGCAAAAGAAATGCATAGGACAGTAGCGTTTCATATTTTAGAATGCCTGTGCATAGATAATGAAATAGCCTAGGATCACGACTCAAGTGCACACACAAACCCCACTGTTACACACAGCCCGAGGTGATGTTACTGACATTCTCGGTGCGTCTGCCTTCTGACCATGACTCACCACATGAGATCAGGAATGGAATTTTCCACTTGTAGCCTTACTTGGTCCTCAAATGTCCTAACTTAGAGTATTGCCAACTTCAGATTTTGGAGATCCTCAACATGTGCCATGAAATTGTTTCTGAAGTTGTTTAATACTCAGAGAAGAGGAAATCAGACCAAGAGGACAAGAGGTGGGTACAGAAGCATGGCAGCAGGTTTACGACTGAGACGCCACCATGGAAAAGCTCCTGGGCCTCCTGGCATCTAGCCCCACCTATCCTAAGCCAAGTCTTCAGGTGCAGGAGAAGGCATGACAAAGCCACTTGTCTGTTACACAGAGCTGTGTTCTTCACAGGATGACCAAAAAAAGAAAAAATGCTCATTTCATAATTCATCTGCCAGCTCCTCGTAAGTCACTCAAAACCTTCAGGACATATCTCTGAAGTCAGATCTTTACAAGACAGTCCCCAACTACCTGTCTTCCAGCTTTTTTTTTTTATATGGAGGAAATTCATTTAATCCAAATTACATGTCCAGTTGGTCGGCACATAAATGTTTTAGCAAAGAAATCTTCCTTGATTTCTTTAGTATTTATTTTTCTAGTATTTATTTCTTGGTAGTGAATGCATGAGGATAAAAAAAATGTTCTGCAGTCTTAATGTGTAGCAGGTATTGTAAATTTACACTAGCTCAATTAACTCTCACCTGGGTCCATACTTTAAAACCCCGAGTATAAAAAGGCTAGAATGTTGCTTTTTCTTTGTCCTTCCTTTCTTTTTTCCTTCCTTCTTTCCTCTTTATTTCCTTCTTTTTTTACTTTATTTTATTTTATTTTTTTACCTACAGAGCCTAGAATCTCCAAGCAGTCTCTCTCCAAGTACTGACCAGGCCTGACCCTGTTTAGTTTCCAAGATCAAGAAAGATTGGACACATTTAATGGCAATAGGACTACAGACTTAGTCCGCATTTTCAGAAGCACATATTAAAGTGGGTCTGGTAGTTCAAGGCTATAATCCCAGCCCAGCTTCCATGCTGATTAACTTCCTCTCCAACTGTGAGCCAAAGTAAACCATTCTCTAAGTTACTTTGGTCAGGTATGGTTACAATAAGTAACGAACAATACTACTTACATAGAAAATTAGCTCTTGGTGTTACTGAAGCCTTTTAATGGTTGTTGCTTAGAAATGAGGAGGAACGACAATCATGAAAGAGAAGAATCTACATTCTTCTGCTCCTTAGTTCTGAAACTAGATCCAAAACAGAAAGTCCACAATGAACAGGAGGTAAATCTTAAAATGTAACAGCAAGCTTTATTAAAGCCCTTACACTCAGCCAAGCACAGTTTTAATTACTTTAAAAGAATTACCTGTTTTAATCTTTATTACAGTCCTATAAGCTAGCATTATCACTATGTCCCTTTTAAAGATGATAAATGGCAAAGAGAAGCAAGTAAGTCATTTAGCCTCTTAGGAATTCAAAAGCAGCCTAAAGGATCTACACCCAAGTGCCTGCTCCAACTGTCCTCTCCTGCCACTTTAAGACACAGGTCCAACTAGCAAGCACACTGAATACATACTAAAAATAATGTGCAGAATGTGAATTTAATCATAGCTATATAATAACTGTGGGCCTTTTACTCACTTCAGGTTATTTGAAAAATGAACTTTAGGTACTTTTAAAGAATTACACATGAACATTTAGAACCAAGACACTTAAGACTCTACTCATCCCTTCAAGGGTATGTGTACCCCAAATTTAGTAGGGAAATTTCTCTACCAATGACTAACTACTTTTATTTATGTAAAATTTATATATGTAATATAATACATATATGTATGTACATATACATATATGATTTCTAATTATTTTTTAAAAATAGATGAAGAAAGGCACAGTTCGCTCAGCAGCCAGCACTTTGACAGTAAACTGCTCCCGTTCATCAGTTAGGAGACCCAGACACCCTATAAGCACCTTAAGCCACTGCACATCTCAGATTCTCAAGCACATGAGGAAACTGTTGCTGAGAGTCAATAGACAGCCTATGCCGCACACTAACAAGCAAAACTAGGATAGGAACACAATGACCTTAGGAATCAAGCTTAAACTCTCCATCATGCGGCTATCCTCAGAGAACCCAACCCCACACAATCCTCCCTGCAGAGCCTTCTGGTGGCTCCTGTACTGTAGGAGGCCAGGGAATGAAGCAGCTGTGTAGGCACTTCTGCTAGATGCCAAGGCCAGGCCCCAGCATGCCTCAAGGGGCCAAGGGGACACAAAAGAACACTGTTTCTGAACAAAGGTCCACTCTGTCCTGCAACTGTCTCCCACTACTTGCAGCCCCATCGCTATCCCATACTATTAGAATTCAAAGCTGCCCCCCCCCAAACAAAAAAGACAAATCTTAACTCTTTTCTCCATTTATGCCTGGAGGAGAGTTAACAATGACCTACATAATCTCTGACAACACAGTATCAACTACTAAAACGAACCAACTACCACTCACTTGGCAGAGGAGAGAGAATCTAGCGAGCCAGACTAATTGTTTTAAGAGAAGTAGAAAAGCCTGAATAATTAGGGTAACTGTAAGAACCATTTGTCAAAATATACATTCTCTGAACACTCTCTGTGATCCAAAAAAGATGCTGCAATCACTAATACAGGGCTACCGTGAGAAAAGATAAAAACCAAGCAACAGAAAATAGTATTTGATGGCGGAATGCAGAACTGTTAGCCCAAGAGCAGTGCATAAGGTGCAGGCTTGGTGCAGAACACCTGACCTGCTGCCTTTGGAGACCTGGTCAACCCAGTCTTGAATGCACAGAAAAGCAAGAAATTACGTAATGAGAAGATCTGACTGTTGGGTGATATTTTGATTGTGTTCTGACAATAAAGTCTGCTTTGAATGAAAAGGCAGAGCTAGCTACTAGCTGACCAAAATTAACCATAGAGGTTTTGGAGGACTGAGGATAGAAAGATATGAAGTGTCCTGTGGAGCTTAAAAAGACAGAGATAGGTCGTCACTGGTCGCTTCTCTGCTGCTTTTCTAATCATTCAGGTTCTTACCCAGTTATCTGATTCCTGAGATTTACTGATAAAGAATAATTAGATAAACTCATCACCTGACTGATAGAACTAGCTGGTCAAAGACATAAGGTGTCTGTCAGCTTCAAGCAGCTGCTAACGGGGCACCACAGACCGGGCATTAAAATGAATGGAAATATACTAGCTCACTGGCTTTACATATCTGGATACCAGGATGCCCAAGGTCAAGGGACCTCCTCCTGCTTTCCTGTCATTCCGCGATGGCTGAAACTCTCAGCCTTTTAAGATGCTTACTTTCTCTCTCTCTCTCTCTCTCTCTCTCTCTCTCTCTCTCTCTCTCTCTCTCTCTCTCCCTCCCTCCCTCCCTCCCTCTCTCTCCCTCCCTCTCTCCCCACCCAAACATTTTTGTTTTTTTGAGAGAAGTTTTGAATTAAAAATTTTGCCAGGTTACGGTATGGTGCATGCCTTTAATCCCAGCACTTAGGAGGCAGAGGCAAACCTGATCTACAGAGCAAGTTCCAGGACAGCCAAGAGAAACCCTTTCTCGAAAAACAAGAAAACAAAACAAAAATCCTTTTGCTTCAGCCTTCCAAGTCCTGAAATGAGTGAGTCAGGAGTCACCAGGCTCAGTTGTCTGAGTCTTTTATCAGCATTGGCCAATTCATTAGGGGAGAGCCCTCTTTGCCATCCTACTCCACAGTTCTCTTACAATTGCAATTACATTTCAACATGAGTTTTAAGGAGACCAGAATTTCTGAGGTGAATTAACAGTTACAAATGTAGTAACTGAGTAAGGAATGGGAGAGGAGCAGAGTTTAAAACCTGAGCTGGCTGGGCGGTGGTGGCGCACGCCTTTAATCCCAGCACTGGGAGGCAGAAGCAGGCGGATCTCTGTGAGTTCGAGACCAGCCTGGTCTACAGAGCTAGTTCCAGGACAGTCTCCAAAGCCACAGAGAAACCCTGTCTCAGAAAGAAAAAAAAAAAAAAAAAAACCTGAGCTGATCAGATTGAAATTAGTCACTCGAAGGTTAGCAAAGTTCACCATAAAGGGCCAGTGGATGCCTGGGGAAATTCTAAAGTAAAGAAAAGGAATAAACATCTATACTTCCACAAAAGCTTGAAAAGAAAATCACTATGAACAGGAGATGCTCAGGGCTTATAGTGAGGTCCAGAGATCCTGTCTCAACTGAGGCTGACATCCTGATGTCAGTCTCTGGTTTCCAGACACACCCAAAGGAATGAACACACCTACATATACACACCCACACACTTCAAACGCCACACTGTTCTGTTTGATATAGATAGTAATCTATGATAGCTGTATCTTCAGTTTGAATGAGTGAGTTTATTAAGTGTGATACTAATCTTGATTGTCTACTTGACACACCTGGGAGACCTCAAGTGAAAAGGGGCCTCTGTCAGACTGGCCTGTGCGAGTATCTTGGGGCATTTTCTTGAGTACTAATTGATGGAGGCAGACCCAGGCCACTATGGGTGGTATCATGGCTAGCCAAGTGGGCCGGCAATGTATAAAAAAGGCAGCAGGGCCGGGTGGTGGTGGCGCACACTTTTAATCCCAGCACTCGGGATCAGAAGCAGGAGGGTCTCTGTGAGTTAGAGGCCAGCCTGGTCTACAAGAGCTAGTTCCAGAACAGGAACCAAAAAGCTACAGAGAAACCCTGTCTCAAAAATCAAAAAAAAAAGAAAAATAAAAAGAAAGAAGGGAGGGAGGGAGGGAGGGAGGAGGGAGGGAGGGAGGGAGGGAGGGAGGGAGGGAGGGAGGGAGGGAGGAAGGAAGGAAGGAAGGAAGGAAGGAAGGAAGGAAGGAAGGAAGGACAAAGCAACAGAATGTGAGCCTAGGAACGAGCAGTGTTCTTTCTTCCTTGGTTTCTGCTCTGGTTCCTGCCTCCGGGTTCCTGCCTTGAGCTCTTCCCTTGACAATGGACTAACTGTAAACTGGAATAAAACCTTTCCTTCTCAAGTTGCTTTTGGTTAGAATGTTTTATTAAACCAACAACAACCAACCTGGAACATTAAGTATATAGTAAACCTAAGCAAAAGAATAAAGAGCAAGGGCTGAAGGGAAGAATCATCAAAGCAGGTGCTCAAACCATCCAGCAGAAGTGAAGTCCACTGTGGCAGCCTCCCTAGGGCAGCCAGCCTGAGTTCCCCATAGAGAGAGGGGTCTCAGGTAGAGAAGTTTGTCCTGTTGGGTGAGGCTTCCAAGTAATAGAAGAAATAGCAGCTGCTAATGTCATCAAATCGAATGTTCACAACCAACAGAAACTAACTGCGTTCCTGCCTGAGCTTTCTATACACTGTTGTGCTTCCCATGGCTGCACTTTCAGCTTCTCTTCCCCTGCAGGCGCTTTTATGCCATGGGATACACAACAGTAGCTTGGTTGGAGATGGTTTAACTACAATCAGTTTTCAAGGGCCATATGAGCATTTTAGAATGTTATTTTCTTTTTCCTTTTCTCTTACCTCCCAGGTTTTATTGAAATAATAAGAAATATTTTGTCATATGATTTTTAAACAAAGGGTGCCCTTTCTAAGTATTTGCATTGTGACTTCAAGTCATGAACACACATTGTGTAGACCATGCAGCTTTGGGGTGGTACTGCTCACTGTTATTTCCTTTGTACTTCCGTATACATTCTAATTTCTTAGGCTCTTCATCCAGTTTGTTTCCCACTTGATTATGTATCGTCCATTAAGAACATTTTTCCAGAGAGAATATACAGAAAGCATATTTTTGAGTCTTTTATGCTATTATAATTTTTCTTTATGCTAATGATAATTACAGAACTGATGATTTAGTCAAGCTTTGAATTCTTTTTTTAACTTTTCATTTATTCTTTGTGTCTTTCATATCATGCATATTGATCCTATTCATTTCCCGTCACTTCGTATCTGCCTGCCCTTGCAACCTTCCCACAACCCCCAAATAAAATAACATAAAATTTAAGAGAAAAAAAAAAAAGGGAGAAATCTTGTTTTGGAAGTCGCAGTTTGACATAGTGAGTCACACAGTAAACCCTTTCACCATATATCTTTGTGCGCAAGTGTTCATTGCAGGGAGTCATTAGTTTGGTTTGAGGCCTCTGGTTTCTGCTACACTGTTGATGCTGGGCCCTCACTGGCGCTCCTCTCTTGGTTACCCTGTTGTTGCCCTGGGTTTGTGGAGACTGCAGCTTTGGGTCTGCAGGACTGGCCCCTTCACATGCTCCAGCAGATGATAGATGGGCTGGATGTTGGTGTGAGCCTGTTTATAATCCCAGTTCTGGGCCCGAGTAGTTGCAGGGCTGGCCAGCCTGTCAGCTCTCCTGCCTTGACTACCAGGATGAGCTCCAGCATTGCCCTTGCTAGTTCTCCCCTTGCTGCTATAAATGAGGGGAAGAGGCATCCTTATTTCCAGAGCTAGCTTCTAGGTGAGTGCAAATAAAATATGATAATTTACCACCATAATATACATCACAGAGACACAGAGGAGTAAGATAGACTTTGAGGGTTTTTATTTTATAAAGTTTATTATAAAAAAAACTTGCAAATAAAAAAATCACACACCAAAATTAACTATTAACCGGACCCAAAGCAGGTATATATGTATATATATACATAGATAGATAGATAGATAGATAGATAGATAGAGCGTCTATTGAGTCTGAACAGCAGTTCTGAAGTTATGAGGCTTCACAATGGACTTTAGACTTTCATTAGCAAACACGTACTTATGTACTTATTCCAGCATTGAAAACAAACAAAAAACCCATGATAGAATTAGACCTAGAAAAACAATTAGCTTTATAGTCTCTTTTCTAACTTGTGTTTATTACCTGCAATCGGAGAGGGTTTTAAGATTTATTTTATTTTAATTATGTGTATGTGAGCGAGGAGGTATGTGCACATGCCAGAAGAGGGAGTCTGATCCTCTGAAACTAAAGTTACAGCAGTTGTAAGCCACCTGGCAGGGACGCTAGGGACCAAACTTGGAAGTGTAGTTTGTACACTTAACCACTGAGTCATCTCTTAGTCCAACCTTAGGTTTTCATTTATCCATACAAGTTGCTAAGTCAATGGAGTAAGATTTACTCCATTACTCCTGTACGAATTCAAAGCTTGCACTGGGGAGAACAAGCCCCGCACCTCACCTGGGCAACACAATAGAGCCTACCCTGTTGGTGGAGGTGTGGGAGAGCTGTCTACTTGTCTGTCATGTGGAGGTATGGGCGGGGAGAGATGCCCTCTTACCCTTTGCCCCTCTTGCCTCTCTCTGCCTACAACAGACAAAGGAACTGACCTTCCCCCTTAACCAACTGCAGCACTCAGGAAAGCAGGCCCTGCTCCTCGCCTGGGCAGCACAGTAGAGCTGACCCTGGTGGCAGAGGCACCTCTGCCTCCCAAGTGCTGGGATTAAAGATGTGCACTGTCACCTGGCAGCTTTTTGTAACTTTATAAATACACATATACGTGAATCCCAGGCATTGTGGCTCATGCCTCTAATCTCAAACTGGCCAGCTGAGACAGGAAGATTGCTATGAGTCCAAGGCCGGGTTGGGCTACAGTCAGTACTACAGTGTGAGACAAAGTACATTTGTGAGTAAAGATATATCATGGTTGAACACAGTGGGAAGATCATGAGTAGTTTATCATCTTTTGCTTCTTATGCTTTTTTTAGACCTCATATTTTTCCTAAGAATACTTGTATAAGCTAAAAAGAGAAAATGTGTATAAATCAAAGAAATAAAAGGGAAGTGATATTGAAGGGAAGAGGAAGCTCAACTGCCCTTGACTATATCTCATGGGTTTCTTGAGAAACCGAGCTTCTCAGGTAGGGACTTTCAAGTTGAGTTATGTGTGAAGGCTCCTAATTCTCTACCATGCACAGCAAAAGGAAGTTGATGGTGCTGTTGAGGTTCTACAAGCGTGGAGAGTAACACATGTAAAAATGCATGGGATTGTAGAGCACTGTGCATGCCCTGATTTATTATCTCCCTCACTGAAAACAGGGGTGACAGTTAATCTTTTCTGTCAACATGTGACTGGATTTAGAATCACCTAGGATACAAGCCTCTGAACACCATGAGGATGTTTTTTGGAGCAGGGAGAGTAAGTAGGTGGAGGATTTTAGGCTGGGGAGGTGGGAAAGAAGGGGAAAAAAGAAAAGAACCATCAGGGACACACCAGGGGCCAGAGAGATAGACACAGAGAAAGCAGGAAAGTAGGACATATAGAATGAAAGAAAGGTAAAAAGCCCCAGGAAAAATGTAGATAAATAGAAACTGGTCAAATTAAGTTAACAGAGCTAGTAGGTCAAGCCTAAGCTAAGGCCAAGAATTCATAATTAATAATAAGTCTCCATGTCTTTATTTGGGAGCTGGTTGGTGGCCCAAAGAAAATTCCCATTATAGCAGCTCATGAAAAAAAAAAAAAGCATTTTTTTTACAGTTTCAGAGGGTTAGTTCATGACCACCTAGCATGGCAGGCAATCAAGAAAGCATGGCACTGGAGCGCTAGCTGAGAGTTCACATCTGACCCACAAGTACATGACAGGAAGAGAGAACAAGCCTCCCTGGTCGGAGTTTTGGGAAAATCAAAGTCCACTGCCAATGATACTCCTCCTCCAACAATGATACTCACAGCTCCTAAACTTTCCTAAGCGATTCAAACCAAGCATTTAAATATATGAGCCTATGGGAGCCATTCTCATTCGAACTGCCACGACTTTCATTACAGGATGGTATCTTCCCATTCGGGCTCCCTCGTGCAGTGAAGGATGCTTGCCCCTAAGCCTCATGATAGAGTTCAATTCTGAAACTCATAGTAGAAGGAGAAAACAAACTCTTGAAAGTTGTCCTCTGACCTCCACACACATGCTTCGGCGCCTAAGAACCTACCTCTACACAAAGCAACCAAATAAATGTAAAAGAAAAAAAAATCAACCATTTTAAGTAATTACTACATATATCAATAAATTTAAACGTGTTTTCCCTATTTAAACTTCAGTTTATTTTAATGAAACTCAAGGGAAACTGTCCTTGATCAATTGTGTCTGAGGGAACCGGGAACAACAATTTGTAATCTTTAATACGCCCTTTATAACTGTTAATCAGAGTGCTAAGACATTTCTACTTTATTACTCAAAACTATTTCAAATAATTTATTACTCAAAACTGTTTAAAATCTGAAGAATCCTTCAGGCTCTTAAATCAAAATAGCCCTTCAGTGTGTCTAAGTCTGTTTTCCCAGGTAATTCCCCTTGAACTCTGCACCTAATGAAGGGCTATTTCTTCAAGTTATGTTCTAAATACAAATAGCCACAATCTGTTAGGCCCTGGGCAAGGCTTCTAGCAGAAATGCTAGAGAGCCATGAGAAAGAAAAAGAATGGACCTCATCACTGAGGCCAGTGGGACCTGGGGACTCTAAGAAAGTCACCAGCAGGAGAGGAAGTACATGAGCATGTGTGTCCACTCCTCCCCCCTACGAGGTATGCTCACTCACGGGTAAAAGAAACCTAGAGGCCAGAAGATTGGGCTGCATTTTCCACATGGGATTCTGGGTAAAGACTGACGCACAGGCTGCACCACACCATCTCCTGCCTAAGGCAGCCCGCTTTAAAAAAAAAAAAAAAAAATCCAGAGCTAAGGCCAGTCAGAATAACAGCTACAGTTTGTTTTTCCCCTACCACCCTGGCTTTGGTTCCACAAGACTTAGAAAGCCTGACCAGATGAAGGAAGCCAGAAGGTTCTGTGAATCAGAGCTGGTCAGAAGCACTGACAAGCATGGCCCGGCCAAGAGGGACAAGAACCACCTAAGTCTCCACTAGGGGACATCAAGGAGGGAATCATTCTTTACCACTCTTCAGTTCAGGCCATGGGCCACAGCTGTTCCCCTGTTGAGCTAAAAAGGATCCAGAGGTGACTAGAGCATCTCCGGAGTCCATCAACCCACAGAGCCTCTCAACCAACCACTCCCCCTCTCCAGACACCATCTTAATTAGAAAAATGAAAGGTGAAGAACCAGCATCTGGACACAGACTACTCACTTTCACCAAGCAAGCTAAGAATGTCATCAGAGAGCATCTTGGGCCTACAGAAAAGCTTCTCCCATCTTGCTGTAATTCCCTCTGGTACTGTGAACTGGCTGAAATTTATGACTTTGTTTTGTAAAACTATAAAATGTCCTGAAACTGCTTTCACTTTGGAACACAGAATATTGGGTAACCTAAATCTGTATCCCCAGGCCATAGTTGCTCAAAATGGCTCCAGAATGAGCTACATCTTACTCCCTTTAAAATGAGAGCTGTTGTTTTGTGTTGAGAATATGCCTCTGTGTATGTTTCTGTACAAGGAAGGAACCTGTGAGAAAGATCAGCCCAGATTATAGAAAACAAAACAGCATTCGCTTTGTCTACACAGGTAAACAAGGAAATGGTTCTTCTCACTAGAGGTTGACTGGCCATCCATGAAGCAGCATTAGGGAAGTCATCCCTAATCTTATTTGAAGGACCTCATTTTGGAAGAAGTAAGAGAATCACTGCGAAAACTGGTCTACCTATCAGCAGAAAAGGGATCTCTTGTGACAAACAAGGGGGAAGTCACAGCTGAGAGAAGGGGACACAAAGAAAGCAAGGCACCATTGGCCCTTTTCCTCCTTTGAGCGCGGCAGCTCGCCACTATCGACCATTTCACAGCAGCCAGTGGCCACTGCAAGGTGAAGGTATGTGGACGCCTATCCCTCTTCACCATCCCCTCCTCCAGGAGTCACATGCAGAAAGGAGGCAAAGTCCTTATTGTCTTGCACTGGCAAGTGTCCACCTTCTAGAACTATAATGCTCTGTGTGTTTGAAGAAATTCCAACAACATTCCCTGAGAATCTGAGTTAGTTTACTGGGGATGGATGCTACACACTAAGAATGGCATTTGCAATGGAAGGAACGGGTAGGCTCACTTGACACAGGGCAGACAGAATACACTGTGCTCTACCAGTTAGGAAATGCTTCAAGCATTCACCAGTCATTTTCCAGATCCATTAACTAATCTAAAACACAAAATCCTCCAGACTGAGGACCGGGTGGTCTTTTTGTGATTTCATTCATTCATCCATCTATTCACACAAGCTTCATCCAACTACAGGTGGCCACTGGCTTCCAGTGTTCTGACTTGCTTATTTTTCAATGGTGTAAAAGTGAAACTCTTGTAGTAGAAACTCAACTTTGAATGTGGTTCTCTCCATGGGGTAGCAATTTGTAGTCCAGCCTTCTCTCCGGATGCTGGATGGTAGCAACTGCAGCTCCCAGTCAAAAACATGAGGGCAAACAACTAATTCCACGTGCAGTGTTGTTGAATTAAGATGGTAGGCAGTGCAGGTGGAATAAATGCGTTTGACGTTTATTTTCTATTAATGATGGGAACCAGGAAGTTTCTCTTTCCTTTCTTCTTTTCTTCCTTTCCCCATAATCCTGTTTTTTAATCCTTTCTGTTCTTCAGGAACACAGCTCTTAGGATATCTATCAAGTTTCTCGAGCTTTCCCATAAGCAAGCAGACACAATCCTATTGTAAGTCAGGGAGAATCTATAACTTGCTGGTCACACATCATGTACCACCTGTGTGGTACCTACAATCTCGGCCCTCAAGATGCTATTACCAGACCAAGAAAGTTCCATCTTGATTTTTTTTTTGTTTTTGTTTTTTGTTTTTGTTTTTGTTTTGTTTGTTTGGTTGGTTTTTTTGTTGTTGTTGTTTTTTTGTTTTTCGAGACAGGGTTTCTCTGTGGCTTTGGAGCCTGTCCTGGAACTAGCTCTTGTAGACCAGGCTGGTCTCGAACTCACAGAGATCCGCCTGCCTCTGCCTCCCGAGGGCTGGGATTAAAGGCGTGCGCCACCACCGCCTGGCTTTGATTCTTAATTTATCACCAATACCACTGACAGTCATGTGAGGAGAGTCAGCCACTGCCCTAACTTCTTAAAGTAATGTGCTAGCACATAAGAAGTGCTCGTGTGTGTGTGTGTGTGTGTGTCTGTCTGTCTGTCTGTGCGCGTGCACGTGCGCGCGCTCAGCAATTCTCTTCCCTGTCCTCTCTCCTGATCTGACACGCCTCAGGAAATGCTGCCAAGATGTAGCAGTAAATATTGGAGGGGGGGCTACATCTGGACTCAACATTCTGTAGAATTCAGAGAGTGTGTGCAGCTTCTCCTTACAAAGCACTCCGCACTTGAACAGTAGAGCACATATCTACATCAATAAAGATGTAGCTGCCCCGTTAGAGGATTTTATGCTATGGTCAGACCAAGACTGCTGAATAATGGTGGGGAATCAGAATAACGAGTAGCACACACACTTCATGTTTTATAACGCAGCTTGAAATCTCGCAAAGACCTTTTAAAAGCTTTTTCCTGTTGATGACTAAAAAAGAAAATTAAACCAATAAGTCAAAGAATTTAGCAGACGGAAAATTCAGGGCTCAGAGTGCTTGATTGCATTATCTCAGGAAAGGAATTCTAAGGACATAATGCATGACATCTCTCTTGAGACTCGGCCTACTGTTTTCAAAAGGCAATTGAGATTCTTCTCCATTATCTTGGATTCTAGGGGAAGATCTATTGTGTAAATGGTCCATGATGAGGAACAGGAAGTCCTCAAAAGCCTTTTCATTTGTGAGAAAACAGGAGTGAAAGGAAGACACACAAGAGCAGAGTTCCTGGAAACAGAAAGAATAAAAAGAGTAGGATGATTATGGAAAATGAAAGAAGGTCAGAACGGAAGAGAAACTGCAGGATGCCACAAAGAGAAGGCCATCCTGAAAGGACAGAACTCTGCACGGCTTGACCTTCATTCACACAGCAACTGTCCAAACCCATTTCCTTTCTCCTAAGTGAGCATCATGGTCAGCCACACCCTACACAGTTCCTGCTGGCAAATGCAGGGGCTCCCAAACCCTCACTCACACTGCTCAAGTTTCTTCTGGCTTGTTTGTGATCCGCTCTGTCACGGACCATCACCAAGAAGACCCCAAGATCGGGCAATTGTCTGCTAACTGCCTTTCAACTCCAGCTGAAATGAACACTAGGCAGTGAAACGGAAGCTGGCCTTTCTCTGAGGATTGTTAGTCACCACATAACCATCCTTTGCTACCCTCACACCTCCCTGAAGACAAGTCATAAACGTCGCTTTCTGCATTCTAACATTTGAGGAATCAAGCAGAGATGTCCTCTTAGTTTCAAACATTCTTCCTTTGAGAAGGTGATTATTAATTAAAGAATTGATGACTCATTCTTGCAAAACATACATGTCAATTTACCCTTGCAAAAATTTCAAATATGGAGCTGGAGAGATGGCCCAGTGGTTAGAAACATTGACTGCTCTTCCAGAATTCCCAGCACCCATATAGCTCACAACCATCCGTAACTCCAGTCCCAGGGAACCTGATGCCTTTTTCTAACCTTTCTGGGCACCAGGCACACACATGGCACATACATACATGTAGGTCAAACATCTGCACACATAATGTAAAACTTTAAAAATTCAAAACTATAAGCATCAAAAATGAACAATCACAACTGGGAGAGTGGCATATACCTATAATCCCAGCACTTAGAGGCAGTGACAGGCAGATCTCTATGAGTTCAAGACCAGCCTGGTCTACATGGTGAGCTCTAGGCCAGCCATGACTACACAATGAGATCTTGTCTCAAAATAAAAACAATTAACGAGAGTTTTTACACATACATGGAATTTAAGCATTTCCATAAAACCGGCTTACACATTATTTTGCAACTTAATAGCCGATAGACAATGTTGCTAATAATTACATTGTATGGATCAAACGATTTAGATATCCAAGCCTTCACAGATACACACAGCTTGACCCACATTTTTCTTAGTCACAATGTGAAACCATGTTAACACCTGTCTAAAATTTACCCAGTCAAAGGCCATGCTGTATATCTCAGCTAGTATGCCCGGCCCAGCTGTTCTCCATAGTGATGGAGGCTCCTTCTCTCCTCAGAGCCTTGCAAGACTGCATAATATCAAATTTTAAAAACATTTGTCAAGACGGGAAACTCAGTGTATTTCATTGTTTAAGTTGTAATGATCCAATTATTTATTTCCAACATTTTTGCAATGTCTTCCTGTTTAGGTTTTTAACAAAATTGAGATTTTTATTATTATGTATTTGTAGAGACTTTTATTTTGAAAAAATATAGTTTTTAATATATATTACTAATACTTTTCCTACAGGCTTTCATTTACAATAATGGCTTTCAACACCAACTTTTTTTTAAATTATTGTTTATTTAGGGGAGGGGTGCATGTGCCATGACACACATGTGGAGATCAGATGACAACTTGCAGGAAGGAGTCCGTTCTCTCTTCCCCCCATGTGGGTCCTGGGATTGAACTCAGGTCCTCAGGCAAGGGCCTTTACCAACTGAACCACCTTGCAGGCCTCTTAACACTGGCTTTTGAAATGAATGTCATTTACATTTGCCAAAATTTCCTGTTGTAACTTCAAGGCATCAATCCTCTAAATTCACTACAACCGCATGACAATCAAGTGAATGCTTTTACAAATAATACATTAATTCTCCCTTTTCAGCTCTTTAGGTCTTCCCTAAACTTACTTATTCTCACATGCATATATGGCCTCTCAGGGTGCTGTCACGCAAAAAGAACCAGCACCTCGTCCAGTGTGCAGCAGGCTTTTTATAAATATTCGGACACTCTCTTCTCCCCAAGTCCCGCTAGTTTACAGACAACAATGGTATAAATTCTTAGATGCTTAAAGAGTTGTGAGCACAAGTCACTGAACTGAGCTTCCAGGGGGCTGATTGAGAACAGGTGCAGCTGGCGATGCCCTTGCCATCTGCTCTCTTCCTCCTTGCTGTCTGGAAGGCAGCCCCAGGGATGACTGGAGAGCAGCATCCAGATGAGATCACCGCAATGGCTGCATGACCAGGCAGAAGCAGCTTGGCCTCGGATGGCTTCTTTGAGCCTCCCACCACTCGCGGGCAGCCCACCAACTTACTTAGAACACTGCTAGTGACCTGGGGTTTCTCATCACTCCAGCAGAATTTAGTATCTAAACCACACAGCAAAACACCCTTTCCATGTTCATGACTTGAGCGACTTCCTGAAGAAAAGCTCTGCTAGCTTAAAGGGCAAGTTCTACATTCACAACCACATTTTACTTTAAAAAGAGGAACCGAATCATGAAGCACTACAGCAGACATTGAGTGGTCTTTACAGAGAAGTCAGTAACCAGGACCACAAGGTGTCACCTGCGGTCCCCTGGTGTTAAAGCACCCTCATCAGGGCACCGCAAGGGGAGAAAACAGTTGGAGAATTTTTAGCACTAAAGAAAGACTGATTGGGTTTTTTGATGTTATTAATCAATCTGCAATTAAGGAAATATTCCAGAAGATGTCCCAAATTCTACCAGCATCAATCATATTCCTTAGTGTTTCTGCAGATGAGGAGAAGCAGAGGAACGACTGAACCACTCTGCTACCAAGAAGATCCTTCCCAAGAACATATATTGATGTATTCCTCATCTCAGGTAAAGAAAAGTAGAAAATGAAATCAAAGTAAGAATTCGTGTTTGTTGTTTGCTTGTGGCTTGAGAAAGGTCTTCTTGACAAAGCTGTGTTGACCTGAAGCTCACTATGTGAACCTGGTTGGTCTAGAATCCATAGCATCCTCTGTTTCTGCCTCCTGAAGGCTGGGGTTGTGGCAAACGCGTCATGGTGCGGCAAATGCCACCATGGCCAGCAGTAAGAATTCCAGAGCAGCATTTTCAGAGGTCATCCAATCATCAAATAATGAGGAACCATCTAAAACTATTTCAGACATAAAACACTTTCCCTTGTCAATTCATTTCCTCTCAAATCCAAGCAAGACTGTTTTCAGAAATGCTGTCCACTCCAACAGGGGCCACCAGAGAAGGAATCAGTAACCACATTACAGTTATGACTTCAAGAGTGGCTTCATCAGCTGCTGGTGGTGGTCACTCCATTTCGAGCTCTCTGGGTCTCCATTCCTTTCCTGTAGAGTGACAGCGTCTAGCTAGGAGTCATGAAGTAAGTCAGCCCCAAAGTTGGCAATGTGGCAACTGGCTCTCTCCATCTTTTTCTTCAGCTATATGCAACAGATGTCCACATTTTCAGGTTCCCTCTCCTTCCTGCAATACGAGCCCCAGAGGGTGACAACCAGCCAAGATAACGGGCACAGGGAAAAAAGGAGTCCTTCCTTCTCTGAGAATCCCTTCCAAGCAAAGAGGGAACGTGTGCTTCCCTGCTTTACCTCCAACAGTCTTCCTTCTTAAATGTCTGATCACATGCCTAGACCTAAACCAATCCTGCCAAAGGGAACTTAATGTTAGCAGGCTTGAACAAAACAGGATTCAGCCTAGAGTCACATGAGACAGGGGTAAAAACCCAAACAAAACTTGTAAAAAAAAAAAAAAAAAAAAGAAGATTCTGGTTAACTTCTCAGCCATCAAGAATGCAGATGGGATCTGGAGAGATGGCTCAGCAGTTAAAAGCACTGGCTGTTTTTGCAGAGGACCCAGGTTCAGTTCGCAGCACCCATATGGCAGCTTGAAACTGCCTGTACACAGTTCCAGGGGATCCAATGCCCTCTTCTGACCTCTGAGGGCACCAGGCATATATGTGATGCACATGCATACATATATACAGATAAAATAAAATAAACCTAAAAAGAGGATGAAGCAAACAACTGTGAAGATAAGAGCATTGAGAAACTATGACTTCATGGTACTATAGTAAGAATCAAACGCTGAAGCATGAAAACAAACTGCCAATTCTAAAAATGCTCTATAAAAGTGAACGCCCTTGGAACACTCAACCCTAAATGGGATTTCTCCACCAAATCCCTCCTCTCATGGCTCAGGGAACCCTAATGAAGAGTTAGCAGAAAGAACGTTAGAGCCAGAGGAAACAGAAGACAGCAAGAAAACAAATCAGCATGAGCAGGGCTCATGTGAACTCAGAGCCTGCCCAGGTCTGCACCGGGTCACTCATATACAAGCATGTACATAATATGGCTTCCAGTTTAGTGTTTTTATGGGATTCCTGGGTGGGCAAACGAGCGGGCGTATGATTCTTGGGCCTTCTCTTGGGCTCTTTTCCTTCTGTTTGTCTTGTCCAACTCTGATGTGTTAGCTTTGTTTTGTCTTATTATATTTTACTTTGTGATATTTTCTTATTATCTCTTAGAAGCCAATTCTTTCAAAGAGACAGAAAGAAAGTGGATTCAGATGGGAAGGGAAGAGAAGACGAACTGGGAAGAGTAGAGGGAAACAGTAATTAGGATATATTATGTAAGAAAATAATCTATTTCAATAAAATAATCAAAAAAGTAAATAAGTAAAGATGCTTTATAAATGTAAAGATTATCATTCAGTTAGGGAGACATTTCATGCTTAGTGAAGAAAATCTCAGATGGGCAGTGGTGGTGCATTCTTGTAATCCCAGCTGCAGCAGAGGCAAGCGGATCTCTGAGTTCAAGGCCAACCTGCTCTACAGAGTGAGTAGTGGGACAGCCAGGACTACACAGAGAAACATTGTCAAAAGGAAGGAAGGAAGGAGAGAGAGACAATCTCAATGATGAAGAGATTCTCTGAAAACAAAAGATACTTTCTAAAAAAAAATCACAAAATTAAAAACTATAATGACCGTCACCTAATTATAAAATGTGAAATATTGAACTATTGCGAATACATGTATTCTTCAAATACTACACATGCAAACTGACTAAATGAAGCAGCAGCAACAGTTTTCAGTGGTTGGACACCTTCAATCCACACTCACTAAGTTTCTGAGTATTGCTGTGTATCCGACATGGTACTAAACACAGAGAATAGAACAAAGTCCCTGCTTGTTGGTGCTCGCACTGAATCTTACCTACATAACTGTTTTGTGACAAGCATTCTTAGTGACACAGGCTAAATCCAATCAATATTAGAGGTCTTTAAGAGTTACAAATCAATGTGTAGACCTCGAAAATAACCAATAACCTAGGCATGCTGGCACATACCTGTAGCCCAAGAGGCTGAGGCAAGAGGATCATTTGAGACTGGTTTGGGAAATATAAGATAGAAAGATACCCCTTTCTTTTTTTTTTCTTTGTTATGTTTAAGACAGAGTTTCTTAATGTAGCCCTAGTTTTCTTAGAACTAGCTCTGTAGACCAGGCTAGCCTAGAACTCATAGAAATCTGCCTGCCTCTATCTCCGAATGCTGGAATAAAAGGTGTATGCTGCCATACCCTGGCTAAGAGTCCCCATTTCAAAAGCTTACTAAATTTGTCACCACTGAAAGAAATTAGATAGTTGACCATTATGGTAAAGAAAGACAAATAGGCTTGGGACAGCAACAATGACACAACTCTGAGTCCACTTATGGCTGTGACTAGCTCTAGCTAGTAAGAGGAGTGGCCCATGCACTCACATCCTATGATGATTAATCTTTATGTTAACCTGCCTAGATTCAGAACCGACATGGAAACACGACTCTGGGATATCTGAGAGGGTGTTTTCTAAGATATTTAACTGAAGGGGTAAGAACACTCTGGATGTGGTCAGCTCATGCTCACGGCAGATGTGACGTGGTTGGTTCATGCTCACTGCAGATGTGACGTGGTCAGCTCATGCTCACGGCAGATCTGACATGGCCAGCTCATGCTCACTGCAGATGTGACATGGTCGGCTCATGCTCACTGCAGATGTGACGTGGTCAGCTCATGCTCACTGCAGATTTGTCTTTCTCACCTTAACAGACTGCGTTCTTTCTTCAGCCGCAAACCGAACAAAGCCTCTCTGCTTTGCTTTTCTGTCAGGTATTTTATTGTAGCCATGAGTAAATAATACATATCCCACCTCAAAAGTTAGCCAACCTTTCACAGAGGGGACTCTACCTTTGCCACTTTTGGACCTTCTGGACTTGGGCACAGGGTGTGGGTAGGAAGAAAATGTGAACTATATGCAGCCACAATGCAAATCCATCTTTGACCTATCAGCAGTAGTCCAAGAGGATTTTTCCTGGGGAGCTAACAAAACAGTGTGCACTCTGAGTTAGACCTAGAATGCAGCTCCCACTCAAATGTCCCAGGAGCTTCCCACGGAAGCCGCTGAAGTGTTCCCATGAAGACCGGGTTGCCCAGCTCACCACACACTAAATGCAGGTATTCGGCGCTGAGGCAATTGTAAGGGACTTTATTTTCTCTTTATTAATAAAATACCTTTCACTTACTCTTTGACAATTTCATACATTTAAACAATGTTGGAAAATAAACAATGAATCTTACTAGGCATGGTGGCACGTGGGAGACAGAGACCAGAGGCCAGCCACCTGGTCTTCATAGTGAGTTCCAGGACAACCAAGGTTACACAGAAAACACTGTCTCAAAAAATAATATAATGTATCTTAAACATGTCCATTCCCAACTCTCTGCTCCCCCATTGCATGTTATCACCCTCCCACACCCCACTAACTGAATCTAGTAAGTGCTGCCTGATTGAACATTAGCTGATTTTGTTTGCTTGGTCTTGCTAAGGTAACCACAACTGTAGAGAGTTCACGAGTACAACAGCCATAGCACATCCAGAAGACAGCACTTCAGAGCACGCCTCCCCACCTCTGCTTCTTACATTCTTTCTGCTCTCCTTTCCTATGACCCCTTGGGTAGGGGCGGGGATAAGTGTGTGAGATACAGAGCAGCTAAGCACTCAACAGTCCCTTATTCTCAGCACTTTGACTAGTTAGAGTCTCTGCATTAACTGCCAAGCTCTACAGAGAGAGGAGCTTCTCTGGTCAAGGCAGAGGGCAGCCTCTAATCTATGTGTACACACATAAACATCTGGAAGGCAGTTTAACAACATGTCCATTTAGAAAGACAACAGAAAGGCCCTCTAGGGCCTTACAATACCAGACAGGAACTCTGTCCTGTGGAGCAAACCTCTAATCCAATACAAAAGCGATTAGTTGGCCACTCCACTATAAGAGCCAGACCACTACTGCACCAGGGGGCACATCTTGCTTTAGCAGGTCAGTTCACCAATGAGCAATAGCACTGGAAGCTCTTCTTCTCCTCAGGTGGGCAGACAGCACCTCCCAGTACTATGAGAGCTTGCCAGCAGACGGTAAGTAGCAGATTGGCCTCTTACCCAAAGAGTTGAAAATGGGGACACACATAGATTTGCAGAAGCAGCAAGGAAACTTTATTTGGAGCAAAACAACGCTGTAGATTAAAGGACACTGTCAAGACTGATAGCAGGCCACAAGGATACGGCTATTCCAGGGCCCAGGCTACGATCCAGGGTCTCTTTATGGTGTCTAAAGAAAGAGGGAGCTGGTTATACTAAGGGACAGAGTCTGAGTGGGTCTCTATTCTGACTGATAGATTAGGTCATATATTCAGTCTTCTTACTGTGCATGACCCTTCTTAAAATGCATCTCATTTTAACAACAAAGACCTACATCAAAAGCACTGAGGGAATGTCAGTTAATAATTCAATAATGCACCTTAAGGCCTTGGGAAAACCAGAACAAAAAACACCCAAAGCAGTAGTCTGGAAGAGATCGCCAAAATCAGGGCTGTTACTGAAACAGAAACAAAATACAACACAAAGAATCAATAAAACAGAGTCCTTTCTTTGAAAAGCTTAACACTGCTGGAAAATCTTTAGCCAAATTAACCTAGAGAAAGAAAGTGGGGATCAAAGTGGATAAATCAGAGATAAAAAGGAGGCGTCCCAACAAATATCGAGGAAATTCTCGAGGAAATTCAGACTCTTAAAGACGTATCTTAAAAATCTGTATTCCACAGAACTAGAATATCTAAAAGAAATGGATGGATTTCTTGATATATGTGGCCTATCAAAGCTAAAATAAGAGAAAATAAATTACTTAAATAGACCCATAACATTCAATGAGATAGAAGCAGAAATTAAAAATCTCTCAAATGAAAAAAGCAGAGACTGAATAAATTCAGTGCAAAATTCAACCAGACCTTCAAAGAAAAATACACACTAATACTACTGAAATTTTTCTGCAGAAGGCAAGAACATTCCCAGTCTTTTTTACAAAGCCAGTATTACCCTGATACCAAAACCAGGCAAGGATCCAATAAAAAAAAAAATAATAATAATTTAGGCCAATATCGCTGATGAACACGGACACAAAAATTCTCAATAAAATACTTGTCAAATGAACTCAAACACTTCAAAAAGTTAATCCACCATGATCAAGTCAGCTTCATCCCAGAGATGTAGAGGTGGTTCAATATAAATAAGTCAATAAATTGAATTCATCACATAGACTCAAGGACACAAAATACATGATCATCTCATTAAGTGAAGAAAAATCCAATATCTTTTCATGATAAGCATCATAGAGAACCTAGGAATAGAGGGAACATACCTCAACATAATAAAGGTATTTATACAGCAAGCCCAGAATGAACATCCTGCTGAATAGAAAAGAAAAAAAAGAGAGAGAAAAAAACAAGCACTTCCACTAAAACCAAGAGTGAGACGGGGTTCTACCCCACCACCCACTCTCAGTTTTGCTAAACACAGAACCAACAGTAACACGAGTGACAACGATAAGGAGCCGAGGAAAGACAGGCCACAGCAGTTAGCAGACACCAGTGACCACTGAAGGAAAGAAAGCCATATCCCCACTCAAAATGATAGGCAAGGACTAGCTAGCTCCTGGCAGAGTTTTAAGTGGGGACAGTTCTACAGACAAGTATGACTAGATGGTACTTCTGAAGCCTGCTTCAGGAAAGCTGCTGGAAGGTAATACTTGACAGCACAGTGGGTTGAGGTCAATAGGCAGCTATTGTTTTAACTGTAATGATACTGTCTTCATTTAAGATGAAAGAATATTCCAGAAGAATTATCATCATCACTTAAAATTAAGTTGTTCATTAGAATTAGAGAAAAGATACTGTTTTCTTAAGAGAGAGAGAAGGCCTGGAGATGGAAAGGTGGGGAGGTGGACAGGAACTGGGAGGAGATGAGGAAGGAGAAACTATGATCAGAATATACTGTATGAAAACAACTTTATTTTCAATTAATAAAATAAAATAAATGTAGTTATAAGAAAATGCACTAAGGTCTTTAGGCAGCATATTACAGGCATATCTGTCCAGCTATAAAGAAAAGTTTCCTCATACAGAGGTCAGCAATGGCATTTACAATTAGGTGAGATGCATCATTTTTCAAGTAATAAATCAGTAATGAGGGAACACACCACAGGAAGCCAAAAGGAACTACTCCCTTGCTGCAGTCCCAGCTTTTTGTGAACTCCATTCACTTCCATTCAAACTGGATTGATTCCAGAACTATAGTACAAATTTCAGAAAGGCAGGGAAGACCAGGGGTAGGGGTCGGCTCATAGGGAAAGGCAGACCCCCATGTTGACCTGCATTTTATATTGTTGTTTTGTTTTGTTTGAGAAGGGGTCTCTCTTCGTAGCCCGGGCTGTCCTGGAACTCACTCCTAGACCAGGCTGGCCTTGAACTCACAGAGGTCCAAACCGCCTGCCTCTGCCTCTAGGGCATGAACCACCACACCGGTTTGTTTTAAAAGAACACAAAACTAAAACTATGAAGGCAGAGAAAGGACCTGAGCAGCCCCTCTAGAAAACTGAATTCCAAACTCTGGTTCCCAGCCCTCTAGCAGGTCAGGAAGTCAATCAAAAGAGAGATGACAGAGCAGAAAGTCACAGGAGAAGGTCACCACCTCTTAGCACAGGAAACCCAAGAAATGCCAAGGTCAGAATGAGCTGGCTGGGATCTCACTCCCTGTCCCAGTTCTTTTGGAGGGAGTGAGATGGGGGAGGGGGGGAACTAAATATTATGATTTCTGATCAATTTCCCAAACATTACTCTGCACCCCCAAGGCCTGACTGGGTGCTAGCGAGCTACCCAGGACTAAAATGTTCACTACTTGAAACTTAAGGATCCGTCTAGAAGCAGGAATAAAGTGAAGCCTGTTCCACTGGATATTAGGCACCAGAACAAAACAAACACATCTGCAAGCTTTCTGCCGGGAAGAAACAACCACTGCTATCCAAAAGCTCCGAAGAGCATTGCTTCTCAGTTGCTCCATGAACTGGGGACAATCTCACACAAGCATGCTCTTTCTCCCCACCTTACTCTTTTTCACTGGTGATTTCGGAGTGAGGTGGCTGCGGGGATCTTCTGTTCATCCAGTCGCCCCAAGGGCACAAAGAGACACAAACTCCCTACTTTTCCCAGATGAAGAGACTCAGGCTGAACATGCAGCGAAACGGATTTGGCTGGGGTCTCAGCCTCTGCCCCAGCTTTCTTCCAAGAATTTTCAATTAAAAACAGAAGCGCACGAAGCAGCACCCTTGCCGAGGACAAGTAGGCCACTTCCTTTTCTCTTTCGGCCTTATTGGCTATTTCTTAGAGCCCTGGATTAATTTTTACTAATGGTTAACCCCAAAGGCCTCCTGCTTGAGGGGAGGAGGAGTTGCTGCCTTCAGCATCCTGATACTCCGTTCCAACAGTCTAGTTGAGCAGAGGAGCTTTCTGTCTCAGTAAGTAAGTATATACTATATACCATTCAGTTTAACACTACAGGTATCAGCAGATTAATACTCCTGCCTTAAATCACAATTTACTAACCTCTAAATGCCATAAAGTGGCTTCATTTCCTCCAAACTCCAAAGTGTTATGGTTTTTTTTTTTCCAGTATATTCCCCCCCTGACCTCCAACTCCATATTTAGCCAAGGCTGACCTTGAGCTTCAGCTCCTCTGACCTCCACCTCCCAGACACTAGAGGTGTACACCACCAGGCCCCCTTTATTTGGATCTGGAGTGGATCCAGCGCTTCCTCCACATTTGGCAAGCTCTCCACCAACTGAACTACATCCCCACTCTTCCAAATTCTTTTAATGACATCAAGATGATGCTCAGTAACAAATGAAAAAATGTCCCTATCTCTATGCCAAATGACAAAGCAAAGAAAGACACTGTAAGTACAAAGTAGGATTGCTTTTCGAAGTTTTGATCTCCTTTGCTTGGACAGGATTCTCTCTTTCAAGTGTCTTCTGTTCTATACTAGGAGTATGTATCACAGGCTCAAAATCATTCATGTCAAGAGTGTCAGAAATGCCATCCTGGCACTTTCCAATTTTGCAATTCAAGTGATTAAGATCTGTAGAGTCCTGCAGAAAATCCGGTTCCACAATCTAAAAGAAAGTCAGAGCTGTCAACAGCCTTGAGGCCTTAGTAATCCTAAACACACTTTCCCACGAAGATCTGACAGTCAGTCTGCTCCTGACCTCAGGGCCACACAGGCAGCCCCCTGCAGATTCCTGGGCACCCACACAGCTTGAATGCAGAGTAAAAGTTTCACTTTCAACAATCCCATGGCCATGGCGCAAACTCCTTGGGAACTTGAAAACAGGAACACTAGTGCCAACTGACAGCTCTCTAGTACAAAGGTGAAAGTTTACTTATTTTATGCCATTCAATAGAGTTCACATAGTCAAAAGTGAGTTTGGACTTCAGCCCATCACTCTAAGAAATCCTCAACTTTCATAACTATGTTTCAATTGTAGGAAAAACTTTGATTTGCTCTTTTCCAAAAACTGTATACAAATGTTAAAAATCCATGGTACATAAAACTCCATCCTGTGCTTTATGTAAGTATTTGTGCAATTTCACTTCACAGTGAAAAAGAATCAGTAGTAAATTGACCACTATTATGATGATTTATAAGAAATAAAAGTCTAACCTATCTTTTCCAAATAAAATTAAGTAATGAAGGCCATTTAGGAACAGGTCAGTTGCAAGACTTAGAGGTGTGAAGCTTTAAAGACAGACAGCCAGGTCCTCTCTAGTACAGTCCGTTGCCATCTTTACCCCAGCCTGCCTAAAGCAAGCTGCCTCAGGCTCAGCTTTAATATCTGCCTGGGAAACTCAGCCCATACAACTCAAAGTCAGGGGTCCATTTGGCAGTCTCCTTTGTGCTAGCCATTGGGCACCAGGTTTCCTTTTTCTGATGTCCCTTATCATTCATGAGTTCTCCCCTAAAGGAAGCTGCTGAAAGGGTTGGTTCCGAATAGCCAAAGTACAGGGAAGTTCTCCAAGGTCCTCTTTTCAGTGCTTAACCTCTCTGAGTCCATTGGTTTTGGTCAACTTGGACACAAACTAGAGTCAACTGGGAAGAGGAAACCTCAGTTGAGGAACTCTCGCTATCATAGTGGCCTACAGGCATGTCTATGTGGCGGTTTCCTAATTAATGACTGATGGGGGAGGGCCCAGCCACTAGTGCAGACTGGCTGCAGTCTTAGCTGGTTCCCTAGCGCCTACCCACAGGTGCTAGTCCCTCTGACCTGCTATCTAGACTACCCTGTCCTCTACCACAGATCTTGATCTTAGAACCTGTTCACAGGTACTAGCTTCTCTTACCCACTGTCTAGACTACCCTGTCCTCTACCCCAGATCTTGTTCTTGCTTTTGGTAGCACTAGGGGTTGAATCCAGAGCTTTGTGAATACCAGGCAACGGTTCTCTACCACTGACATACCCATAGTCCATTTCTCACTGTTTTATTTTGAGGCTCATCTCCCTAAATTGCTGCAGTGGCTTCAAACACGTAACCCTACTCACTCACCCTCTGAGTAGCCTCTAAGAGTAGCTGCACCACCAGGCTTGGCTTACCCCATTTTTCTCCTTTTAACTCCTATTCATCCTACAATACCCATCTGAGGTACTTCTCTGACCACCCAGAGGAGAATATCAGCTTCCAACAACTAACAGAAACTACCTGTTACAGAGACTCTGTATGGTAAGATAGTGTTGCATATAATGAACTTAGGAAGGTGTGCTGGTTAGTTTGTCAACTTGACACACACTAGAATCATGAGAAGACAAAATCTCAACTGAGAAAATACTTCCACCAGACCGGCAAGTCTGTGAGGCATTTTCCTAATTAATGGTTGATGTGGGAGGGACCAGTCCACTGTGGGTGTGGTACCCTGGGCAGGTCCTGGCCAGTACAAGGGAGCAGGCTGAGCAAGCTTTGGGGACAGCAAGCCAGTAAGCACCACTCTTCCATGGCCCTCTCCTTCCCAAGTTCTCTGAGAAAAGGATTTATTACAGCAATAGAAACCTAACTAAGACCAAGGTAGGGATCTGAACAGGCTGGCTCCCCCCTGGACAGAGGTTCTGCCTGGCTTTCTTCACCTTAGGCTCTACTGAAACAGCACAGAGATCTGAGTTGCTGCTCTGCTCTCAAAACGGCTTCATCCATCTTTTTAAATTCTTATTTTGTATGTATGTATTAGTGTCGGGTCTGCATGTATATACGTGCACCATGTGAATCCTCGGAAATCAAAGCATCCGCAAGGCCAATGAGTTCTGGAAATAGATCTGCGTCAGGGCAGAGAGCTTAACTGGTGAGAGACTCAGTTTGTTCTTATATTCCCTATTTTCCCTGTGTTTCCTCCTTGGATATCATGTAAAGTTCCAAGTTGTCCTAACTGTGCTACAGTGAACCTGAAAGCAAAGACTTCTTTTTTTTTTTTTAACCATTTTGTCTTATTCAAGTTTAATCCCAGCAACATAACACATAAAATTAGGGTGTATGACAGATCCCTAACAATGAAAGCGAAGATTTCTTTTACCTATTCTTCACTTGAAGAGTTGAGAACCATCTGCTTACTAATGAGAGAAGGCTGAGGTGAAAATGTTCTTCAAGTGAAATAATCTTCCGAAGGAAGAGGGATTCAGAGGAGAAGAAGGGCTGTGGACTGTGGAGCCCAGCCACTCTTCCCCAGCTGAAAGTTCTCTTTCCAGAACTTTTTCCAGAAAAAAACTAGGGGTTTTGTTCTGTTACATAATATTCTTGGCCCCGGGATGTGACTCAGTGGTAGAGTCCTTGCCTAGAATGCACAAGACTTAAGAGTGCATCCCTAGCACCACACACATACACAAAACAAAACCTGTACTCTAAAATTTCTGCTACTCAACTGTGTGCATCACAGTCATGCACACACACACGAGAACACATTAGTAACCCAACTGTCTAATGGGATGAATGAAGCAATGTTTGGACGTCTCAGTTTTAAAGCGTCTGAGGCCACCTAGTCTAATACCTCTCCCACAAATGTGTATTCATCTACATAAGGTTTTCATGGGCCATCAAAGTAGTCACTCAACAAATATCAATTAAATCCAGAACAGTTAAGATGCTGTGTTTCCAGAAACGGAGTGGAAGGAGGTTCTATACAGTTACTGATACAACAAATATTGAGGGGCTCCTGTGTGCCAGGCACTGTGTAGATCACAACTGATAAGACACACAAAGCTCCCTAGAGAATTCACAGAACACAAAATAGACACGAAGTATGTATATTACTGTTTAAAACAAAGAATATTAAGCGTTTTTCAAAGGTACACATACACATATAATGAGCCAGAACTAAAAAAGGAAATGAGGGTCTCCTAAGAACAATGCTATGGCATTATTTGTAGCTGACCCTCGTGGTTCAATAATGAATTGGCAAAGCAGCTAATGGTAATGTCTTTGTAAGTGCTGGTGAAAAAAAAATCAATATTCTGTCTTCCTATCTTTAGCATTATATCACGAGGCACTAACATTGATTCTGAGAAGCAAGCACACACAGATCAATTCTCTTTTAGTGAAAACAATAACTAAAAATGCTCCCTGAAACAGTTACTTTCATGATTGAGTGACCCAAAGAAGCACAGCCTTGCCAACCTGAACAATCAGATTTACGAAGCCAAGGACCCTGGCTTTCTGTAGGGGCTGATTCAACAGCAACTCCACAATAAGATAAATTCTGTTATATACACTGCAAACTAGAAAAGCAAAAGATAACTACACACTGCGCTTCCTTTGTCCTGCGATGAAATGAAACTTACTCTTCACTTTCTTCCACATACACTGTTAGCTTCTCTAGACACTGAACTGGCACCTCCACTAAAGTTGTTCCCTTCAGGGAAAAGACATTGGAATGAGAATCAGATGCTTCGAAACTAATTTGAAGGAGCTGAGGTCTGACAAGCTTTCTCCTCCTCTGACTTGATTCAATGAACTTATGAATTGCTTACAAATTAGGAAACAATTTCATCTCCAGTAATGGCAAGGGACATTTATCAATACAGTTCTTCAATATATTTTATGGGAAATATTCCCAAAAGATAATTCTTTGACAAAAAAAAAGGGGGGGGGGGAAGCCCAGAAGCGGTCTGGTGCCATCTAAGCATGCGACACAAAAGGAAAAAGTGAAACACTGTCATAAGACTTCCTTATGAATTTCAAAGGCTCCCACGTTCACCTCAATCAACTTCTTCTGTTCTTCCGGGACTGACTGCCATTGACCATATGTTGCCAGTGTTTTCCCACGGATCTGCATAGGAAATGAAGCCTGTGCCCTTTATTCCAAGCATGACGCAGATGTGTAATATACACATGTAAGACACTCTTCCTAGTTATATTCAAGAACCTAAGGGACCATTCAAGTAACAATGTCTGAGTTTACATCATAGAAAGTGCCGAAACGATTATTTAAAAAAAAAAAAGTGAACACTTTTGCTCTACCTTTACAAGTTTAGGAGTCATGATGGAAGAAAACTACCTCAACATGGTATCAAACCTAACCACCTGATTGAAGCTAAAAACTCAGATATTCACATCCCTCTCCCGTGTTACAACTGTTTTTAGGATGCTTGTGGATATTACCCAATTTCATATATATTTCATGTCTATTACCTTAGTTCCCATGTTCAAGTGGCATTCCTCTGGAAATCAAAAACGCAGTGCAGGGGAGAACACTGACGGCAGAAGAACTAGAGTTACTTCTGCTAACTAAGCAAGTGGAAAGGAAGCAGGCAAAGGGAAGGAACTCAAGTAGTTGTCTGCAAAAGTGGCGCCTTGCAACTTCCAGAAACTTCCCTCTTGAGCTTCAAGATCTTAGGAAAGAAAGGCACGAGACGCAGAAGCCCACAGTTACTGTCTTCACAATTTAACAGTCCTTGAGTTCGGTGAAAAATGTCCTGGATATACACAGGTCAGTAGATAGAATGTGTGGAAGAAAGTAGTAGCGTTTCCTTTCTCTTTTGGGGAGTCAAGAACTGGACCAACTAGCGTCCCCAAATCATCCTGGCGCGGCGGGCTTCTTCCAAGCTAACACACCTGCAAGGCCGGGCGGCTCCTCCCTCTGCCCCTCCCACCCCCGAATCTGGACCCTGGTCTGGTGTCCCCGGCACTGTCAGCCCAAGGGCCACTCGGACTCCGCCAGGAGCCAGTCCCCGCGCTCGGAATTGGACCAGTAGGCACGGTCTCCACTCCCACCAAACCCCCCGGTCGGACCTCCGCGCGGCCGAGGGGCAAGCAGTCCATACCTGTCTTCCGAGACGCTGATGACACCCTCCTCCTTAGGCACGATCACCGCCATGTTCACCACCTCCTGAGACCCCTCGACCCGTTGCAGAAGGATCGGCTTGCGGGTCAGGGGCTGGGGCTGGATCTCCGCCGCCATCGGAGGGGGCGCGCCCGGGGAGCGGCCGACCGCTCCGGGGGACTGGGCTGAGGAGACAGTTCAGGTTCGCGCTCAGGATCGGGCTGAGATGCAAAGCGGGCCTTTGGAAGCTGGCGACCATAGCCCTGACGCCTGTCCAGGGAACGTGTCCGCTCCGGCTTCTGGAACCAATACCGGCGCCACACCGGCCGCAAGCCGGCGCCACCTAGGAGAGCAGGGGGCGGGGAGCAGGGGCGGGGCTGGGGCGGGGCCTGTTGCAGGGCGGTCGCCCCACTTCCGGAGGATGGGCACTAGCGGCCAATGCGCGTGCGTCACTTCAGCAGCCACTTCCGTACCGTGTCCCGTCATCCCGCCCCCCTACACGCCTTCCGTAAACTCTCGTAGCCTTGCAGCTCTGGGACGCATGCGCTCTGTTCCCGAGGGCCCTAGCCTACCTTCTCCGCCCCTGAAAATCTGTGAAGGCGCTTACTTAGAGCCCCTCCTTCTCCAGACTCCGGAGAATGGGGCGGGGAAAAGCTGCGTCATCCCAGCCGGAAAAGGGCCTGGAAGAAGGACAGAGGCTAAACTAGTTGAAGAGAGACTCGCCTCCAGGCTTTAACAGTAGTACACCGGGGAGGGCGCTGTGCTATCGGCCAGAATGGAGCGCGCTCTCCTGCCAGCACCGCCTGGACTCCTGGGTGTTGTAGTTTTCTTCCGGTCCTTGTTCCAGAAGGCTGTAACTCCCACTTCTCAGCCCTGGAGGAGAGGTGTGGGAAAAGGAAACCCAGCGGCTTCTGTGGGTGATTGCTCAAGTCACTGTCAAAGCTAGTATCTAAGGGGGAGAACTAAAGAGCAGACCCTGCTGAGCAAGTCTTCTCGCTGTGTCAAAACACCGCCACCCCTCGTAGTTGGGGATTGGGAGTAGGGAAAGAGAATCAAACAGGATTCTTCGAGGATGTATTGGAATCATGATGTCAATCATCTCTTTGTGTTATATGACTAAAGGACTTGAACTTAGCCTTTTTGTCTGTTCTTGTTTCCAATCCCCAGCAATGGACAGTTAATAACAACAGAATGAGCCAGGCGGTGGTGGCGCATGCCTTTAATCCCAGCACTCGGGAGGCAGAGGCAGGCGGACCTCTGTGTGTTCGAGGTCAGCCTGGTCTAACAAGAGCTAATTCCAGGACAGGCTCCAAAGCCACAAAGAAACCCTGTCTCGAACCCCCCCCCCCAAAAAAAAAAAAACTAATAGAATGACTATAATAAAGATGATAAACGTTGACTGGGTTGTGGAAAAATGGAACTCCAGACACTGCAGGTGGGAATGTGAAATGGCTTGGTCTCTGGGGGGAAAGGGGGGAACTCCTGAAAACTAGGTATCTGTGGTGCCTGTTGAAATACCAAAGTGCCTGCTAGCCCTCCAGGGTCGCACAGGACCTGTGGCTCTTCTCACCCTGCCCCCGACCCTAAACTCTAAACTTCTCAAGCTCACTTCCCCCAACTTCTCACTCCTATTTAACCCTGACATTTCTTCTCTCACTCTCCCTCTCTCTCTTTTGTCGTGGCCTGGAGTCTACTGGCCATGGTTTTTAGTCTATTACTTTCCCTCCTTGTACTGAACTATCCCAGAAATCTCTGACTGTGCTCTCCTTGGTATCTACAACTAAAAATCTACTCAAATGTACTTTAGAGCGGTCATGACATTACTTAGGACAGATACCATGTGACCTGGCAATTCCACTTCTGCATCTAGACCAAAGAAAGATGAAAATGGGCTCACACAAAACTGAATATGCTATTTGTGCTGGCGAGTTTTTGTCAACTTGACACAAACTAGCATCATCTGGAAACAGAAACTTCAACTGATGATATTCTTGAAATATAACTGATAAGTGAGGGACCAGCCCTCTACGGGCAATGCCATCCTTTGTAGAAAATAGAAAGCTGAGCAAGCCATGGCGGAACACAAGCAGTGTTCCTCTGTAGTTTCTGCTCTAGTTCCTGTCTCCAGGTTCCTGCCCCAGGATCCCACTTTAGTTTTCCAAGGTGATGGACTGTAACTTGTGAAATAAAAGAAACCCTTCCTCCCCCTAGTTGTTTATGGCTAACATTATGTCTTGGAGAGTTCCATGGGAGAAAGGTAGAGGACTGAAGATCTCTGGCTAGAAAAGCCATTGAGTGTTCAAGAGATAATGTGCGAACTGGGAAGATAATGCCAAGAGAACAATGAATAGCCAAGATGTTCATATAACCTCAGTATCTACTAACAGATAAAATGCTGTAAATAGCTAAGCGTTTCTTTAGCAGAAGAAATAAAATATAGATACATGTTACGCATAGGAGAGCCTTGAAAGAAAAATACAAAGTAAAAGGAACCAGTCACAAAGAGTCATTTGTTTTATTTTAAGATTTCACTTACATAAAATATCCAGAGGAGGCAAAACTACGTGGACGAAAAAAATCTGATTAGTGACTGCACAGAATTGGGAAAGGGAGGATTAAAGCAGTCTGAGGGTTTTTTGGGGTCATGTATGTTCTTACGCCATGTGTGTGCCTGATGCCCAGGGAAAGGCATTGGATCCCCTGGAACTGGAATTATAGACAGTTGTGAGCTTCCAGCGGATACTCTGAATCAAATACAGTTCTGCTGGAAGAGTGGCCTATGCTCTTAACTGCTGAGCCATCTCTCTAAAACTATTTTGTTTTATTTTATATTATGTATATGTATGTATGCCTGAATATATGTATGTGTATCACATGTATGCAGGAGCCCACCAAAGTCAGAGGAGATGGACCCTGGGAATTGGATTTACAAATTATTGTAAGCCGGGGCTGGAGAGATGGCTCAGAGGTTAAGAGCATTGCCTGCTCTTCCAAAGGTCCTGAGTTCAATTCCCAGCAACCACATGGTGGCTCACAACTATCTGTAATGAGGTCTGGTGCCCTATTCTGGCCTGCAGGCATACAAGCAGACAGAATACTACATACATAATGAATAAATAAATAAATAAATAAATAAATATTTAAAAAATTATTGTAAGCCATGATATGGATGCTTGGTTTTAAACCCGGGTCTAACAAGTGCTCTTAATTACTGAGCCATCTCTGTAACCCACTACCAAGGCTATTTTTGCTCAGTGTATTAAAATGATCTCTATTAGATTAACTTCTCACTCTTGAATGGCCAGTTATGAAAGACTTCCCGACAAGAAAAGCAAGGGTCACAACAGACTCCACAGCCCATTTTAGTAACAAACAACTTGTATTTTTCTGGCACATTCAACAACCTAAACTGGTAATAGAAGACAGGGTGGGGTCTGGGCCCCTGGGAGTCGTCTGATGAAATACACAGGAATCCAGGTGCATCCAGAAGTCTGAGACCCATAGGGGTAGTGGGTCCGTCATAAGTGGACATTACCTGGCAGGTGGCCATACACCAACCTTCAGGTAGGAATTCAAGAGCAAGGGTAAAAATCCACGGCCACAGAGGAAAGACACAAAGGGCTGTGGAGGGAGAGGAACTGATATTCCAAACCAAAGGGATGAGAGGAAATGAGAGCTTCACAAGGTGTACTGAAGCAAACGGCTTAAATCTTTCGAGCCCTGTATTCGACATCTGTGGACATTCCTAGTGTCAACTCTATACCGTGGTTATACAAGAGGAAGAGGAAGAAGGAAAATGGAGAGCCTTCATTTGGAGGAATAATCCCTGTATCTTGCAAGGAACAGCTATAAAGGACAAGGGCAAGAGGGAAGAAACTGGAAGAAGTTCAAGAGAAGAAATGGGAAAGCGTTGACACCTTTGTCTCAAGACCATGGAATGTACTGGTGAGGGATGGGTTGCTAGTAAGGGGCATGGGCCACCATCAGAGTCAGACCAAATTGCTGCAGTAGTAAAAGTCTCACTCAGCTTTTAAAAGTTAAAGTTAAAAGTTGTTAAAAGTTAAGACTTGTTAAAAGTCTGAGGGTAAGAAATTCACAGTAACTTCCTCCTTCATTGTGTAAATTGGTTTAGAATTCAGTTGGGGACCTGAGTGAGTTTTCTGACTGACTCAAAGGCTCTTGTGTTGTGGGATAATCCTCTTGTACACTGTAAAGACTTGTCACTGAAATTGATTTAATAAAACACGGATTGGCCAGTAGCTAAACAGGAAGTCTATAGGTGGGGCAACCAAACTAAGGAGGATGGGAAGGAGAAGGGCAGAGTCAGGGTCGCCAGCAGATGCAGAGGGAGCGGGAGATGAACGTGCCATGCTAATAAAAGTACCGTCATGTGGCAGAGTGTAAATAAGGAATATGAGTTAATTTAAAGCGTAAGAGTTAGCTAATAATAAGCCTAAGCTATTGACTGAGCATTTATAATTAACATAAGCCTCTGTGTGGTAATTTGGGAAACAGCTGCCAGGTAGTTGGGAACATCAACAGTCCGGACAAGAAGCATCTACTTACACTCTACAGTGTACAAGCACTATGACAAATCGCGCTTGCATTCCAATCAAAGAATAGTAGAAAACAAACCTTCTGCCTTCCTCTTTCCCCTTCCTTTCAACTGCCACACGAGCTCCTTCCGCAGGAAGGTTTGGTGGAGACTGAAGATGTAGGTCAGTAGTACAGTGCTAGCCTAGCATACTGGAAGGCCAGGACTCTATCCCCAGTACAGAAATCAATCAATCAATCAATAAAAAATAAATAAATAAACAAAAACAATAAAAAATAAATAAATACCCTAAAGTCTGATGGTTCTGAAACCTCACTCCACCAAAATGCCTGGGCATTTTTAAAAATATAAATGCCCTAGTCCCTCTCCCTTAATTACTAATTTTTAGCATAGTCTGAGTAGTGTAGACAGTATTTCCAAGTACTTTTAATGTAGGGAGCATTCTAAGTCTAGTTTAAAATACCATAGAAAGTCTGAAGGCAGTGTGGAAGCGGGGCCTCCAGCAGGAGGACTAGCCCTAATCTTTTTTTTTTTTATTATGTATACAATATTACGTCTGTGTGTATGCCTGCAGGCCAGAAGAGGGCACCAGACCCCATTACAGATGGTTGTGAGCCACCATGTGGTTGCTGGGAATTGAACTCAGGACCTTTGGAAGAGCAGGCAATGCTCTTAACCTCTGAGCCATCTCTCCAGCCCTAGCCCTAATCTTTTTGTCTTCCTCAAGGAAGGACCATATAGGCTGCTGGATTTTCCACTGTTGCTAATGAATGCTTATGTTTAGGCAGGTATCTTTACTGTTGCCCAGTGAGTAAGAAAATAGTTTGTCTTTCTGTACTCAGTTGTTCTGGGAACTGCCATGAAGGTGTTTTTGTTTTGGGGTGTGTGTGTGTGTGTGTGTGTGTGTGTGTGTGTGTGTGTGTGTGTGTAATATGTGTGTGGGTGCTGCTGGAAGCCAGATCCTGTGGAGTTGGAGTTACAGGAAACTGTGAGCCACTTGAGTCCTGTGCAAGAGCAATACACAGTCTTAACTGAGGAACCATTGCTCCAGTTCCCACTGGTTTGATTTTGAGACCATGTCTCATTGTGCAACCCAAGCTGGCATTGGTCCTTCAGTGCTGAGATTACAGGTGTACACCACAGTGCCTGGCTAAAAACACAATAAACACGTTTTTAGGTTTTTAATTTTTGCCCTATTCTCTCTTAATCATCTTTTCCATTTCCTCTGCTTTAACCCAGACAATATAGGCCAATAATAAAGCTCTCCACATATAGAGGAATGAAGCTAGATTTACGTATGTATTCTCGATCCATTATCTACCTATCATCTATCTGTTTACCTATGTACCCTATCTACTACCTTTCTATTTTTATGTTACCCTTCTTAAAACTTTTCCTCACTTTTTTATTATAGGGGAGTTGAGTATTGAGTATGAAGGTTAAAGACAATTTTCAGAAGTTGGTTCTTTTCATCTACTATGTGGGTGTCAGAGGTCAAACTCAGGTCATCGGGCTTGGCAGCTAGTGCCTTTACTGGTTGAGCCATCTTGGCAGCCCAGCTCCTACCTTTTTAAAATAACTTTTATTTTGTAACAACATAGTCACAGCAAAATTGAGCCAAAACCAGAGTAAGTTCTCATATACTCCTCGCGCTAATAGTTACGGTGGTTCAGCTGCCCCCACATCTCCCACCAGTGTGGAGCATTTGTTTCCAACAGTGAGCTAAGGTGGCTGCCACTGTCACCCAGAACCCAGAGTTTCCACAAGGCTTCATTCTTGGAATTATGCATCCTACAGTTCTGGACAAACGTAGATGTGTCAACCATTGTACAAATCACACGGTATAGTTTATTTCTCCCCCAAATCCTCTGTGCACCAGCTGTTCATCCTCTTTCTCCCGGACCTCTATCAACCACTGGTCTTTTTACTGTCTCCACAGCATTGCTTTGTTTTACAAGCTCTGGGGATTGAATACATAAGGATATTTGTGCACTGTGTAAGGATGTATTGCTGTGATTGGTGTAAAAAAAAAAAAGCTGACAGCCAATAGCTTGGCAGGAAGAGGTTAGGCAAGACTTCTAAGCAGAGACAGAAAGAAGGAGAGAGAGAGGAAGGAACTGGGAGGAGGAAGCTAGGCATTCAGATTTTGCCAGCTGACTCAAGCCGGGCAGTGGTGGTAGTGCACTCCTTTAATCCCAGCACTCAGGAGGCAGAGGCAGGCAGATCTCTGTGAGTTCAAGGCCAGCCTGGTCTACTAGAGCTAGTTCCAGAACTGACCCCACCCAAAGCTACAGAGAAAACCTATCTCAGAGAGAGAAAAAAAAAAGAGGTAAACCAGCCACGGGGCAGAATATTGATTTAAAATTATAGGTTAACTAAGTTATAAGAACTAGTCGGGAAAAATACTTAAGTCAAACAAAGCTTTCATAATTAATAAGAAGTCTCCATATTGTTATTTGGGAGCTGGCTGGAAGGACAGAGAAAGACTTGCTATAGGACCGGGAATGTGCAGGGAAAGGACTTTATCACTCCATGTCTCCAGGTCAGCAACTCATGTTTTTTCCTGAATGTTTCATGGTTGTATACAATTTGCAATCTTTTCAGACATCTTTCACTTGCTCACCTGGGTTTTAGGTCCTCTGTGGTGTTTCATGTCCTTATGACTCATTTCTCGTTATTATTGAGAAATATTCTATTATCTAGACACACCATCCTTTGCTTCTCCATCACTTACTGAAGGCATCTTGTTTGTTACCAGGGATCAGCAACAATGACCAAAGTAACTGCAAATATCATTGTGCTCGCTTTAGTGTATACGTAATTCAGCTAACTCGAGTGAGCACGAAGGAGCAAGATTTCTGGATCTTATGGTAAGACTGTTTAGGTTTATAAGACACTGGCAAGCTGCCTTCCAAAGGAGCGTTGCATTCCCACCAGCAATGTGCGTCAGCTAGATTTACCTAAGCTTCAGAGGAAGATCAACTCTTGCAATTCTCTACACAGGAACTGAGAGACCAGAGGGAAACAAAAGGTGACTGGAGCCCAGTGTCAGGGTGGAGAAGGTGGAAGGGGAGATAAAGCAAGGCATTTCCCAGAACGTTCACGCCACTACAAACACAGTCACCGTCACTGGCTCTGCGCTGACAGACAGAAGCCGCAGAGGTGACAGCTGAGGAGGTCTGCTTCTTAGAAGACCCAAAGCTTGGAAATCCCAAGGGCACTTGGTCAGGAAAAGTGAGGGCAGAGCAGCTCTCTAAAACTGGTGGTTAACCGAAGCAAGAACAGAAACCTCGGGGGACTAATAACCAAAAATGTCCTTGGTTTAGCTCAGCAATCTCAGCCTCACTTACCATTCAATAGACCTTCTCTTCATTCATTCTTTTTTTTTTCCCCAGAAAATATTTATTCAGTTTCTGCTGTGCACCAGGTACTGAGCTGGTTACTGGACGCTGCATTTCCTAAGTGTCTTATGAAATCAAGGGCAGAGCCCAAAGCCGCACTTACCCTGAATTTAGCATTAGAAGGCCTCCAGCTCCGGGAGACAAGGAACAAGTATACAAGAGGAATTGATGTGACAAGAATTTAGTAAGTGCAAGTCAGGCTTCTGCTGAAGATAAGGGTTTGGAGACGGCCATTGCAAGTGGATGGCATCGAAGAGGATTTAGAAGAAAGTGCCAACGCAGCACGAATATAGACTCTAGGGATAGTCAAATGGGGGAGGGATGCGGGTGGGACACATATCGTCATTTAGGCAAAATGATTTATTAACTTGGAAGCGCAAGTATAATTATAGTTCCTTGGTTAAGGAATGGACAATTTATGTCTTGTGACAAATCTGGCAATAACACATTTTTCAACAGGTGCCTGCTTTTCGTTCAGTTCTCCGCTGCAAATTATACAAATGAGAAAGAGAAATGGCTCCGTTGATGAAGAATGAACTTGTCTTTCTCCTCCAGGCTCTTTGAAGTCCACTGGCTAGTAGCAAAAATTGCAATGGTGTCCCTAGAATCTGGGCAGAAATGGAATCTGACGGTTTTTGGATGTATCTGTTGAGACTTTTAAATACTTTTCATATGCTTCTATAGCCAATAAAATAGGCATAGCTCACTTTAGATGAAGCAGCTGTTATCGTCTATGCCTCTGCCTCATCAACACCGTCTCCTGTAAAGCACTGCCCACCCTGGACTCCACATTGTAAACTTTTAGGCAAACACTCTCCTGACCTCCTGCCTCTGGCATGGAGCGCAAGGCCTGATGGGGGAAAATAATAATGACAGCCAAGGTAGAAAGACCGACCCACCCTTTGGATCTTTTCAAAATAGCTCCCAGCCAGTGCCTATGCTTTTCCTATCAACATCAACAGAGTTGACTTGATAATTTGTCCTAGAGGTCAAAAAGATCAGGACGAATGTTTGTTACCCAAGACACTTGCGAAGAAATTGGTTGGGATCAATCAGTTCACGTCCCTGAAGAGCAGCAAAGTCCAGGGAAAGGGACTTTTGTACGGAAGGATTTAATGTTACTCTTTTACTGCCCCCCCCAAAATAAACGAAAGCAAAACCAAACAAATCTTTAAAATGAAGAAATCGCTGTATTGATCAGGTGGGGAAAGTTCATATAAGGAACAGAAGAACCGCAAATGCCGGAGCAAAATGGAGACCAAGATGTTACTGACATCCGAACAGTACATCCCAACATTGGGCTCCTCTCACTCACAGAAAGGTCTGGCTTTCTGTAAACATACACTATACACTCTCAAATGAAGTACTTTTGAATTTATGAAGATTTACTTTATGCGTGTGTGTATTTTTCCTAAATGTGTGTCTGTATACAACATGTACGTCTGGTGCCTTTAGAGATCAGAAAAAGGCATCCCTGGAATTGGAGTCATGAACCAACACGTTTGCTGGGATCCAGACCCAGGTCCTCTGCAAGAGCAACAAGTGCTCTTAACCTCTGAGCCGTCTCTCCATCCCCAAGTTAGGCTTTCTTGTTGTTTCTGAGAAAGGGTCTCATGTGTCACTCTGGCTGGCTTGGATCTCAGAGTTCCTATTGCCTCTGCCTCCTGAGTCCTAGAATTAAGGTGTGAACTATGACACCTGGCTGAATTGTAAAAAAAAAAAAAAAACCAAAAATCCAGCCAGGCGGTGGTGGCACACTCCTTTAATCCCAGCACTCGGGAGGCAGAAGCAGGCGGATCTCTGTGAGTTCGAGGCCAGCCTGGTCTACAAGAGCTAGTTCCAGGATAAAAACCAAAAGCTACAGAGAAACCCTGTCTCGAAAAAAAAAAAAACTTTTTATTTTCGATTCTTTTTATTTTTATTTTTTGTTTTGTTTTCAAGACAGGATTTCTGTATGTAGTCCTGGCTGTCTAGGAACTAGCTCTGAAGACCAAGCTGGCCTTGAACCAGAGAGTCACCAGCCTCTGCCTCCCAAATGCTGGGATTAAAGGCATGTAACACCACCAGCACCAGGCTGAATCAAGTATTTTTTATTGAATCTTTTTTTTATTAATTTATTTATTTATTAAAAATTTCTGTCTCTTCCCCGCCTCTGCCTCCCATTTCCCTCCCCCTCCCCCAATCAAGTCCCCCTCCCTCCTCAGCCCATAGAGCAATCAGGGTTCCCTGCCCTGTGGGAAGTCCAAGGACCACCCACTTCCATCCATGTCTATTAAGGTGAGCATCCAAACTGCCGAGGCTCCCACAAAGCCAGTACGTGCAGTAGGATCAAAAACCCATTGCCATTGTTCTTGAGTTCTCAGTAGTCCTCATTGTCTGCTATGTTCAGAGAGTCCGATTTTATCCCAGGTTTTTTCAGACCCAGGCCAGCTGGCCTTGGTGAGTTCCCGATAGAACATCCCCATTGTCTCAGTGTGTGGGTGCACCCCTCGCAGTCCTGAGTTCCTTGCTCGTGCTCTCTCTCCTTCTGCTCCTGATTTGGACCTTGAGATTTCTGTCCGGTGCTCCAATGTGGGTTTCTGTCTCCTTTCATCGCCTGATGAAGGTTAATATTCAGGAAGATGCCTATATGTTTTTCTTTGGGTTCTCCTTCTTATTTAGCTTCTCTAGGATCACTAATTATAGGCTCAATGTTCTTTATTTATGGCTAGAATCCAAATATGAGTGAGTACATTCCATGTTCCTCTTTTTGGGTCTGGCTTACCTCACTCAGGATAGTGTTTTCTATTTCCATCCATTTGCCTGCAAAATTCAAGAAGTCCTTGTTTTTTACTGCTGAGTAGTACTCTAATATGTATATATTCCATACTTTCTTCATCCATTCTTCCATTGAAGGGCATCTAGGTTGTTTCCAGGTTCTAGCTATTACAAACAATGCTGCTATGAACATAGTAGAGCATATACTTTTGTTGTATGATAAGGCCTCTCTCAAATATTTTTTAAAGATAATTCCCTCTTAAGATTGGTGGGGAAGAGCCAGGCTGTGGTGGCGCACGCCTTTAATCCCTGCACTCCGGAGGCAGAGGCAGGCAGATCTGTGAGAGTTGAAGGCCAGCCTGGTCTACAGAGCTAGTTTTAGGACAGGCTCCAAAGCTACAGAGAAACCCTGTCTTGAAGAAAAACAAACAAACAAAAAACCAGATTGGATCTGAAAGTGACACTTTAGGAGGAATAGTAAAAGAGGAGACATGACTTGGGCTCCTCCCTCTTCAGCTTTGCTCTCCCCAGGTCACCCACACTGCGGCTACATAATCTTTTTAAAGTCATAAAAGGGACTGGAGCGATGGCTCAGCCATTAAAGGCTAAGCTCACAAAAAAAAAAAAGAAGAAAAAGAAAAAAAGAGTTAAAGACAGACACTTATGAGAGATAACTCTATTTTTTAAAAAAAAAATATTTCAATGAATACAATAAAACTCTTTGTTAAAAGTCAAAAAAAAAAAGTCATCTCAGATAATGTCACTCCCTAACGTGACCAACCGCCTTGGGAGCTTAGGAGCGTTCTGTGTCTCTAGAGCAGACTCTGCTCTCATTGCAGGGCCCGTTTTCCATCCTCTGTCAGCGCAAGCCAGCAACACCGCAGAGTCAAATGGTTTCGGTGAGAAGCCACTCCGATAGCTAGTTTAAACAATGAAAGCAGGGCCTCTGGCCACTTCATCAAAGTCCAGTCAAGTCCCCGGCTTCGTTTCTTTGCGATCCCCTTAGTGCTCTGTGACAGCTTTTTCTTCTTGTTGCTTTTCCTTAGCCTAACAAAATGAGAAACAGCCATCTTAGGTTTGCATGCTTCTTCCATGTCCAATAGCACTGAGTGTGTCCCTGTCCCCTGAGGACACCATGACTAATTAATTCACTTAGGCCTGGAGGACATGCTTTTTGAGAACCATCTGTGGCAAGAGAATGGGTCATGGGGACTGGGGCCCACCCAAGAACTAGGAATGAGGTCAGTTGTTCTTAACTCTGTGACTGAGAAATTTGAATGGGAAGAGAACAGTTGCTAAATAGGCAGCTCCAGAGTCTGAATCGCTCGCCATTCCTAAGGCCCTGGTGCACCTCCCACCTGCCTCCTCAGAGGCCCTCCATGCTCCTCCTCAGAGGCCCTCCATGCTCCTCCTCAGAGGCCCTCCGTGCTCCTCCTCAGAGGCCCTCCGTGCTCCTCCTCAGAGGCCCTCCGTGCTCCTCCTCAGAAGCCTGCCGTGCTCCACCTCAGCTTTCAAGCAAACTCTTACTCTCTTAGCCTCTGATCTACTACTGTCTAATCCTTCCTAAAGCCATCCTACTACTCCCTTGTCTGTGACTCTGCTCTCCTCATCAAACCCAGGGCCTCTCACATCTAAACAAGTACTCCACCACTGACCAAACCTCAACACGCCCCCCATTCTTACTGTGTGTCACAGCAGACTCGTGGTCTTGTCTCTACTGGACAGAAGGGGAGAGTTCCTGTTTTAGTTTTCTTTATTATTTTTCTTCCTTCCTTCTTTCATTCTTTCTTTTTTAACTTTTGGTACTATGAAATGACCAGAGCGTACATAAGCATCCCCTTGTATCAGTTCTGGATTTTATTAATTTTTCTGAACGTCTTTTTTACCAAACTGTGTTCTCCGTTATAGGGTGGCCTGAACTGGCATTGCAAACTGAAGAGACAGCCCTCCAAACTTCCACTGGAGCCCAGGGCACCAGCAAGGGAGAGAAGAAATGGCGGTCACCGGTCTACACCCATGTTTCTGTTCTTATCCCTAGTCAAAAGAGGGGAGCACACCCCAGCCACCTTCCCATCTTACATTTGGGGAAACTGTCCACTTTACCGCCATTCGTCTGCATACTTTCTTGGCTCCTTGTTCCTCTCTTGACCTCTTGGTCTGTGGCTCCTCTTTTAACCCTTCTCTCTCTCCTCTTCCTCTCTCCCTCCCCGCTCCTCATGGCCTGGGTACAGATGCCTCTGACGGTTCTATCCTCCAACGTACAATAACCCTTCTCAGCCTTTCCTTGGGGCAATCCTGTCCTCTTTTCCATCCAGTTACCTACTGTTAGCAAGAATCTGGAATAGAACACAATCTCCCAGGGGTGGTTTTGAGGACAGAATAAGATAAGTCTATAAAGCTCTGACCCCAGTCCTTGCCACAGGGAAATGCCGCTAAATGGTTTATCAAAGGAAAATAATAGTGACAGATGTCAGATTTTGATTACTAGACGAGGAAGTAAGGCTGGGTAAGTAGCTCAGCTGTTAGAGTGCTTGCCCAGTGTGCAGGAGGCCATGGATTAAATTCCAGCATCGGGGCTCACTTATAATCTTGGCACTCAGGTGGAAGCAGGAAGATCAGAGATTCAAGGCCATCCTTAGCTGCATAGTTAATTTGAGACCAGCCTGGGATGCATGAGACTCTTAAAACAAACAAACCAATAGGAAGAATAGGGAAAACAACAAGTTTGCAACTTTTCAAACTCACCTTCCAAGACCAGGGAAGCCGACAGAAAGACAGACTGCTTGAAAGGTGTTTGGGAATGGCAAAGGTAGAGGTCTCCAGGCATGCACTGAGAAGACAGTCTTGCAGACAAGGCAAAGTCCAAACTCGTTAGGCAGACACATTAGATACTTTGTAACCTGTCTCAACCTGCTTCCCATGACGGATTCTTGTCAATTCATGAAAAATACCCCGCTGAAGGTGTCGGCCCAGACAGTATCATGTGTCATCTGTGAAGGTGTCAGCCCAGACTGTCTCACGTGTCATCTGTACTTCATTGCCTTTGGGCACAGAGTCCTCTGGTTGAATTGTCTTTTGTTCTTTTTTTCTTTTTGTGCTGAAGGTCAAACCCGGAGCTTCCTGCAAACTTTCTACCTCTACAAAGTTGCACCTCTGGGTAGAATGTCTTCCCCACCCTCACTTCAGCTCCTCATTTAAGCTAGGGTTTACACTGGTTTACATACTTGCTTCTCCACAAAGCATTCTGAGTTACTCCCTGCCTTCTCTTGATTGCCACGGAATTCCACAGATGAATCACATTGTATTCTCGTGTGTGTGTGTGTGTGTGTGTGTGTGTGTGTGTGTGTGTGTGATGTGTACAGGTATGTGCATCTAAAGGCCAGAGGTTGGCTTCAGGCATTGTTCCTCAGGTGCTGGTCCCTTTCTTTCCTTCCTTCCTTCCTTCCTTCCTTCCTTCCTTCCTTCCTTCCTTCCTTCCTTCCTTCCTTCCTTCTTCCCTTCTTCCTTTTCTTCCTTCCTTCCTTCTTCCCTTCTTCCTTTTCTTCCTTCCTTCCTTCCTTTTTGTTTTTTGGGGTTTTTTTTTGTGGTTTTTTGACATAGGATTTCTCTGTGTAGCTTTGGAGCCTGTCCTGGAACGCTTTCTTGTAGACCAGGCTGGCCTTGAACTCACAGAGATCCACCTGCCTCTGCCTCCCAAGAGCTGGGATTAAAGGCAAGTACCACCATTGCCCAGCTATCTTTCTTTCTTTTTTTAAGACAGGGTTGTCTACTGGCCTGAATTTCCCTAAGTAGCTATACTGGCTTACCAGTAAGCCCCAGGATTCTGCCTGTCTCAGTCTCCCCAGTGTAATACCCAGCTTTTTAAAACTTAAATTCTGAAGATCCAAGTCAGGTCCTTCTGCTTGCAAGGCAAACATTTTGCTGGCTGAGCCATCTCTCGGCCTCCCAGTTGATTCTGGTTTACTCTTTATAGCTACCTGTGGTTCAGGACAATAGGGACCATGATTTAGTCTTCCCTGGCTTGACACTATCTTGCCTATCACAACACTTCATTGGCTCATTGCTGAACAACACCCAGAATATTGTTTTTGAAAAAAAAAAAGGCACGACTACATGATGATGTTTTTTATTCAACAATCCACACACAAAGCTAGTTGGTTTATTAGTCGCTAATCTGATATAATAATTAGAGTGTTTGAATTCCCTAGATCCTTTAGGGAGGATATAAACTCACCTTATATGACTTTTGCATCAACAGATGCAATAAAGTGATTAGAAATCTTTATGAGATGTTGCTTCTCTGTAACCAAAGCAATGTGGCTACTATGGAGGAGGGAGTGGCTTGAGGCGTGTTATCTCAGAGCAGTTAGCAGGCCTGGTTGTGCCTGTACACATGCCTGTGTGTCCTTTGTTTTTTTTTCTAAAGATACATTTATATTCTAGTTCCCATGGCTCAACCAACTCACCTTACCCTGATAGGAACCCCTAATGGAAATGAATATTTCCCTTCACCTCTGTCCAGTTTAGGCTTAAGCATATGATCTTCAAGAAATACAACCAGGAGGTCAAAATGTGATTATTTTACTTCCCAATACCCCCAGACATTCTTTTAAATGTTACTTCCCACTATTGCCACATTATTCTTTAAAGTATTTTACTTCAAAGATTTTAGAGAATTCCTTTACAATAGTTTAGTTGGGGATTATAGGTATGTTAGGGTGGTAGTTAGGGTTCTATGCTAATTCAAAGGTCTACACAGTATAATCTCCCAGCTCCTCCTTCCTCAGCCCCAGAATGCCATCATGGGCACCAAGTAGTCACATTCCTATGCACCCTGCCAGAGGGGCCTTATGCATATGAGGAAATGGTAATTTTCTCTTGTGGTCTTTACATAAAATGTATCTTGGCACATACAGTCCTGCTTCTCACTTGTTTCTGCTAAATAATTTCCTTCTTCCTTTCTTTCTTTCTTTTTTTCTTTCTTATTTTGTTTTCTTTTCTTTTTTTTTCCTCTTTGAGACAGGACTTCTCTGTGTGAAACTCACTCTGTAGACCAGGCTTAGACGTGTACTTAGAGATCCACCTGACTCTACAACAATTTCTTCTTGTTTGCTTGTTTTTTTGAGACAGGGTCTCACTTTGTAGCTGTCATGGAACTCACTACGTAGACCTCAGGTTGGCGTCAAACTCACAGATACCCTCCTACCTCGGCCTCCTGAGTGCTGGGATTAGAGGCCTGTGCCGTGGGGCTGGAGAGATGGCTCAGTGGTTAAGACGACCAGCTACTCTTTCCAAGGACCCTGGTTCAATTCCCAACACCCACACAGCAGCTCACAGCTGTCCAACTCTGGTTCCGAGGGATCCGGCGTCCTCAACAGACATATGTGCAGGCAAAACACCAATGCATGTTAAAAAAATTAATAACTCATTCGGAAAGGTATGTGCCACTGCATCCGGCAACAATTTCTGTCTTTAGCTCTTTCCATACCTTTTGGTCTTTTATGTAGGATCATCATCTGTCCTACAAGGCCTCCGTAAGCCTTTCTCAGATTTGCCCCATTCCTCATCTTACGGACATTTCCGCAGCTCATCTAAGCCTCAGATTTCCCACTGAGCCTGTGCCTGCTTCATTCTGAAAACCTCTCTCTTATCTCACAAAGAAAACAGACACCTTTGGCTGGAAACCCCAGCAATTTCCTGCCTCCAGTGTACCTTGTACATTGTGTTCTTTCACTATCAGTTTATAGCTCCTGGCCTGGGCCTGCCTTTGTCTGGCCTCTGTGCCTCTCCGAATGCCACTTTCACTCCCTTCACTCCCTTCCGTTCGCCTGGGAAACATTCTTTAACCTTTCAAACCCAAACCAAGATATCGCCCTAGAAGGAGTCAACCAGTCCCTTCTGTGTGTTATATCTGCACCTTGGGTGCTTGATGGACCTTTCCTACCATTGCACCGCATATGTTGATCTGAGATTTGTCCCTGAGGCTGTGTTCCCACAAGTCTTGCAAGTGCTGCGCCTGAGAGCTAACTTACATCAGAATGCCCAGCACTTGCCAGAGTCTGTTAAAGAAGCTACTCAATGAATATTTGTGGTATAGATACTGTGAGAGATACAAGCACGCGGTAATGACAGGGATTTGCAGAAGTCGAAATGGGTTGTCTGCTTTGCCTGTGTAGAGGAAACTTTGCTGTACCATCAGTGGAGACCCACTTCCAGTCCACAGGAGCAGGAGACCTCCGGCTGGCTCGCTGCTGCCTCCTCGGTGCCTGGAAGAAGAAGGATTGGCTTCCCTGATGCTGAAAACTCATAAGGCCTCCAGCTGTGGTTTGAATCTTCCAAGGATGCCCTTGCACAATCTACGAGGAAAAGGAGAATGAGAGAATCTGCTGTTTTCACACTGACTTGCTAACACCCATCCTACCGCAGGTCAACTTGTTAATAGCTTTTGGAAGTTAGAGCCTTCCAAAAGTTGGCTTCTGTGTGAGTGATATACTTGCATACGTGTGGTCCAGAATGTGCCCTCATGTAAAAGTCAGTGGAGGATATTGAGTGTCTTCTATCACCATAAATCCTAGTCAGTGGGTGGAAATCTCTAGGAAGGCACCAACTCATCTTTTTCATGTTCAACAAAATATGTGAAGTATCATCTTCAACAATAGGGCCTTACCATCAGTTGGTGGAGATCAACCAACAGGCTTGGCAATATCCTCGGTTGTTTGGGGTTTCCATGGGGCCTCTTTGGCCAACAATTCAATTAGATATAACCTATTCCTGGCAACAGAGGTGTTGCTTGGTGGAAAGAGATGTTCAGTTGAGATTTTTTGAGGTCATTTGATGATTCCATTTAGATATCTTCCATATATGTATATCTTTTAAGAAGCTTCTACTATAGTTTTCCATTTTCACTAAATTAATCTACTGATTCATGAGCTTGGGAGATTACCCATTTTCTGATACCATTTTCAATTTCTTTCTTCAAAGTCTTAAAGTTTTGTTTTGTTTTATCGTATACTTCTTTCACTTGCTTGGTTAAAGTTACTCCCATGATATTTTATATTATTTAAAGCAATGGTTTTTTTTGGGGGGGGTTACTCTACCAAAACACCTGAGACTGGGTAGTGTTGTAGGAGGATGCTTGTTTGTTACTGGTTGCTCAGCCCCGAAATAACCACATAGAAACTGTATTAATTAAATCACTGCTTGGCCTATTAGCCCTAGTTTTTTTTTGTTTGTTTGTTTTTTGTTTGTTTGTTTTTTTTTTTTTTTTTTTG